>NC_044034.1:197685714-197986602 GCF_901765095.1 Microcaecilia unicolor | reverse complement strand
AATGAGGACGGGGAAAGAATGTTGGCAAGACAATTGACTGGTTCAGATGGAACTCCGACACTACCTTTGGCAAGAACTTAGGGTGAGTGCGGAGGACTACTCTGTTATGATGAAATTTGGTGTAAGGGGCCTGGGCTACCAGGGCCTGAAGCTCACTGACTCTACGAGCTGAAGTAACTGCCACCAAGAAAATGACCTTCCAGGTCAAGTACTTCAGATGGCAGGAATTCAGTGGCTCAAAAGGAGGTTTCATCAGCTGGGTGAGAACGACATTGAGATCCCATGACACTGTAGGAGGCTTGACAGGGGGCTTTGACAAAAGCAAACCTCTCATGAAACGAACAACTAAAGGCTGTCCTGAGATCGGCTTACCTTCCACACGGTAATGGTATGCACTGATTGCACTAAGGTGAACCCTTACAGAGTTGGTCTTGAGACCAGACTCAGACAAGTGCAGGACAAGAGCGAGGATCTAGGGCCTTGCTGTCACACCAGACGGCAAACCTCCTCCACAGAAAGAAGTAACTCCTCTTAGTGGAATCTTTCCTGGAAGCAAGCAAGATGCGGGAGACACCCTCTGACAGACCCAAAGAGGCAAAGTCTACGCTCTCAACATCCAGGCCGTGAGAGCCAGGGACCGGAGGTTGGGATGCAGAAGCGCCCCTTCGTCCTGTGTGATGAGGGTCGGAAAACACTCCAATCTCCACGGTTCTTCGGAGGACAACTCCAGAAGAAGAGGGAACCAGATCTGACGCGGCCAAAAAGGAGCAATCAGAATCATGGTGCCTCGGTCTTGCTTGAGTTTCAACAAAGTCTTCCCCACCAGAGGTATGGGAGGATAAGCATACAGCAGACCCTCCCCCCAGTCCAGGAGGAAGGCATCCGATGCTGTGGGCCTGAAGCCTGGAACAGAACTGAGGGACTTGGTGGTTGGCTCGAGATGCGAAGAGATCTACCAAGGGGGTGCCCCACACCTGGAAGATCTGACGCACTACACGGGAATGGAGCGACCACTCGTGCGGTTGCATAATCATACTCAACCTGTCAGCCAAACTGTTGTTTACGCCTGCCAGATATGTGGCTTGGAGCACCATGCCGTGATGGCGAGCCCAGAGCCACATGCTGACGGCTTCCTGACACAGGGGGCGAGATCCGGTGCCCCCCTGCTTGTTGATGTAATACATGGCAACCTGGTTGTCTGTCTGAATTTGGATAATTTGATGGGACAGCTGATCTCTGAAAGCCTTCAGAGCGTTCCAGATCGCTCGTAACTCCAGAAGATTGATCTGCAGATCGCGTTCCTGGAGGGACCAGCTTCCTTGGGTGTGAAGCCCATCGACATGAGCTCCCCACCCCAGGAGAGACACTTCCGTGGTCAGCACTTTTTGTGGCTGAGGAATTTGGAAAGGACGTACCAGAGTCAAATTGGACCAAATCGTCCACCAATACAGGGATTTGAGAAAACTCGTGGACAGGTGGATCACGTCTTCTAGATCTCCAGCAGCCTGAAACCACTGGGAAGCTAGGGTCCATTGAGCAGATCTCATGTGAAGGCGGGCCATGGGAGTCACATGAACTGTGGAGGCCATGTGGCCCAGCAATCTCAACATCTGCCGAGCTGTGATCTGCTGGGACGTTCGCACCCGTGAGACGAGGGACAGCAAGTTGTTGGCTCTCATCTCTGGGAGATAGGCGCGAGCCGCCCGAGAATCCAGCAGAGCTCCTATGAATTCGAGTTTCTGCACTGGGAGAAGATGGGACTTTGGATAATTTATCACAAACCCCAGTAGCTCCAGGAGGCGAATAGTCATCTGCATGGACTGCAGGGCTCCTGCCTCGGATGTGTTCTTCACCAGCCAATCGTCGAGATATGGGAACACGTGTACCCCCAGTCTGCAAAGTGCCGCTGCTACTACAGCCAAGCACTTCGTGAACACTCTGGGCGCAGAGGCGAGCCCAAAGGGTAGCACACAGTACTGGAAGTGACGTGTGCCCAGCTGAAATCGCAGATACTGTCTGTGAGCTGGCAGTATCGGGATGTGCGTGTAGGCGTCCTTCAAGTCCTAGAAAGCATAGCCAATCGTTTTGCTGAATCATGGGTAGAAGGGTGCCCAGGGAAAGCATCCTGAACTTTTCTTTGACCAGATATTTGTTCAGGGCCCTTAGGTCTAGGATGGGACGCATCCCCCCTGTTTTCTTTTCCACAAGGAAGTACCTAGAATAGAATCCCAGCCCTTCTTGCCCGGATGGCACGGGCTCGACCGCATTGGCGCTGAGAAGGGCGGAGAGTTCCTCTGCAAGTACCTGCTTGTGTTGGAAGCTGTAAGATTGAGCTCCCGGTGGACAATTTGGAGGTTTTGAGGTTAAATTGAGGGTGTATCCTTGCCGGACTATTTGAAGAACCCACTGATCGGAGGTTATGAGAGGCCACCTTAGGTGAAAAGCTTTCAACCTCCCCCCGACTGGTAGGTCGCCCGGCACTGACACTTGGATGTCGGCTATGCTCTGCTGGAGCCAGTCAAAAGCTCGTCCCTTGCTTTTGCTGGGGAGCCGAGGGGCCTTGCTGAGGCGCACGCTGCTGATGAGAGCAAGCGCGCTGGGGCTTAGCCTGGGCCGCAGGAGGAGGATTGTACCTACGCTTGCCAGAAGAGTAGGAAACAGTCTTCCTTCCCCCAAAAAATCTTCTACCTGTAGAGGTAGAGGCTGAAGGCTGCCGGAGGGAGAACTTGTCGAATGCGGTGTCCCGCTGGTGGAGCTGCTCTACCACCTGTTCGACTTTCTCTCCAAAAATATTATCCGCACGGCAAGGTGAATCCGCAATCCGCTGCTGGATTCTATTCTCCAGGTCGGAGGCACGCAGCCATGAGAGTCCGCGCATCACCACACCTTGAGCAGCGGCCCTGGACGCAACATCAAAGGTGTCATACACCCCTCTGGCCAGGAATTTTCTGCACGCCTTCAGCTGCCTGATCACCTTCTGAAATGGCTTGGCTTGCTCAGGGGGGAGCTTATCCACCAAGCCCGCCAACTGCCGCACATTGTTCCGCATGTGTATGCTCGTGTAGAGCTGGTAGGACTGAATTTTGGCTCTGGGTCCCCATGGATTTGGTACTGGGACTCAATCTTCTTAGGGATGTGGGGATTACTTAATGGCTTGGTCCAGTTCGCCAGCAATGTCTTTTTGAGGACATGATGCATGGGTACTGTGGACGCTTCCTTAGGTGGAGAAGGATAGTCCAGGAGCTCAAACATTTCAGCCCTGGGCTCGTCCTCCACAACCACCGGGAAGGGGATTGCCGTAGACATCTCCCGGACAAAGGAAGCGAAAGACAGGCTCTCGGGAGGAGAAAGCTGCCTTTCAGGAGTGGGATCAGAAGGAAGACCTTCTTCTTCTTCCCACGAGGCCTCACCCTCGGTGTCAGACACAAGTTCACGGACCTGTGTCTGCAACCGTGCCCGGCTCGACTCCGTGGAACCACGGCCACGGTGGGAACGTCGAGAGGTAGACTCCCTCGTCCGCACCGGCGAAGCTCCCTCCGCCGACGTAGTCGGGGAGCCTTCCTGGGAGGCTACCGCAGTCGGTACCGCACGCGGCACCGACGCCGGAGACCTCACCCCGGGCAATGGGCCAGCCGGCGCCTCGCTCGACGGTACCGGTGGCGCAAGAACCCCCGGTACTGGAGGGGTAGGGCGCAACAGCTCTCCCAGGATCTCTGGGAGAACGGCCCGGAGACTCTCGTTCAGAGCGGCTGTAGAAAAAGGCATGGAAGCCGATGCAGGCGTTGATGTCAGAGTCTGTTCCGGGTGTGGAGGTGTTCCGGGCTGTCCAAAGGGGAGCGCATCGACACCTCTTGAACAGAGGGCGAGCGGTCCTCTCGGTGCCGATGCCTACTGGGTGCCGACTCCCTCGGCGACCCAGAGCTCTCGGTGCCGACACGGAAAGGGGACATGTGACGATGCTTCTTCGACTTCTGGGGACGAAGCATGTCACCGGAGCTTCCCGGCACCGACGAGGCCGAGACCGAAGGAGGTCGGTCTCGGGGGGGGCTGTACTGCAGGAGCCCTCGGGATGGGGGGAGACCCACCCGAAGGCTCACCGCCACCAGCAGGGGAATGGACAGCCCTCACCTGCACTCCAGACGAAGCACCACCGTCCGACGACATCAGCAGACGAGGAGGTCTCGATACCACCGACGCCGACGCAGCCTTCCGATGTCGCCCCGATGCAGAGGGCCGATGCCTCGATGTACTCGATGCAATTGGGGGCGAAGATGAAGACACGACACGTGCCTGTCAGTGAGCGAGATTACCCGGGCGCACTGGGTGCACTTCTTGAACCCGCTGGAAGACTTCGATGTCATGGGCGGAAAAATCGCGCCGGCGAGATCAAAACTCGAAATGGCGAAAATGGCACCGCAAAAATAGGGGGAAGAAAAACTTCGACCGAGGCCTAATAGGGCCTACCCTGACGACAAAAGAAACTTACGGGGGCAAAAGACTGGAAGTAACGGGAGAGGGAGAAAACCATAAAGGTCTCCTTCCGACCTGTTTTTTTTTTTTTTAGAACAAGAAGTCGATAACGACGCGCGAGTCAACTTTGGGGCGCGAACGGCGAAACACGACCGTACCGAGCGCGGACAAAAGAAGACTGGGCCGGCACGAGCCGGTTTGGGCGGGAAGACGGCGCGCGAGGACTAGCAAAGGGACTTTGCTAGAAAGTGTTCCGATTGGAGGCTGCCGGGGACGTCACCCATCATGTGAGAACAAGCAGCCTGTTTGTCCTCGGAGAATACATTTATAATTAACAATCACTTTTTTTTTTTTTTACTTTTGTTGTCTAGGAATTTTATTTTTCCAAGCATGCTTGTACCATTCTCTCCTTACTCTGCTTTCCCTGTCTGTCTTAGCTCTCTTTTTGGTGGGGTGATGTTCATTGTCCTTTCTTCTTCTAGTCCCTCATTCATCCACTTTTGATATGGTTCCTCTTTCTCTCTTTTCTGTCTGCCCACCCTCTCACTCTTCAGTCTTCCACCTATATGAGGGGCATTTTCGATATGACATCTAAGCCAACTTTGCACATTTTGCTAAAAACATCCACCACAAGTGTAACAGAAAAAGTGAGGTATGGGCCTGGGTCCATCTGTCTGCAGTGCACTGCTGGGTTCTGTCCTTGACAGCTTTGCTGGTTGGGATAGATACTGTAATGTGTTTAATGTGAAATGTAGTTTACAGGTAGTGCAGACACACTTGCTTAAAAACTGTTTATTTGGTGGGCTGTTGCCTAGGCCTTTTTTGCTCAGCCTATCTTGGATCTGTTCTCATTGGTCCTTTTGGCCTTTGGGCTCTGGGAGCACCCCCTCCCCCCTCCTGTCCAGGTGGTCTCGCTGACTTGATGGCTGTCTCCATCTTATTTTCTGTCAGTACTTGTCCTCAGTAGACTCAGTGGAGAGAAATTGGTTTTTTACCTCATATATATCTCATACATATCTTGCCAATGAGATATTGCATCTTCAATCTCCCATCTGTGAGCTGCTCTACCTGTGTAACTGTTTTCTACCTAAGCAGTAGAACTGCCCTCTTCCTCAGGTCTCTGATTACATCTGAGACAGCTTTTAGAACACGAAGCTTCTGTGCACCTCTTCTGTTTGGAGACTTCAGGGTGTGTGAGTGCTGAGGTTATACGTAAATCTCCTGTTTTTACTTAAATCTCCATTACCCAGCGGTTCTAGACTCAGATATAAACCATGTATGCTTCCACCTTTTTTTCTACGTCAGTACACACTGGTGGAATGCACTACCCAAATCAGTGAAAACGGTTCAGGATCACCTGACTTTTAGGAAGTCACTTAAGACCCTACTTATTTGTACCCTAAAGATCCTGCTCTGCCTCCTGACTGCAGGACACTGCTCTAATGGAACGACTCATTTCTTTACTTAGCCCTCCACCCTACTTATTGCTTTCCATTTATTGTATTCGCCTGTTGTTTTTTTTTTATCTGTTGTAAGCCACATTGAGCCTGCCAGTGGTGGGAAATTGAGGGATATAAGTGCTGTAAAATAAATAAAGAAAAATCTTACAGTGACAGATCTTGGGAGGCTTGAACACACTGCGCCCACCACTAAACTACTCCATGGACCATCCTGCTGCTCTAATGGAGGCTGATATAGCGGCAAGTAATGTATTTAATCACGTTTGTTTTGGGGGGGGGGGGAAGGATAGTGACCACTGGAGGAGAAAGGGGAGGTCATCCCTGATTCCTGCCAGTGGTCATCTTGTCATAGGGCAATTTTTTCGTGGCTTATTCATTCATAAAACTTGTCTACACCAAAATGTCTAACTTAAAGCCCTGTTTGTTTTTCTCCATTATGGCAGAAAAATATCCAAGTGTTAGGAATGCCCTGATCCCAACCCTTATCACACCCCCTTTTGAGTCCACTTTTTGGACATTTTTCTCTTTGAAATGAGCCCCTATGTCATTTAGCTATCAACTTTCCAACTCTTCCTCTCACCTCGTAGTTTTCCATGGCCTCCTATTCTCTTTCACCTACTCCCCATTACTACATTTCTACCCTTTGTACTCACCATCCTCCTCTCACTCATCTCCCTGAGAACCTCCATCATACCAAGCATCCCCCCTCCCTCCTCTCATACCTTGTAGCTCAGCATCTCCTCTGTGTTTCTCCACCCAAACTTGTGGAATATCATTTTCCTGTCCCTTTCTCTCATCCACCCCTATAATCAAGACACTCCCTGTCCCCTCTCTTTTCCCCTCCACACCTATGGTCTATCAATTCCCTATCCAACATCCCTCCATCCCCCACAGTCCAGGATCTCTCTCTTTATATTCATACTCATTCTCCCTCCCTCCCCTGCTCCCCTCCATGAGCTGGCACTCACCCTATCTTTTCCTTCACAGGTCCAGCATCTCTCCTCTCCCTTCCCCCTTCAGGTCCAGCATGTCTACCTCTTCCTGTTAGCCCCCACCATGAGTCCAGTACCTTAGCCCTCCACCCATGTACAGCACCTTCTCTCTTCTCCCAGACCTTCTGCTCTATTCCTCTCAGGCACCGCCAGTGAGTCCAGCATTTGTTCCTCTTCTCCCCCTCTCAGACCTTTTGCTCTTCTCCTTTTAGCCAGCCCCCCATAAGTCCAGCATTTCTTCCTCTTCTCCCCTCTACCACCATTCCCATGAGTCCAGCGTTTCTTCCTCTTCTCCATTCAGCCCTCCAGATTTCTCCCCCCATGAGTTCAGCATTTGTCTTCTCCCCTCAGCCCTTCCTGAGACTCTTAGACCTCTTCTTCTCCTGTCCCCTTTCTCTCCCAACCGCATGTGCAGCTGTCCGACAAACCTCATTTATTTTCCTGCAGCTGAAGCCAACACATGCTGCCTGAGCTGACCACCCTCACTTAAACAGGATGTTGCATCACAGGTGTGGGGTGCAGCAGCATCAGAGGAAAGATAAAATTTGCCTACTTGAAGTGACTCCCTGGTGACGTCACTGACCCAGACCAGTATCAAAGCTTCTGTATTGAAAAGTTATAACATGCCCATATATGTCCTCTTTTAGTTCTTTGTACTATAAGTCTTGCAACACTTCAAAGCATGATCATCCCACCCAGTAACAGCATATTCTATCTGGTTCATCTATGGAGCACATTCCCTAACGTCCAATGTCTCTCTTTCAATGTCCATTTATGCAATCAAGTGCTAGTCAAGATCAGGAGCAGCCTTATTTCTAATAGATAAAGCATCTCCTGATAGCCTCACCAGCCACATTCCGCCTTTCCCCATCCACTGCCATTTTGCTGACTATTTTTGTTTTTGCATGGTAAGCTTGGGTTGTTCCAGTAGACCAGTAGACATCTGCTCTTAACAGTATTTGCCACGCTTCATCTATTTTCTGCATACAAACTGTTTTTCCTGGTATGGTGACAGCCAAACTCAAGGAAAACAACCATATGTAGTGTATTGGAATTAGATATCTTGAAATTTATAGTGTTTCTCCTGATGGTAGAGGGTCTTTTCTGCTATCCGCAGTAGTCCAGGCTACACTGTTGCCTAATGTTTGAATTGCATGAGTGAAGCAGATAGTACCTGGTACTCTCCATCCCCCATTCAGCTTTCTCCATCTCCCCCTTGGGATCCTGACCATCAGGATAGTCAAAATTGGAACCCTTGGGACCCGGCCCCTGATGATAATCCAGATTGGGACCCTATAACCAGATTTCAGGTATTGTGTGAATGCCAGCTTGACCCCTTGACCATTGGCCCTGACCGACACGTAGTTAATATACTTTCTCTATTTGGAGGAAGTGTAGCAATACAGATTGAACAGGTAGATATACCATTGATAAGGCACGAGACTGGTGAAGCCTTTGACCTGGCTTGCCACCTACCGGCTCCTTTGATGATCGTGTGTACATTGATGCAATTGGTGTTCCAAGAGGGGTCCCTGATGAGTTTAAAGTCAGAAACCAGATAGCTGCTGGATTTGAATCTGTTTTCTTTTGGTGGTCTACAATTAACAACAACGTAGACTGGATATATTACAACCAGCAGAGATTTGTCAATTACACCAGAGATGCAGTTCAGGGGATCGCAGCCCAATTAGATGCCACTAGCAAAATAACCCTTGAGAACCCGGGTGGGGTGTGTAAAAAGATTGGTACCCAGGGCATTGGAAGGCCTCAGATCACTTTCTGAGGAACTTGCCACCAATTCTGGTGTTGATACATCTTGCAGAATATGAATAAAACGGAGGCAATAACAAAACTATTCCTCAAAATCTATAATTTAAAAAAATGTGTATGAAATGTGTATTCTACCAGCGTTTTTAGGCTGGGAAGGATTATTATCATTATGAAGTAATTCAACATGATATGATGGGACTAAAAAATTGAGACGTTGATTACAAGGACTATCTAACAGGTGAGTTTCAATATGATATTTCAAGCACATATGGACATTTTATGAGAGGAAACTTAATATTATGTTTAGTATTAAGATAATAGATTTCATATGTTAGTGGAGAAATGTGATATTAATTAAAGACAAACATTGTTTAAATATACTTCTATTTAAAATTGAAGTTGATACATCTTGGACAGGTTGGATGGCTAAAGCCTTTGGTAAATGGCAAACATTTACCATCTCAGCAGTGACTACTATCAGCAGTGACTACTATCATTGTAGTCATAGCAATATTTGTGCTTGTAGGATGCTGCATAATCCTGTGCGCCAGAGGATTAGTAGAACGCATAATTGAAACTGCTATAAGCAAGAGAGGACAATATACTGGGGTAGATACATTAGATTATCTCTCCATGCACTGGTCAAACTGCAGATGTAGTAGAAAGACCTGCAACTATTTATTCAAGCTATGTATTCGCTGCAGAAATATGTATTAATCAGCTTATTGTATTGTGATAAAGAATTTATAAATCATATATGTTTAATCATTTTTATTGAATAAAAAGAATATGTCACAAACTTATTTTTATCAACATCCCTCCCAAACAACGCCCTCCCCATCCCCTCCCCCCTATCCCTCCTTCTCCTCTATACCCACTCCCCCCTCCCTTCCCCTTCCCACTCTTCTTGCTCAACCTTTAGGGTACCATTAATAATTCAAGAGTCTACTCCTTCCAGTCGGGGTCAATGTGTGGAGGATCGAGGTGTTCTGGAATTGAACATCATCAGCCAGATCTTCCCAGGACAAGGAGTGTATGTAATGTCTCAGCTAGAGGTAGTGGAATTTATCCGGTGGAAGCAATGCAAACTCCTTCTGTAGTTCTTGGAAAGATTTGAGCTTCCCCTTAAGGGTAAAGGCATGTGATAAATACACCGTCCCATTCCGTCTCCATCTCCGAATAGCTGGGTAAAGTAGGCTGGACTTGAAAGCTGGGTTTCCACATATCGATAGGTACGGGGTGGTTTTTGCCGAGAAGTTATGAAGTTTGCAAATTAATTTCCACACCGTTCTTGTTGACCCTATTATTGCTGTTCTTCTCAAAATGTTAGGTATCGGGGGCCCCATTGTGTGTAGGTAGCTACAAAAGTGGGTTCCAGGATGTACCTGCAGCTCAATTCGTGTAAAATTGTTCGTGTTCCCTTAAATCAATCATTTACGTGGCACAATGCAGAATAAGGGAGGCGAGCTTTTTCCCTTTCCATAGGAAGGTTTGTACTATCTTTATCAGCTTCCGCTCATCAGCCTTCTTTAAGGATAGCGGGAGGGATTGAAATGTTTATAGCTACCTATAGCTACCTAGGGACCATGTTGACTAGAGCAATCCGCCCCATCAAGGAAAGCAGTATCGGCCCCCAAGCTAGCAAATGATTATTAGTATCCTGCAAGAGCCGCAACACATTCTGCTCGTACAGCTTGGACAAGTCCATGGGGATAAACATTCTCAGATATTTCAAAGAGGTCTGTAGACGAAAGGTCCCAGGCCATATTGTAAGTATCTCAGAAAACACCGGGAGAGCTGTAGATTTGGGCAGGTTTAGTCGAAAGCCGGAATAACCCCCATAATGCTCTATAATCTTTAGCAACTTTCCTAAAGTCTGCATAAGCTAACATTTTTATAGTATGACCCGCCAAAGTAACCCCCTGGAGATCGGGAGCTGCGAGGAGCGTCTGCATCAGAGGTTTTAGGGACAAGAGAAATGGTAATGGGGACAGAGGACAGCCCTGTCTAGTGCCCCGACAGATCTGAAACACTGGATCTCTGATGCCATTCACTATCATTTCCGCTTGTATCAACATTTAACAGAGATATCGGTCCGGTCGGTAGGATTCTACTTTATCGAGAGGCTTCTCTGGCTTGGGAATTAATGTTATCAACGCTGTATTAAGAGCGCCGCCAAAGCCTCTTTTGGTAGGATTTTATAATATTCCCCGGATAACCCATCCCCTGCTGCAGCTCAGACATTGCTAGGGGTTTATTTAAGGTCTCTAATTGGTCCCCCATCAACTTGGGGAGGCCGATCTGTTGTAGATATTATATGTCAATCATATATACCATATATCTCTTTTAAGCAGTTATGCATTATCATTATTTAATCATGCTTGTAGATTTATAGAATATATTTTATAATATTTAGTAGATGGACCTATTTGCATGTCCAACTGCAGATTTAACTAAGTCCCAAGAACAGGTTGAAATGTATAGTTGTGTGTTGAGCTAGGCCTCAATAAAGGTCAATAGTACGGTCACTGAGATACCGGTTAATAAGTGTGACAAAACAAGCAGCGAGAGGAGCTACATTAAGGCTGCTAAGAAATATGATTTCTAGCTTTTGTAGTTGTAAGGGGAATTTTTGGTAACTAAACAGGTGGTAACAGAAAACAGAACTAGGGATACTGGAAAAACATCTATTGTTATGGAAAAATAATGTTGCAAGTCAGGATGACCTTTTTGGCAATTATGTTAGGCAAAATTACTGTAAAAGTAAAATTAAGTAAGTTTCAGTAAATGAGTGCTGGATGGTTGGAAAATATGTTTAGAAAATGGAAAAGTATCAAACTTTCAGCCTTAACTGCAGTAATTTGATCATTGCTGTTTTTATCCTATGTTGCTGCTGTATATGAGACCTTGTGGTAGATGATTAGTGGAACGTGTTGTTGAAAAAGCCATAAGTAAAAAAGATCCTATGGGACAATATGTTGTGTACGAAAGAATGATTCGTTGTGCTGATCCAGGAACCACTGAAATTTATGCTGCTCTTGACCATGAAATGAATGACAACAAGGAATCTAATGACGATGTTAATACAAATACAGTTACTATTGATAATACTAATACTCCTAAAGACAATAATATTGAAATTACCTATGAAAGAAATATGATTTCTAGCTTTTGTAGTTGTAAGGGGAATTTTTGGTAACTAAACAGGTGGTAACAGAAAAACAGAACTAGGGATACTGGAAAAACAGATCTATTGTTACTGGAAAAATAATGTTGCAAGTAAGGATGACCTTTATGGCAATTATGTTAGGCAAAATTACTGAAAATGTAAAATTAAGTAAGTTTCAGTAAATGAGTGCTGATGACATGGAAAATCACTAATTGCACAAAAAATATGTGAAATACCTAGCCTAGCTCTGCTGAAAAAGCATGTGATTAGAAAGTTATGTTTCAATCATTTTTATCATGTATGAATTTCTGATATTTTCCCCCCATGTGACTAAACTAACACATAGTACTTCTACCCCAACAAATAGAACTTAACCTTCCCTCCTCTTCCCTTCCCCTCCCACGGGAGGCTATGGCATCAAATGAGCATAATAACGCAGGGTACAGAGCAATATCTCCAAACGGGAGTCCAAGTGAGTTAGAAACGCACTCCAGTCTTCATTTTAAAGTCTGTAATTCCCACCCTCTCTACTCACAGTAACGTTATCATACGTGCATGCCACTGCGATACTGTAAGCCATTCTGAGAGTATTGCTTGTTTAGCCACTACAATAGCTTTGCGTACAAAAGCGGTAAATCCTGATGAGAACAGGATGGCCCAGGACCAGCCCGCTTTCCACATCTCAGAAACATATTGTACTAGCTCCTTCCAAAATCGGACTATGCCTTTCCAGGACCAAAACATGTGCCCGAGGGTAGCCCCCGGATCCCTTCATTTGAGGTACTCTCCCCAAGGCGAAATGTAGAGTCGAAGAGCAAATTTGTATTGTAGCTCCCAGTGCTGCGTCATGTTCATTGTTTCTTTGAGTTGCTTTTGCAGCCCACCTAAATTCCATTGCAGTACTCTAGGTGGCTTAGTACAATGTAGGATTGTATCAAGCTCCGGAATGTTTCCCTCGGGAAGAATGGTTTCACGCTTTTGAGTTACCACATTTTAGTTGTGGATTTCACGTGGCTCTCGTGTAAGGTTGCAACGGTCGATTGTAACGCTTCTGTGAGTTTAATCCGATAATCTTTTCCATGATCTTCTTGTTGCGTTCTTTTGTATTTATTGAACAAAGCCTCTTTTGCTCTTATTTTGTTACATTTGTACCCCGCGCTTTCCCACTCATGTCAGGCTCAATGCGGCTTACATGGGGAACTGGAGGGTTAAGTGACTTGCCCAGAGTCACAAGGAGCTGCCTGAGCCTGAAGTGGGAATCAAACTCAGCTACTTATTTGGCGATCCTGTTTCTTTTGTTTTTGTTTACTTTCCTTGCGTAAAGATCAGACACCCTATTCATAACAGCCTTTAAATTTGACCACTGAGTTTCCACTTCTTCTATGCCTTCCAATGCCGTTCCTTCTTTAGGTATTCCATTTTATCAAAACCAGTACATCTGAAATCCTGTACTTTGAGTTTTGTGTGTCCACATCCGCCTTTGCCCTTATATCAAACCATATCGTGTAATGATCACTATTACATAGGTGGGCACCCACCTGGATATTGAAAACACTTTCTCCATTTGTGAGCACTAGATCCAGCATCGACCCTTCCCTCGTGGCTTCCTTCACCATTTGTCTGAGCAAGGCACTTTGACTGGCGTACATAATCTCCCTACTTCTTTCAGATTCTGCAGACAGTACGTTCCAATCCACATCAGACAAGTTGAAATCTCCCAACAGTACATAAGCATATAAGCACCACCACGCTGGGAAAAGACCTAAGGTCCATCAAGCTCAGCACTCCGTCTCCTACAGCGGCCAATCCAGGCCCCAAGAACCCAAAATTTAATAACTATGAATGGACTTTTCCTTCAGGAATCTATCCAGGCCCCCCCCCCCTTTAAACTCAGCAAGGCCAGCTGCCGTCACTACTTTCTCCTGCAATGAGTTCCAGAGTCGATGCGCTGAGTAAATAAAAAAAATGTTCGATTCATTTTAAACCTAACACATGTTAATTTCATCTTGTGTCCCCTGGTTCTATTATTGTTAGAAAATGTCAACAAACGCTTCACATCTGTCCGCTCTACCCCACTCATTATCTGTCATATTTCCCTTCAGCCGCCTTTTATCCAGGATAAAAAGTCCTAGCCGTCTTACCCATAGGGTAGTCGTCCCTTCTCTGCACCTTGTCCAATTCCTTTATTTATTTTTTTTTGAGGAGGATACCAGAACTGAACAAATTTAATTACCTCACTAGTTACTCCTATCTCTAGAAAATGTATAAATATATTGAAAAACAGCAATCCCAGCACAGACCCCAGGGGAACCCCACTATCTACCCTCCATTGACCGCCCAGGTGCGGTCCTCATGTTTGTTTTCCATCCCTTTTCTAATAATGCTCAACATTCTGTTCGCCTTCTTAGCCTCCGCAGCACATTGAGCTGAAGATTTCAACAATGACTCCCAGATCTCTTTCTTGGTCCGTAACACCTAAAGCGGAACTTTACATAACATAGCTGTAATTCGGTTTCCTCCTTCCCATATGCATCACTTTGCATGTGTCAACGCTGAACTTCATCTGCCATTTGGAAGCCCAATCCCCCAGTCTCATGAGATCTTCTTGTAATCTTTCACACTCCTCCTGCGACGAGACGACCCTGGATAACTGCGAATTTAATTACCTAATTACTCCCATCTCAAGGTCATTTATAAATATGTTAAAAAGCAGCGGTCCCAGTTTGACCCCACTAACTACCCTTCGTCTAGCTTCTCTGTTTGTGCCGGAGGTCTGTATTTAACCCTTGTGTGGATACAGCTTCCACCTTCTCTTTCCAGGATGATCCATAAAGCTTCTTCCTTTCCCCAGGTTCCCCGCATTTCAGCCGCTCTGATATTGTATCTCACATACATCGCCACTCTTCCACCTCTTTGGCCCTCTCTATCCTTCCTAAAAAGATTATAGCCCCATGTACTAGCAACTATATCCAAGTTTTCTTCAAACAACAGGGCTTGAAAGCCTTGAACCTACACCTTAGTGCTTAGTGAGTTTAGTTGGTTTTCTATATTTAGGTGACCTTTCCCTCTGCCATTATGCCATTGGGGTGACTTTCCAAATTCCCTTTCCTTTTGTCACCCCCGCTTTCTATTTTAAATGTCTAGAAACATACTGTTTGAATTAGGGAGGTTAACAAACTGGCAATTACCCCAAAATTAACTGGGTAAATGTAACATCAGGACATGCTTGACGAAATGAAGGACTAAGACAAGGAAAAATTCTAGTAGAGCGCATAATCTGGTGTGGGAGGTACTGGTAGTGGGCCGCTTGATAACAGTGATTATAATATGATCAGATTTAATACACAGAAAATCAAATACGTTAGCGTTTAACTTTTAAAAGGAGACAAGATAAACAGCTGCGAGGGTAAAATATTTACATCAGGCATGGATACTTTTCAAAAATACCATCCTGGAAGACCAGGTAAAATATATTCAGTATATTAGAAAAGGAGGGAGGAACCCAAATGATAGCCAGCATGGTTAAAAAGTGAGGCGAAAGAAGCTGTTAGAGCTAAAAGAAAATCCTTCAGAAAATGGAAGAAGGAACCGACTGAAAATATTAAGAAAAAGCATAAGGAATGCCAAGTCAAATGCAAAGAGCGACTTTGGGAAAAAAAAAAGATTGCACAGTAAAAAAAGTTTTTTTTTTTAATCTATATATTAAAAGTTAGAAACCGACAAAAGAATTAGTTTGACCGCTTGATGACTGAGGTGTAAAGGGAACAATCAGGGACGACAAAGTCATAACGGAGAGATTACATAAATTCCTTGCTTCGGTCTTCACAGAGGACGATTTGGGAGATATACCGGTGCCCAAAATGGCATTCAAAGCTGACGGGTCGGAAAACTGAATGAAATCTCTTGAAACCTAGAGGATGTAACGAGGAATGGGATCCTTTGATTAGATTCCGTAATATGTGTGAACCCATATTTGATATATGGACCACAGATCCCGGAATTTCTACTACTGATTTGACAAACCTTTTCAGGATAGGTCACATAAAACTGTCTCAACAAAAGATTACAAAAGGTTTTGATGGAGTACCTACCGCTACTCCTTTATTAGAACCTATGTAAATACAATTTTCCGATCAGGAATTAACTGCTTCTCTGTTATATGCTCCTTCATACCATGGTAATTTACTTGGAAGAGATTTATTGACACAATTCCGATTTCCCTGAACCTACTGCTAATTCGTCCCTTATCCTTGTTGTTACTCTTCAGACCGAACAAAAAATTGCTTCATTTCTTGACAGATTACCCGATTCTCTTTGGGCTACCCCTGCCTCCTTTATGTACAGTTCTTACGATACCCCATCACATTGATCTACTCCCTGGCTGTGATGGACCTAAAATTTCACAATATTCCCTCAAACCCGAGGTTATGCATGGCGCTCAAGAACAAGAATCTTGCCTCACCAATCTATTACATTGCTTTGAAGGGGTGAACAGACATATGGATAAATGTGAGCCGGTCGTTATTGTGTATCTGGATTTTCAAAAGGCGTTTGACAAAATACCTCATGAAAGACTCCATGAGGTAGTGTCCTATTGTGGATTAAACACAGGTTAAAAGCAAATAGAAAGTAGGGTTAAATAATATTCTCAATGGAGGGTAGATAGTGGGGTTCCCCAGGGGTCTGTGCTGGGATTGCTGTTTTTCAAATTTGCTGACAACACAAAGCTATTCAAAGTTATTACATTGTTAAAAATTACAGGAGGATCTTATGAAATGACAGATGACGTTTAATGTAAGTGCAAAGTGATGCATGTGGGAAATAGGAACTCGAATTTTAGCTACGTTCCACGTTAGGAGTCACAGACCAAGAAAGGGATCTTTGCGGCGTCTCTGCTCAGTGTGCTGTGGATGGAAAACAAAAATAAGGACGTTATAATGGCTTCGCATCGGTCCATGTTGCCACCGCACCTCGAATATTGTTCAGTGTACTTCATAAAAACGCTCCCGTGCATATCTTACCTTTGCTCCCTCCAAAACCCGCCCAAAACACACTGTTCTTCACTGCAAAATAGTGTTTGTCTTTTGAAAGTGAGCTCCATAGTAACATAGAAGATGACGGCAGATAAAGAACTTTAGGGTCCATTTAGTCTGCCCAGCAACTCTGATATGGCTGTGAAGTAGTATAATAAATGGTGCCTTACTGATACCGGAGAGTTAATAGCTCAGGTCCTGGAAAAACAGTATTACTTCAATATCTCCTAAATCTTTAGTGGTGAAGAACTTTGGGAACAGGAGATCGGACACTTCTTCATGCCAGGGTAAAACTTGCAATGTGGACACTGAAGCGAGCCTGGTCCTGTTGCATTGCAGGTTCCAAATAAACAGTCTTGGTCTCTGCGGAGGGAAGGAATGAATGAATGAATGACTACTGCGACTCCATTTGCCTCTGGATCCTGTGCAGCATCTCTTGCATCCTCCGTAACTGAAAGACAAAAAAGTCACCATTGGTGCCAAGCTAGCTCAAGATTCCCGCACATGACAGGATGTATCAGTGAAGAACTAGTTCAAAACCAGCATAGACACCGACTCAATTTCAGTTTCGATTTTTACATCCGAAACCAACCCAATCTCGAGTGCAGAAAAACGTGGGGACATTTTTGGCAGAAATCAAAACTCTTTCCCCCCCCTCCCCCTTTTGGTGCCCGCCCCAAGCATCAGTGGCCCTCCAATTGGTGTTGCTTATGACAGTGCCAATTTCACTATGGTTGCTAAGACATCCTGGCAGGAAGTCTCGGCAGCTATTTTAATGCAGCGGTAACGGTAGCAATGGGCAGGAAAATTTTGGATTCTTTCCTGCCCCTTAAAAGTCCAGTAGAGGGTCCGGGAGCAGTGGCTATTATTGTTGGGGGGGGGGGGGCACGGGGGCTGCATCTTCCACTGGGGGGCGCAGGGGGCCAGGCATGAATTTTTGGTTCTCAGAGGACAAGCAGGCTTCCAATTCTCATAACTGGGTAAATGATCCGCGTCACCCAGGATTCGGCACTCTAGCCAGCATAGTAATAGTTTGACAGCCTTCTGGAGCATGATCTGCGTTCCAGATATTCCTAACCACTATTATCCAGTTTCTAATTTGTGAGTCAAAATAAGAGAAAAACTTGTTCACATCAGCTCATATTGAAAAAGTATTAGTGTATTAGCCTTTTGATGGTCCTTCTCCATTCTCTTTTCTCGTGAGCACTGAATAGGGTTACCATATGGCTCCAGAAAAAGCAGGACACATTGGTCCAATCCAGGGTTTGCTTCCATTGCTTCCATTGGCTCAACATGTCCGTGTTTTCCTCTGTCTTCACTTCACCCTCACCTCTTCATCTTTCTCCCGGATGAGTTTCTCTGTTTCTTCTTCTTCAGTTGTCTGGATTGGGAAATCTGTTCCACTTTCTCTGGTCAATTTACTAAGAAATAAAAACATAAGCTTATATTTCATCAGTCATTTGAGAGCTTCCTTCCTGTATAATTAATTGAAGAATCCCAGGTAATACCACCTCCCTGTGTGATATCACCTGCAGAATGTGTGATTTCACTATCTCCCTGTTTGATATCACCTGCAACCTGCACCTTTTCACTACGTCCCTGTGTAATCTGATAAACTTCCTTTGTGTTATTTGCTTGGTGGGAGGGAGTTAGATGTGAAGGTGAGAGGGTGCTAGGGAGGGAGACTAGACTTACAGGAAGCATGACAATTAACAAAGTAAAAGTTGTAAGTAGTCTGCCCTCCTCTTCTGATATTTTATAAGAACTTTCCCTGTTGTCTGGTGGCACCCTCCCCCATAGCCCGACCTGACCTTCCCCTCCCCAATAGCTTTCTGCACTACCTCCCTCTCGGTCCCTTTCTCCAATATTAAAAAAAAAAAAACAACTTTCCCGGCCTGCCAACATTCAGAGAGAACTCGCTTATGTCAGCGGCTATCCAGTAATTTTCAGTTGCACTTAACTGGTTATCTTCGCTGAAAAAGACTGGTTAGCACTTGAGTGCAAGCCTTCTGTCAGCACATAAATAGGACTGCATAAATAGCTGCCCTACCTTTTTGCAATAATGCATGGCTGCTTAACTGGGCATGCGCTAGCCAGTTAAAAAAAAAAAAAAAGAAGAAAAAAAGAAGAAAAAAACAATATTAAATGTAGGCGACCTGCTTGGGTCTGGCATTGAATATCCAAGATCGATGCAGGCGCAGACATCAACAGCATTAATAGTGTCTAGTGGCACTCTTCCCCCTCCCCCAAACTGATCCCTTCTTCCCCTCTTAATTATATGGTAGACTAATCCCACCCTCAGGATATAGGAAAATAGCTACTCGGTACCGGTTGGTCATGCTTTGAATGCACTGTGCCCGGTAGTTCTCATAATGCGTATCTCGCGTCACATCCTTCAGATCTTGCATGTGTGTCTTTACCAGCATCGTCCGCAGCTTTATAAAATCACTGTGAGATGGATTCTCTACTGCAGACCAAAAGGAAGTTAAAAGAAGAGATCACAAACATTACGCCAAGATTCGACTGAGACCCTTACCATTACCTCATCTGGGAAAAGACTCCCTCCCATAGTGCCTGACTTCAAAAGAAATTGGACCCTCCTGTAACCACCTGATTCCAGTGCTGGGTGAGACTACTCTCATAATCCCTTGGGACCTCTCCCACAAGACCCATGCATGGCTGGGAGTAAGCCCCTTCCTATAATTGTATGACCCATAAGGGAATAAAAACTTTTTCTAATTATAGGTAGTCAAACTTGTAGGTTAAGATGTAGACTCACGAAAGGGATAGAGTATGCTAAGCATGGATTTTATAATGGCAACTGCACGTACAACTGCGGTTATAGAGTTACAAGTCTGCATATACACACCTAACTTTAGGTGCAATCACTTACCCCATATCAAAGGCGCCTTTATTGCTAGTTAACACCAATTATAAGCTCATTCTTTAACTAATTTACATATGCAACTTTCTGTGCTAAGCATAAAGTTGGGCATCCAAGTTTATGGAATCCAGGGATAAATGTACATTTTATTTATTTATTTATTTTTTTATTGTTTACAGCATACTTAACGCACTCCCTAATGAGGGGACGCTCAAGGTGGTCTACAATTTAAATTACAATTAGAGAAGCTCACTAAGACCTGGTTTTGATTCCGTAATTCAGCTTATGCTCCCTGGGCTGGGCTGGGTTGGGAATTCTGCGAATATAGGCCTCATAGTCTGGGTGAGTAAGGGAGTTGCGGACATTCCACGACAGTGGTATCCGATGTTCAGACTCAGGGTACAGTTATATTAGGTCTGTGAGGCTGTCCCTGCAGTGGCTGTTTTCAAGAGGGGATAAAAAAAAAAAAAACTGGATATGGATTGAAGGCGCCTGATGTCACAGTGCCAAGCAATCAGGGCCACTTCTGCTGAAAGCCAAAATGAACAGGTGGACCCTGCTGAATCAAAGCAAACATGTCTGTGACTGTGGTAGGAAGAAAAATGGGAAGACTGGGTGGGCCCTGTTGACCGTTCCATTTGAATCCCTGATAAGAATGATTTTATCACAGCTTATCATATACAAACACTACCCAAATGGTCCAGAATTCTTTTTAGAAAACTGGTCTAGCTGCTCATCTGAGAAATAAAATAATCGTTTTATTAACGATATGTGGGTCACTATTTAGCCTGCAGGGATCACTTACAACTAGATATTCAGTGCCATTTTGTACCTGGGTTCCGGCACTTGATTGGCAGCCACCGGAATTTATCTGGATACTGCCAGTACCCAGAGAGGTATCCGGGCAGATTAGGGTGGCCCTTTCTGTCACCCAACTTGCTCTGAGAACAGTCGCTGAATATCGCTGCACCCACACTCCTTCCTTGAACTGTCTCACAAGGTCTAGACACTGCCGGCACCATCCAGTTAAGTCCCACAGAATATCAAGGAACGAATCAGTCAGCTGAACATCAACCGGATAATTTTTAACAACACAAATCAGTCCAAGCAACAGTATATAGTTAGGTAACCAAATAGAATGGTGGAATCAGTTTGTACTTTCTGACAGTGGCTGAACTGAAATGTTACAGAATCATTTATACCCCAAGCAGGTTAATAAAGAGAATGTGGTTCCTGAGGGCTGCTTCTAAGACGTGCCTAAAAGTATACAACATGCTGCTCATGCTTTCTGAAAATAGTGAGCTCTTAAAGACTTTCATCCGATGTTATGTGATACTTCTTTATCCTTTGATACTACATTTGTCTCAATAGACCTGAAGTGTGATAGAAATTCAGAGGCGTGCAATATTCCCTCCAGAAGTCCCTCAGACTTGTAGAGAACTTCAAAGTGTTTTGAAGGCTGTGGTTACAAACCTTCCACGACACTCCAGGGGTACAGCCGGCCTCGTACACATTTGCCATCCTTTTCCACCACAGTGTTGCTGCCAATCACAGCAAAGGGGATGCATCTCTGAAACAAGACAACACACAGGTAGAGTGAACCAGCACATTCTTTTGACCTAACGACCTTTCTCTATATAACAAAACAGGGTCTCTGCTCCTAGGACCCGTAATCCTAGTCAGTGAAACTAGGACTAGTAATGCCTTAGCCTCTCTCTGAAAGGAACATAGGGGGTTTCACTGACCCCGCCAGAAGAAGGGCATAAAGGTACATACTGATTCCCTAAATGTCATAAAGACTGATAACGAAACCTTGGGTATGATATTCAGAGAGTGAGGTAGCGGTCAGTGTTGAGCCTGAATTTTCAAGGCTGGACTTTTTCTGGTGACTGACGTTGAATATCCAGTTGTTTTTTGTCCCATTTTAATTTAACCGGCCAAGCCAAAGATATACCTGCTACTTTGGGTGCCTAATTTGGTTGCCAGACTTAGCCGGTGATGTGCTGGATATTGGCAGCTTGATAGTTATATCATTTGATATAACCGACAATTTGCTAAGCGCTAACCGGCAATATTCAGGCGGAGATAGTTAAGTGCCATTTAACTGACTATTTAAATGGTTTTAAATATC
The DNA here is from genome assembly GCF_901765095.1 of Microcaecilia unicolor. Taxonomy (NCBI): domain Eukaryota; kingdom Metazoa; phylum Chordata; class Amphibia; order Gymnophiona; family Siphonopidae; genus Microcaecilia; species Microcaecilia unicolor. The sequence continues at coordinate 197,964,693 of NC_044034.1, read as the reverse complement.
AGGCTCGGTGAGAATCTGCCAAGGCGGAAGTATGCAGAGTTCCAATGACAACAGCAATAACAAAGGAGTGGGAAACAGATCAGGCTTCCTAGAGACTAACGAGGAGACTTCAGTTCATTGTAGGTAGTTTATTGGTGAACATTCAATACAGTTCTGTGTTTCACCTGATAGCCTTCATCAGAAGTCTTTAAATAAAACACATAACAACATCAAACGGTCAATAAACATAGACAAGAGGATGGAACAATGTTGAAACCGTGTAGGCAAATTTTTTTTATACCAACTCTATAATGGCAATTGCACACAAAATTGCCTTTATAGAAAAAAGTGGGTTTGTTAATAATATAAAACAAAGAACAGCAACATCCTAGGGCATACAAAGGTGTACCGGTACGTTGCTTGTGCCTAAAGTTGACAGTTGAGCAGAAAACTGATCGTATTCCACTGAAAGCTCATGTTATTGCCCCCTTTGTAAATGTAAATTACAGCATTTTAAGCGCGAAACCCCGGATTCTATTTCGGCAGAAGCTCAAGATGTGCATGCAAATTAAATGAGTAACGAGCCTTAACCACCACAACCAATTATTGAAATTAATTGGCACCACTTAGGATTTATGTACACATCTGGCTGTGCGCTATTCTATGAAACATGGCACCTAACCCTACTAGGACATAACTCAAAAAGGGAAGTGGCCATGCGCGTGTTAAGGGCATTCCGAAAAATTGCACTCCTAACTGGGGCTCCAGCATTTACATCAGGCTTCCAGCATGTAAGTCTTGTGCCAAGTTAGGCACGGGAATTACTGCTAAACACTAGTCTATAAAGGGTGTGCTATATTTTTTCATTACATATTTTTGGAGCACCAATTATAAAATTTACTCCTAAGTTTGTAGAATAGCACCTAAGTGCAGTTACGTGCATATTATTTATTTGTTTGTTTATTACATTTGTATTCCACAGTTTCCCACCTATTTACAGGCTCAAGGTGGCTTACATAGCGCCGTGGGGTGAAAGCCAGTGAAGAAACAAATATAGATTGATGTTTTTTTTAATGAAATAGATATGTACAGACAAATTAGGGAAACATAGAGAGGGAGGTTATATAAAATTCATTATGTTCATAACAAGTTTGGGTTTCTTTAAGTTGCTGGATTCAGGTAATTAAGTTGTATAAAGTAATATGAAGAGCCAATTAGCCCCAATTACCACATGAAAGCAATTATAGCTTTGTAATGCCAAGTGACACCAAATTTAACAACTGTTAGGTTCACAACTGGCACTGTTCTGTAACTATACTACCCAAAATTCCTCACTAGTCTACAACCTATACTCCAGGAGGATGAATTACTGAAAGAGATATTCCCATCCCCACCAGTACTGGCCTTCTGACAGCCACCCAACTTAAAATACAAGCTAATCAGAAGTAAACTTCTATCACAGACAAAAAAGGAACAGAAGGGCACACTTTCCTGTAATTTATCCAGTTGCAAACTATGCCAAAATATTTCACAGGACCCCAAAGTCATCCACAAAGGAAAGATATTCAACATAAAGGGATCTTTCACTTGCTCATCTTCCAATGTGGTATATATCATTCAGTGTAAAAAATGTAATAAAAGATGCTATATTGGAGAAACAGGCCAGATGCTTAAGATGATTCAATTAACATAGACATCACATGAACAATACTGGTGCCAATAGGGCTCCCACCCCTGTTGGTCAGCATTTTACAGGACCAGGACACTGTACGAGTGACTTCACAGTGAGAATCCTGAACGGTAACAAGAATGTAAGACCTTTGAAGTCAGAATGACTGACTATTTTAACACCCAACAGAAAGGACTTAACAAGGATCTGGGGTTCCTAGCCCATTATAAACCATAAAGCTGGGAGTCACGTGATGCGGTGGGAGCATTAAGAGTGTTTTTGTGCTGCTCCGAGGGCCCCGCTCGTTCCCGACCTATACCGCCACAAGAAAATTTGTAAAAACTGACCTGGCATTGTAGGAGAATATCTCGTTCCTATGCCACTGGGAAGCACAAGAAAAAGCTCTAAAAGCGAAAAAGAAAAGCTACTTGCGGCTAACAGCTAATCCAAGATGGCGACCGCATCTCCGCAAAGCGAAGCGGAATTCACTGCCCGACAACTTGCGCAACTGGTAGCAGCGTTAGGAACTGCACTCGAGGGCCGACTGGAGAAAATAGATGGCACCTTGACGGACATAACAAGCAGAACGGCAGAAGTTGAAAAACGAGTATCAGCCTGGAGGATGCATGGCAGCAACGCGGCGAACTGGATATAACAAGCTTAAAGCAACAGCTAACAGCTCAAGCAGAGAAGCTAGATGAACTGGAGAAAAGGGCCAGGCGCTGCCTGAAACCATACCGGACAAAAACCTGGGCACAGTGCTCTCCAAATAATTCACCATATCAGACAGCAGAAGCCACATTGTATTGAACGGGCCCACAGACTAGGGAGACCAGGTCATCTTGGATCTAGACCCAGAGTGGTCATAATAAAAGTTCTTAACTATCTCCATAAGAAGAGATTCTACAGGGGTACCGACAGAAAAGAGACACCTTAAGATATACGGACAACCAAATCAGAATATTCCAGGATTACTCAGCTAGTGTGCAGGAGAGGAGACGATAATTCCATCCGATTTGCTCCTGTTCTCAGGGACGCTGAAATCATGAAAGATGGAAAATGGAAATCCTTTACTTCAGAACAATCAGCGACCCATCAAATGAACTGGTGAGTAGAGTCTGTACTTGATACGACCATTTTTCTAGGTCTGATAACACTCTCAAGGTCTCAAATTCAAAGATGGCAATTGCCAGAGGTTAAATGTAATAATGATGGGTCCGGGGAAGGGGGGGGGAGTGGGGCACTCAGCACATTGTGACTCGGCCTTGATGGGGAATGCCCTTTCAAGGTATTTCTTAGGAGGAGGGGAAGAAATGGGTAGACTTGAGGATAGGGGGAGGGATAGGGGTGGGGGAGGGTGTTGAAGGGGATAGGATAATTAGAGAGGGCAAGGGGGGAGGGGATATTACTGGTACCTACAATTACACGAGAGTTAGATCGAATATTGGTCTCCTACTACATTTACACTCCTGGGGAGAGGCTGGGCCCCGGGGGTAAAGTCAGGAAATATTATTGATAGTATCTCCAAAATTGAAGAGACATTAGCTGCTCTGGAATAAGGGTCTTGTCCTGGAATGTTTCTGGCGATGGCCAGTGAAGCGATATAAGATCCTTAAACTTGTACAGTGCTGCGTAACCCTGGCAGCGCTATAGAAATGCTAAGTAGTAGTAAGTAGTAGTAGTAAGATCCTATCCCAGCTATGGCGACGCAACATAGATTTTGCATGTTTGCAAGAAACAAAACTATCAGACACTGAGCATAGGAAACTGTCAGCAGTGAGTGGGTGAGAGCCACTTCTCATCCTCGTCGGGCTCCTCGAGCGGGGTTGCAATACTAGTGCGCAAAGGGTTACCTTGCACCACCGCCCTAATATATAAAGATACAGAGGGACGTATAGTGTTAATACGTGTTAACTACCAAGGTCAGAGCTTCTATCTGTGTGCTATATATGCTCCAAATTCTTTCAGCCCAGGTTTCTTTCAGCCTTTAATAGCGCTAGGGCTGCAATACACTGATGTCCCCTGGGTGTGGGCGGGAGATTTCAATCACGTGCAAGACCCGACCTTGGATAGATCATCGCCCACAGCTATTCCAGGGTGGGTAAGGGGAGGGGGGATATCTGAACTCTGTAAACACCTGCATTTAATTGATCCGTGGCGTTCTCTCCACCCTACCACAAAAGACTATACCCATCAGTCCAAGGCTCACTAATCTTGGTCTAGAATTGACTATATCCTCATATCAAGTCCAGCAGGACGTTATTATTCCCATGGAAATTTCAGACCATAGTAGAGCTCGATTTAAGGAATGGAGGGAGGGTAACTAACCACTGGAGATTCCTTGCTTACCTTTATAGAGACAAACAACTTTTAGACCACCTACTGGAAAATGGAAACTGTTTGAGGACACGAATCAACCTTCAGTGACTCATCTGTATTATTCTGGGAAGCCTCCAAGGCGGTTATGAGAGGGAAGTGATAGCGTTTCAAAAGTGCTAGGAAAAAATGACTAGCGGTGGGCATTTTGCGACTAGAAGCAAAGAGGAAAATATATAACACACCCCACTCCAGATAACAGGACTCCATGTCAGCAGCCTGGTAGCGCTCAACTCTCTTATTCATGAGCAAGCTATGAAACAGTTAGTAGCTCGGCGGCTGAACTTCCAAGGCTTGGGAATAAATCAGGTAAAACCTTCCCAAAGATTCATCCCAGTGATAACGAATCCCAAGGGGGACAAGCTAACTAAGTTACAAGATATAGTTAATATATTTCCGGGAATACTTTAGGGAAACGTATAGTGCCAAAGATAGGGTTCAGGGCCCCCTGACTCGGGACTACCTAGAAGATGCAAAAATGCCCCAATTAACAGAAATAGCCCGCCAAGCGCTGCTAGCACCACTTGAAGCGCAAGAGGTTCTCGAAGTAATAAAAGCTTTACAGCCGGGCTCAGCCCCAGGGCTCGATGGTTTCTCCAATGAGTACTATAATATGTTGACCCCTCAGTAGTGTGGAGCCTTGGTAGATTACTTTGAGGTAGCGGTGACTAGGGGATTTGTTTTTTCACCAAGGAGAATGAGGTCCTAATAACATTAATCCCCAAACGGGTAAACAAAGGACCAAGTGGAGTCCTATAGACCCATCTCCTCATCAATGTAGATGTTAAGAGTGCTAGCAACCAGAGTGACGGCCCACATTCCATACCTAATAGGAGAACACCAAGTGGGGTTTGTCAAAGGCCGGCAGGCGGTAAGGCAGGTTCGGAAAGCACTACTTGCAGTGGCCATGGACAAGTTACGGGCGACCCCTTATTATTAGTTAGCTTAGACGCGGCTAAAGCCTTCGATAAGTAATGAAGAATACCGAGTGGCTGGTTTCTAAAAGCAATTCAGAGGCTCTATAATAACACCACCGCACAAATACTGATTAATGGTACTAGATCTACGCCTTTCCGGGTAGAACAGGGCACAAGGCAGGGATGTCCACTATCTCCTATACTGTTTCTTCTCTACCTGGAACCTCTCTTACAAACGATTCTGCTAGACCCAGATATACGGGGATTCACACTCCATGGCATTTGATAAAAGTGGTAGCTTTCGCGGATGATATGTTACTTGACGTTATAGATGAATTTGGGTTTTTTTTTTCGGGTTGCAATTAAACCTGCATAAATCATTAGACCTTCCGATTCAGGAGGAGGTGAAGGTGGGGTGGGAAGACATTCCCTTTTCAGTGGGCCGCAGGTAACCTTAAGTATTTACGGGTCTACATCCCAAAAGATTTAGCAAACTTGTATAAAGAAAATATAGGCCCCTTGAAGACCCGAACAAAGAAAATTTTGCACGGTTGGCAGGGTCTGCCAATATCACTAAAAGGGAGAACTGCAAAGTTCATCTTCCCGAGGTGGACGTACCTGCCATACTGGGATACAGAGAGGAGAGGTGGCTCTATAAAACCCTTACTGTTTTCTTATGGCGGGGTAAACGGGCACGCACAGGCTTGAAAAACCTCATGAGGCCCTGTTCGGGGGGGGGGGGGGGGGATTGGGACTGCTTGACTTAAAACTTATAGCGATAGCATGCGGCCTGTGGCACTTATCAGATTGGTTTTGATCAAAAGAGTTATTTTCTTGCACAGGAGTGGAAACCACATTGATGGCCCCAATGGAATTTGCTTATTGGCTCCATGCCCCAGCAAGGGAACTCCTACCACTGGGACAGTATGGGTATATTTTAAATCCCTTGCCTAAAAATGGAAATGGCTGGGTAGGATGTACAAATGGAATAAAGCAATAACTCCAATGCTTCCTATTAAAGGTAATTTAGCATTCCCAGAGGGGGGGGGGGGGGGGGGAGGATCCGCTTTGTTTAAGAAATGGGAGATTTGTGGAAATCAAATATTTGTTTCAGGTGGTGTCTAAGACGGGGTATATTAATACTTCTTCAAAGTCCTGTGTGAAGAATTAAGGCTGGGACAGAAAGACTATTTTCAATATATACAGCTTAAACAGTGTGTTAGATCATTACCTGCAACAGACCTTACACAGCAAATATGGGACTCCATGATGATCTACTAGCCCTAGAGGCCCAATTAAAAGTGCAACTCCGCTATTTCCTCCGCCACCTTCGAGACCTGCAGGGGACATTAGATAACACATGTGTATCACAACAGTGGTACCAAGAACTGAGGTGGAAAGCCCAACTCTGACAACTGAAACTGTGTCTGACGGGCGGTGCACCAGGTGACAGAGAACGTGGCATGGCAGGAAATGCAATACAAATTGTTTGCGGCTCTACATCTCGCCACACAGGGCTTTTAAAGCGACCATCAGAACCACAGATGATTGCCCAAATGCGGCATGTGGTAGCCTCTCTAGGCCATATGTTTTGGTTCTGCACAATGGTATTTCACTTCTGGATAACACTGTCCCAGATGTGGAAGATACAATGGCACCCATCACCAGGTCAACTCTTTCAGGTTTATAACATCCGAGGAAAGCCACCCGAGGGGCGGAAAGCTTTTTTGAAAAGGGCGACCCTGATGGGCAAAAACGAACAATCACACAATTATGGCTACAGCCAGAGCCGCCTGGAGTCCCACAATGGAGATGAGCTATAATGCAATGTTGCATTTTGAAAGAAGAGAGTGGGAGACCTGGCTTCAAAGAGAGGAGAATAATAAGAAAATTGAATATTCTCATTGTGTGATGTTCAACACGAAGTTTATACTATGTATGTTTATATGTTGACCGCTGTAGTGTGGTTTTTTGTCACCAATAAATTGTTTAAAACAGGGGCGTATCTGAACTGCGGCGGTAGGGGGGGCCAGGGCCAGAGTGAGGGGGCACATTATAGCCCCCCCCCCCGCCGCCGCCGCCGCCATTGCCGATCCCCCTCCCCCCAGCCGCTACCATTGCCAACCCTCCCCCTCCGTTGCTCGCTTACCTTCGCTGGCGGGGGACCCCAACCCCCGCCAGCCGAGGTCCGCGTCCTCCTGCCGCTGCCGGCTGCCTTTGGTGCTTTCATTTGTCCATTGAAGCTGGCGCCAACTAAAGTTTCTTTTGACTCTGACGTCGCTGCACGTTGTACGTGCAGGACGTCAGACTCAGAAAATGTTTCTGAGTCTGACGTCCTGCACGTACAACGTGCAGCGACGTCAGACTCAAAGAAACTTTCATCGGCGCCAGCTTCAATGGACAAATGAAAGCACCAAAGGCAGCCGGCAGCGGCAGGAGGACGCGGACCTCGGCTGGCGGGGGTTGGGGTCCCCCGCCAGCGAAGGTAGGCGAGCAACGGAGGGGGAGGGTTGGCAGCGGTAGGGGGGTCCAGGGCGAAATCTGCGGGGGCCCAGGCCCCTGAGGCCCCACGCAGATACGCCCCTGGTTTAAAACAAACAAACAAACAAACAAACAAACCATAAAGCTGTTGATCACCCTCCCCTCACCTATCACACCTATCCTGTTAGAATATCAATGATATGCTTTGATGACCTGTCAGCTAGCACATTTGCTTATTTCCGATCTGACGAAGAAGGGCAACCTTCGAAAGCTAATCATGAAATGTATTAAGGTATGTCTAATAAAAAAGGTATCATATTTTCTTTTCCATGTTTTATTTTGTTTGATTTCTATTGATAACCTTAAGAGTGGACTACACGGCTACCACACTCCTCACTAGTCAGATATTTTGCACATGAGCATCCATGACAGATATGCACCCAAGTACTATTTATTTGTGACATTTATTATATCGCCATTTGCCATCTGATATCATAGCAGTGTCCATATTTCTAGAAAGTTAGTGTTACAACTCACCACAACTGTAAGAGGGAGGGGGAGAAAGCAGGTACCATGTGCAAATGTCTGGAACATAAGGACATGTACTGATGCCAGCTCTACAGCGATGCCTAAACACAATATGCATGTGTCTATCTGGTTACACTAGTGTTCTGTAAAGGAAAGCAGGTGCTTCCTTCCCTTTTAGAATAAGAGCCAATCAGATGCCCTCTGGCATCTGTATATATATGTATATAGGTATACATAGAATTGTCTCAATATTGAACCATGATATGTCTAAAAGACATACCACTATGCCTCCTGTCTTCTTTTCTCATATAGAAATGCAGGTACGCTGTGACTTACTGTCTTAAACTATACAAAGTCCTCGCAGACATGGACATAGGGCATAGGCTACTTACTGATTCTGGTGCCAAATTTAGACAGGTGCCAGAGCGGTGCTATTGTAACAAAGCAGTCATTATATTTACTGAAGCTTAGCACAGAACCTAGGAGCTGAGGTGCAGTCTCAGGCCTTGCGGAATCCTGGTGGTAATCCTGTTTGAAGGAGAGGGTGTGGCTTCCACAGGACCCAATAATATGCACCAGCTCCGAAGGCATGCCAGGAATCAGAGGATTGTAATGATACCAACATACACAGCTGAAGATGAAAGGGAAGGGAGTTGGAAGCCACGCCATTACTGATGATTACTGATGATGAGAATGCTTTCTGGGAGAAACAAAACCCATAACAAAACCTTAAATAAACTGTAATGTGGGAAGACCTACCCCCCCCCCCCCCAACACCACCTATGGGCACTCAGACTTTTTAACCCATCCTTCAGACCTTCTACCTTCAACCCAGGTCTTGCTGTTTAAATTCGTCATCTTCATCAGAGTCACAGTCGGGGAACTGATATATCTGGATCTCATTATGCTCAAGTTCCTCTCGGATCTGTGGTAGGAAGAGAAGGTGTTACTGAGACCTCTCTGTACTCTGTCCTCAATGCTGACCTAGAGCCACAAAATCAAGGCATAGAGGGATGAACAGAGAAAAATACAGAGACAGACAGGATCAAAGGAAAGGAGAAAGCTGGACCCTACTGGCAGAAGAGAACATTTGACATTATTTTTGTAACATTTCCTTTGCATGTGTTGAGGCTGACTCTTTATGGATATTTCCCATATGTCTAAAATGCCTCAGAATGAAGTCAACTCCACAATGAATCCACAGTGATCTGCACTGGAAAGATGAAAAGAGCTACCGGGGTTACGCAGCGCTGTACAATTTAACACAAAGGACAGTCCCTGCTCGAAGGAGCTTACAATCTAAATGACAAAAAAGTGCAGTCAATCAAATTGGGGCAATCTAGATTTTCCTGAATAGATGAATAATGTTTCGGTGCCGAAAGCGACATTGAAGGCTTTGGAGCAAGGATTTGAGAGGAGGAGGCTTGGCTTATGGGTTAAGGGAGAGGCTTGAATTGTACCTGATCGGAAACCAGTGAAGTGAGGAGAGGGGTGATGTGAGTACAGTTCCCTCTAATTGCAAGCAGACGTTTAATTGTGGGTGCTACTACCAATACTGGCAATTCATAATTTAAACACCAACAAAGCAAAGAATAATAATCCTTCATAGGATACACTGTTTTTCCATCTGAAAACACTGCGGGAACACATTGCCCACCTTCTGCTTTCACCCTTCTGCTTTCATCATCACTTTTGTCTTCTCCCTTCTCAGCTTTCAAACATTTATTTCCTTCCATTCTGAGTACACTCTCTGTACTCTCTTGCACCTTCTCCTGCTCTCCACTGGGGTTATCAATCCTAATCCTGGTCCTCCCATCAGCTCCACCGCGATGTCTCCAGTCCTAGTGTTTGTTCCTCTCCTTCTTCTCTCTCTGTGCGCTGTGAAATGCCCGCTCTGTCTGCAACAACTTCCTACATCCTCTTTATCTCTCTACTCTGGTTGCCCTGAAGAATCTGCTTCAAACTGTGGCCCTGTGTCATGGCGGTTACCTTTTCTCCCATATTCCTCAATTGGTTGGCCGTGGAGGTGGTGTCGGGCTACTACTTTCACCCTCTTGTAGAGTCTGTCCTTCACCTCAGTCCTACCTGCCTCTCAAAGTAGCTGTCATTTATCGACCCCCCCTTATAAGTCCCTTTCTTCCTTTTTGATGTCTGGCTTTCCTTCTTTCTTGAATCTTCATCTCCATCCTTATTCTTGGGGGTTTTAACATTCTTGTGCTTCTCAGTTTCTCACTTTAACATAATTTTATTTATTTATTTATTTATTTATTTATTTATATGTTACATTTGTATCCTACATTTTCCCAACTATTTGCAGGCTGAATTCCGGTATGAACAAATATAGAGTGATGTTGTGGTAGACTAAAGATCAAGACACATTATAGAATCGTAGGGAGAAAGAATTATGTCAAGTACGAGCTTTGGTTTTTATATTTAAACGTTTTTTATTGAAATTGCAAGAACATAAACGGTGCCATACAAGGTTCTGCATTTAACATTCATCAATCCTCAAACTAATTATACAATCATTAGTCAATAAACATGTATCATTTTTGCTTTTTTAAAATACAACCTGTTTATTATTACTCTCATCAGATTAAACTTATCCAACCCCCACCCTCCCCCCAACCCCCCCCCCTCTTCTTCCCCCCTCCCTCCCTCCCTCCCTCCCCCAGACCTGGAGATCTATTCAGTATAATCCATGGAATTATCCTTCATTTAAGAGTAAACTACGACCTCTATGGCTTAGATTTCGCAAATAAGGACCCCAAACAGCCAAGAACGTGACTCTCTTGTTCTTTGAGAGCCGAGATTCTCTAGCCTCCCAAGAAGCCAGCTGGTGCAATTGGTTTTCCCAGTGCCAATATGCTGGAGGATCTTTAATTGTCCAGTACTGTAATATACATTTCCTGGCCAGTAAACTCATCTTTCTAAGCAATATTGTTTCAAATTTATTCAGCCCTCTAAAGGACCCCGGGATATCCAAAAGCAATTGTTCAACTGTCCCTGAAATCCGAAGCCCCTTTTCAATACAGGGCAGCTCCAAAACATATGTAGCATTGTGCCAGGATCCTTTCCACATTTAAGACACTCTGGGCTCCGATTCTCTCCCATATGAGCTAGTTGTACAGTAGTCACATATCCCCTATGAATACAGCGGTAGGCACATTCTCTTAAGCGAGCATCAGATACTAACAAAGGTATTCTGCTATCGATTTAGTGATATTCCATGATATTACTTCAACCCCCAGTTCTTTTCCCCATGCACTCTTCAATTTGCTATAATCCCTGGGGGGTCGCCATCCTGATATTGTTTTATGGAGCAATGATATCGTAAGTTCGCCCTCACCCAAAGAGTGAAAGAAATCATGTACCTTATCCCCCAGCTGGGATCTCAAAGGGTCTCCCGGGAGAGAGGCAATGTAGTGTTGCACCTGTCTTATAGCAAATCTGTTACCCCAGGAATTGCCTACTTTCCCCAGTATTTCTTCTACTGTAAGGGGCTGCCCATCTCCATCCGCCAGGTGTGCCCCTTCTTTGCCCAGTCTACAAATGTCGGCTTGACAGGCCTGGTAAGAATTCACAATTCCTACATATTGTTAACAGATCTGTTATTGCAGGATCCCCCCCTAGATGTTGTATGAGCACTCTCCACACCTCTCTAAGCGGCCGCAACAGCACATTTTTACGTATTCCTTCCGGCAGATCACATGCTTTGTGTGTAAGAGCGAAAATAGTTGATAAGTTCCCAGAGTGCCGCCTCCAACACAGTAGGGGTGTATCGCTGTGTTTCCAAGCACCAGTCTCCTAAGTAACGCAATTGGCATGCCTGATTGTATAGTTCTAAATCCGGCATACCCACCCCTCCCCGACTCCAGTTACCCACTAAAGCCGAGAAGCGAATCCGTGGTTTTTTGCCCCTCCAGCAAAACTTTGATGCTAATTTATAAAAATTTTGTAAGTCCTTTCACGTAAAGCCCCCTAGGAAATAACACCATTTTAATCAAGTGCACTCTACCTAGCATTGATAACGGTAAATCCTGCCATCCTTGTAACACCTTCTGGGTCTCCTGCAACAGCCGATTTATATTAAGGTCATACAACAATTAAGGTTCATAGGCATCAAAATTCCTAGATATTTAAAGGAAGTTTGTGCTTCCGCAAGGGAAATTCGCCTCTCCGTTATTCCATACGTCCTCCGAGGAGGCCAAGGCCTCTGACTTCTCCAAATTAAACTAAGGCCCCGCGTAGTCTCCGTATTCGGAGAAAATCTCCAACAAAGCCTCCAAAGATTTCTGGGGGTCTGACAAGTGGACCAATATATCATCGGCAAATGCCGCCACCTTAAAGACCTCTCTCCCTAACGGTATCCCCGCTACCGCCCTTTGTTCCTCAATGTCTCTCAGTAATGGATCCAATGTTAGTACAAATAACAGAGGCGATAGAGGACAGCCTTGTCGGGTTCCCCGGCTTATTTCAAAATCCCTTGTTGTTATCCCATTGACCGATATTCTGGCCTTCGGTTTTGCATACAATGCTTTGATCCCTGACAAAAATCTATCCGTGATTCCATATTTCTGAAGGACAGCATATAGAAAATTCCATTTTACTTTGTCAAAGGCTTTTTCAGCATCAAAGCTGATTAACAAAGAGTTTTTATTCCCTCGCTTTCTAGCTTCTAATGATGTTAAGACCTTGCGAACATTCTTAGTAATTTTTCGTCCCCTTACAAACTCCACCTGAGAACTATGCACTAGTTTCGGCAAGAATCTCGCTAATCGATTTGCTAAAATCTTAGCCATCAATTTCACTTCATAATTTAGGAGCGAAATAGGCCTATATGATTCAGCTAACTCCGGATCCTTCCCTTTTTTGGGGAGTACTATAATACACGCTGTATTTAGATCCGGAGGCATCCTCTCCTTCTCTATTAAGGTGTTAAACATTGCGGCCAAGGGTTCCGTTATTTCTTCTCCCATGATTTTATAGAACTCCGCCCGGTACCCATCTACTCCCGGCGCTTTAAGCAGTTCACTTTGGCTAATCGCCAGATATACCTCATCCGGCGTAATAATAGTATTAAGCCATTGCACTTCTTGAGGGGATAGTTTTGGTAATCTGATCTGATCTAGGTATGAGTTTCCCGACAGGCCGTTATCAGGCGGGGCCTCGTATAACCTTTTGTAATATTGGTAGAAATTCTCACTAATCTCTTTATCCGTATGGATTTGTTCTCCCTGCCCCTTCTTCATAGTCAAGATCCTAGCCTTGCCTTGTTTGGTTGCGATTAGACGCGCCATTAGCCTACCACATTTATTCCCGTGTTTATACAATTGATATTTGTAGTATGTTTGTGATTTCACTGCCTTATAATGAACTATTTCATTTAATTTCGTCTGCAAAAGCATTAAATGTTGTCTGTTCTCGGTAGAGGCCTGTTGGCCATACCTTCTCCTAGCTTTGCACACTAATTGACTCAGCCTCATTAATTCTCTATTCCGAGCTTTGCGTTTATGTGCTGTATAGCTGATAATTTCTCCTCGAAATACTGCCTTAGCCGCCTCCCAGTACAAGACTGGATTTTCACATGCACTGCATTGTGTTCTTTGTACTCTTGCCAACTCTGATGTATAAAGGCCTTAAAACCCTGGTCCCGATATAGCTCTGCAGGGAACACCCATCTCCCTTCCGCTCCTTTTTCTTCCTGGGGCGCCCAACTCATCTCCACCCAGGCATGATCAGATATCGCATCTGCTCCTATAATCGATTTCATCACTGAACTGAGCATCTGTTCTGAAATCAACAAATAATCAATTCGCGCCTGTGTGCCATGCGCCTGTGAGAGGTGTGTATAGTCTTTTCCCTGCGGATTAAGTATCCTCCAGACATCCACTAGCCCCACCTGACGGCAAAGATAGGCAGCCCCTAGTTCCCTGATAATCTCTTGCCTCCTAATCCCCGTGCTGTCCATCATGGGGTCCATTACCATATTAAATCCCCCCCTACTATTATGGGTAATGCATTACTTATTAATAGTTTCGAGGTGATCATCTTGTAAAACTTCCGCTCATATTGGTTCGGAGCGTATACATTGCCAAATAGCACATTCTGGCGCTGTATATGAGCCTCACAAAGTATGAATCTACCACCTGGATCAGTGAAGTGCACTTTCACATTGTCCGCTATTCCTTTTCGAAACAGGATGGCAACCCCTCCTTTCTTTCCCCTGTGCTGCTGCATATTCACATTCCCCCACCCACCAAGTTCGTAATTTAGCGTGTTCCCCGGCTGATAAGTGGGTTTCTTGGAGCAGGGCTATGTCAACTTTGTGTCTTTGTAATTGTTGCAAAATTTTTGAGCGTTTTATAGGGGACGAGATCCCTCCCACATTCCATGTAACTACCTTTAGGGGTCCCATTTCATAATCATTGCCTGTTCATAAGATGTATACCAATTATTCAAGGAAAAGGGGTGTCCCAGCCCCCACCCCTCCTCACTCGCCATCCTAAGCCATGTAATATCCTTCCAAAATCCTAATAGTCGTGTCCCCCAGGTCTCCCTCCCTCCCCTTCCTCTAATCCCCCACGCTTCTCCCCTTCTAAATCTCTCTACTCCCTTTAACCCCAACCTCGAAATGAGACCATCACGTATAACGCCTCCTACCCCCTCCCTCTCGTAAGCTAAGGTGTACGAAAGTACTCTTTCTGTCCCCCTTTCCAGTGTATCTCCCACTTACAATCGCTTTATCAACTTAATCTTGTTAACATCAACACAACTCAAAGAGAGACAAAGAAAAGAAAAGAAAAGAAAAAAAAAACAAAAAAACAAAAAAAAAACAAAAAAAACCACCTCATTTCAAAGACCTCATTTCAGAGTTCTCAAATGTCGCTTCATCTGCAAGAGGGCTCCTCCCCGTCTCTCTACGGTGCATCTCAGGGGCTTCTCAGCACCATCACTCTGATACGTGCTCCAGGTCTTTCTAGCAAATTGTCACTGCTCTTCAGTATGAAATTATTTTAAAGTCTCTCAAACATATATCTCAATTCTCTGTGATATTCTGTTCAATTATCCCGGTCTTCTCTCAGAATGCGATCTATTACAAATCCCCAAAGGCTTTTAGTTGTTCTTCTAGTTCTCCTAGGAGTTCTTCCAGGATTTTGTCCCTCTTGCCAATCCAGCAATTCCAAGCCCTCAAATTGGGTTCTGAGATCCTTCAAATCAAGTTAACTCTTTGTAATCCAATTCCTTTTGTGATTTACCTTCTGCAATCCCACCTACCATGGGATGTCTGTATATCCTTCTTATGCCATCACGGTCAGCGATGTTCCACAGAATTCAAAAAAGCGTGTGCCTGCTCTACTGTATTATACACCTGCGTGTCGCTTGGTAGGTGACCTCTAATTAGCTGGATACTGCAGTGCAAATCGGATTTTCCTTTCAAAACGTTTTGAACATATAGGAGAAAACTTCCTTCTCTGCATCGCCACCGCCCCAGCCGCGGAATAGTCTTGAAAACATAAAATCTTTTATTCCCTATTGCAGTTCTTGTTCTTATCCGCAAAGCCTGTAGTATTGCTTCTTTGTTGCAAAATTTAAGATACGGCAAATCACCACTCTCGGGCGTGTTGTTTCTATGCTTCTGGCCCTACACGATGTGCTCTCTCTACCTGAAGAACTCCAAGGTCCTCTGGGAGTTGTAGTTGTTCTGTCAGCCATTTTCTAGGAACACTAGCAAATTTGTTGTTTCCAGTGCCTCAGGTAGCCCACAAATCTTAAATTGTTCCTCCGGGATCGGTTCTCCAGGTCTTCAAGCTTCCCTTCATAGCCTTCCACCATGGTTTTGAGCTTAGCGTTTTCCTCTTCCATCTTGAGTACTTTATCTTCAAGGGCCCCCGTGTCTTTGCTGATATTCCATCAGGTCTTTAGTAAGTTGGCCCAAATTTTCTTGTACCAAAGTATTTTGCTGTCTATAGGTCCTAATCGTCGATCTAGCATGGGTTCCTAAGCGGCTGTCACCTCCGCCTCCACTTCCGCCACCCACACTGAACGCAGGGCGTCGCGGCCGGGCTCGATGGAGCCGCCATTTTTTCTTCGCCGGCTCGCGTCTTTTCTTTTTCCCTGCGAACGTTATGATTAGCGCCGATTTTATACCTTGGCTTCTTGTGTAGGATGGTGTGTTCAGCGATCTTTTTTATCCGGGCAATTTCCGCGATTTCGAGGGTTTAGCGGCAGACTGGCAGGAGCGGAGGTTTTTTTCAACCGCTCCTCGTCATGGCGTCACGTGATCTCTCACGAGCTTTGGTTTTATTGTGTTGCATGGTTCAGGCATTTAAATAGGATCGGTAGGGTATGCCTTTTTTAATAGATTAGTTATTAGTGATTTCCGGAAGTTTAGGTGGTCATACCTTGTTTTCACGGCGTTTGGTAAGTTGTATACTTATATAGGAAAAGCTGTTCGTGTTGATCCTGTTGTGTTTCTGGTTGGTAGGTCTATGAGGTCTGTCATGCCGTTATATCGCTCCATGGTGCGACCTCACCTTGAGTATTGTGTTCAATTCTGGTCACCGCATCTCAAGAAAGATATAGTGGAATTGGAAAAGGTGCAGCGAAGGGCGACTAAAATTATAGCAGGGATGGGAAGAAAGATTAAGGAGGCTAGGGCTTTTCAGCTTGGAGAAGAGACGGCTGAGGGGAGATATGATAGAGGTATATAAAATAATGAGTGGAGTGAAACAGGTGGATGTGAAGCTTTCCAAATATACTTCACATGTACCCATTCACCTCCACTCATTATTTGATCTCCCCTCAGCCGCCTTTTCTCCAAGCTGAAGAGTCCTAGCCGCTTTAGCCTTTCCTTCCCTTAGTCTCAACCCTCCTTCAATCCCTGCTTCCTTTTCTTACTTTTCTGAAATCACTGAAGAAGAAACTGCACAATTTCTTTCCTACTCAATACTACCTGTTCCTCTGATCCCATTCCTACCTACCTTCTTAATACCATCTCTCCTACTCTCACCCCTTTTATCCTCAATCTTTCACTTTCCACTGAGACTGTTCCTGATGCCTTCAAACATGCCGTAGTCACACCACTCTTAAAAAAAAAAAAAATTCGACACTACCTATCCTTGCAACTATCGCCCCATCTCCCTTGTCCCTTTCCTATCCAAGATACTTGAACATGCTGTTCACTGACTGTCGTTGACTTTCTTTTATCTCAAGCTATTCTTGATCCACTTCAGTCTGGTTTTCGCCCTCTTCATTTAACTTAAATAGCGCTTACAGGTATCCAATGACCTGTTCTTGTGTCATTTGTGAGCCCTTGGCCCAGAGTACTCTACAAACCCATAGAGTATCCAAAAGAACTGGACTGGATTGCAAGTGGAGGAGAACTAAGGCAGTTTATTGGCAGCAAAATTAAAGCAAGACAAAACAGCTCAGAAAACCATGAGAGGGAAGAAAACAAAAGCAGCCTAGTTGCACATCCTAACACTAGCTAAAGCAAAACATAGAGCAAGCAATAATGGCAACAAGAGACTAAACAAAGGCCCGACCTGGCGGAACAATGGAAAGCAAAGGGCACTTACAGAAGCGGTAAGACTGCTAGCAAACAGATAAAGGTCAATTCTGTTAAGACTCATGTAAGCTGCGGGACCTCCACGGCAATCTCTCTCAGAAGCAGGCGAGGACCAGCAGCAAAGCAAAAGAAATATAAGTAGTTTCGCAACCGTGGGGGAGGCGACCAGTTCTTTCGCTAGCAGCATTGAAAGGCACTAAAACGATCACTGAGGCGCCAAATGCTCCCAGGAAACGCAGGTTTGAGCAAGCAATGGCCAAGTCAAGCCTCCCAGGGCAAGAGGTCAATAACAATCTCCGAAGGTGTGTGTACATCATGTGTAGTTTCTTATATTGTATTTTATTAATATTTATTTAGACTCCTGAAGCCTGTGGCTGAGACATGGTACTGTGTTGAGTCTTACATAAGTACATAAGTACATAAGTAGTGCCATACTGGGAAAGACCAAAGGTCCATCTAGCCCAGCATCCTGTCACCGACAGTGGCCAATCCAGGTCAAGGGCACCTGGCACGCTCCCCAAACGTAAAAACATTCCAGACAAGTTATACCTAAAAATGAGGAATTTTTCCAGTCCATTAATAGCGGTCTATGGACTTGTCCTTTAGGAATCTATCTAACCCCTTTTAAACTCCGTCAAGCTAACCGCCCGTACCACGTTCTCCGGCAATGAATTCCAGAGTCTAATTACACGTTGGGTGAAGAAAAATTTTCTCCGATTCGTTTTAAATTTACCACACTGTAGCTTCAACTCATGCCCTCTAGTCCTAGTATTTTTGGATAGCGTGAACAGTCGCTTCACATCCACCCGATCCATTCCACTCATTATTTTTACACTTCTATCATATCTCCCCTCAGCCGTCTCTTCTCCAAGCTGAAAAAGCCCTAGCCTTCTCAGGCCTCTCTTCATAGGAAGTCGTCCCATCCCCACTATCATTTTCGTCGCCCTTCGCTGTACCTTTTCCAATTCTACTATATCTTTTTTTGAGATACGGAGACCAGTACTGAACACAATACTCCAGGTGTACTTTATTCAAACGATTGAAGTTTTCTCATCTGTCGCTCGTTCGCTTCGTATTTGCTTGGCTGAAGTTCAATAAGGGGCCTGCACTGGTGTAGGTGGATGTTTTGGACGGAAAAAGACAAGCACGTTTCCGTGTAACACAGCCAGCTGCAAACTATGCCAAAACTTTTCACAAGGCCTCACAGTCACAGGACTATTTTACATGCTCATCTTCCAATGTGCTATATATCATTCAGTGGAGAAACAGGCTAGATGCTTAACACAAGATTCAATTTGCACAGGCATCACATGAACATAGCCGGTGCCAGTCAGGCCTCCACCCCTTTGGGCCAACACTTTACAAAACCAGAACACTGCACCAGTAAGAATACTAAAAGGTAATTTTAAAACAATTCAGGAACGTAAGACCTTTGAAATAAGAATGATTGAATATTTTGACACCCAACAAACAGGACTTAATAAGGATCTGGGATTTCTAACTCATTATAAAACATAAAACTGTATTTCTCTCTTTATGTCTCTGCTTATTACCCTCCTCTCACCTACCAACGCCCATTCTGTTAGAATATCAATGAAATGCGTTGATATCCCCATGCATACCCCCATATGATGTTTCTCTCATATATACTAACTGCTACTACATTTGCTTATTTCCAATCTGAGGAAGAAGGGCAACATTCGAAAGCTAATCAAGAAATGCATTAGGTTATGTCCAATACAAAAGGTATCATCTTATTTTCTTTTCCATGTTTTATTTTGTTTGATTTGGACTAACACGGCTACCACACCTCTCTAATAAAAAGCTAAAAGGAGCAGCTGCAAAGGTTACGAGATTAAGTTAGTCATGGATATAAAAATACCTTCTTGAAGACACATTAGCAAGGCTATAGATTTACAAAGAGGCGGCAGCGGTTCATGAAAGTCTGGGGGGGGCCTATTTGCAAAAAATATCCCCAAGAGCATGGAGTCAAGTATTGAATGTTTTAGGTTAGATCGGGTGCATGGAAGAGATGTGATAGGAACGAATGTGTTGATAATTTGTGGTAAGCTGTCATTGTTGGAAGTTAAAGGTGCGATGAGTGGAAGAGGAGGTTGGAAGCCTCAATTCTTACTGTCATGTTCGCTACAGTACCCACATGAGAAGATTGGGATATCAAGTTGTTGTGAGCATGTGTCTATCACATGCTCACTTGCTAGGGAATACGGTGACTATGCGGGTCTTCATCTGAACTTGGAGAAATCGGAAGGACTGGCTTCATCTGTGAGTTTGAGAGCAGCTTGGGGGAGTGATTTTCCTCTGAGGTGGGCAGAGGACTCATTTAAGTATACGGTTAGCGATGGACGTGCGGGATTTGTATGACCTTAATGTGCCTGCGATGGTGGCTGCCACTAGGAGGAATTTAGAAGGGTGGAAGAATCTTCCGTTGTCTTGGGGGGGCAGGATTAATTTGATACGGATGGTTATACTTCCTAGGTGGCTTTACGTTTTACAAACGTTACCTTTAAAAATTAAACAAGCAGATTTTAAAAGGCTAAATGGGATATTTGGTAGTTTTTGTTGGGCAGGTAGGAAGCCCAAGATGAGAAGGGAATTTATGCTAGGTGGGGGGTAATCAAGGGGGAATAGGGTTTCCGAATCTACAACTATATAACATGGCCTGTTTATTGCGTCACTTAGGAGACTGGTATGGGTATTCTTCAAAATATATGCCGGTAGAGCTGGAAAAGGAATTTTATGCCCCACGTGAACTACTAGCTTTGTTACATTTTAAGACAGATCAGATACCAATTCATTTAAGAGATAGTGTAATGTTAAAGTCTATGAGAGCGGTATGGGACAAGGTAGTGAGGAATTTAGGAGGAGACCCTTGGGTATCAGACCAGTTAACGGTTAGGGGGAATGCTATGTTCCAGACAGGTATGGATAACAAGATATTTGCTAAATGGCAGAAGGCAGAGACTGGAACAACACTTAATGGGGGAAGATGGGAGTATTGTGCCGTTTGAGGAGCTGCAACTTCAGGTGGGGGAGACATGGGGGAATAGATTTGCTTATGCTCAGATTAAACATTATATAGCCTCCCTAGAAGGTTCATTGTTAAGGTTGCAATTGGTGGTACAGGTCTGCGACTTTTTTCAGGAACCATGAAACACCGAGCTTACAGTTTCATGGCTCCATAGGTCTCTGATTAGGAGATCATATGGTAAAGACTATACCAGTGGCGTTCCTAGTGGCTAAGAAAACGATAATGTAGTACTGGACTGTGTCGGAGCCTCCTAACTTTTAGCACTGGAGGAATCAAGTTCACCTATTAGGCGAGAGTGACAAGAGCTTCTCCGGGCCGTAATAAAAGATTTTTTCAGCTTTGGGATTTTTATTTATTTATTTCATTTCATTTGTACCCCACATTATCCCACCTTTTTGCAGGCTCAATATGGCTTACAGAGTAAGGTTATGATAAAGTCGGTACATGATTTAAATACAGTTGATCATAAGCTGAGGTGAAAGAGGAATTTAGATGGGCGGATGTTGGATCGGTTGTGTGAGAAGTGGTTTAGGGATGATTTGTATCACTGAGGGTGACTTTTGTAAGCTTTGTTAAAGAGGTGAGGTTTCAGAGCTTTGCGGAAGCTGGTTAGATTGTTCATTGTTTTCAGGGCCTTGGGTAACGCATTCCAAGACTGTGTGCTTTTTTATGCAAAGGTCGTAGCATAAGCCTCTTTGTATTTCACTCCTTTGCAACTGGGGAAATTCAGATTGAGGAATTTGCGGGCCGATCTTTTGGCGTTTCTGGGCGGTAGGTCCACTAAGGTTTAGCATATAGAGTGGGGCATCTGCGTGAATGATCTTGTGCACGGTTGTGCAGATCTTGAACTCAATACGTTCCTTGAGCGGGATCCTTTCTTGCGGTCTCTCAGTCCCCGGGGTAGAAGCTTACTAGTGAATGAGGTGTAGAAGGATTGGAGTGGTCGATGTCCAGTAAGTTCAGCAGTTTTGGGAAGTTAAGGGGGGGGGGGGGTTGTGGGAGGTTGGGGATGAGGGGGTAGGGGGGCGTAGGGGGTATTAAGGAGATGGGGGGGGCGAATTTTTTAGGTCACTTGTCCGGGTTTTTGGGGAGAAGGGCTAGAACTTAAATAAAGGTCTGTTAGGGCACGGAGAGTAAGGCTATCAGAGCAAAGGCCTCCCTCCTTTATGTAAGGTACTTGTAATACTGAGGCCCTAAGGGCGGTAGGATTTTCAACTTTTTCCCCATGGGGGGGGGGGGGGGGGAAAGAGGGAGGTTGGGAAGGAGCTATCTGGGTGGTTGCGTAGTGGTGTTTCCAACTGTAGGAATCAATAATAGGTGGGGGGAGGAGGGAGGGTGGACTAGAGAGGAATCAAAGATGACTCCAAGGTTATGAGCTGAGGAAACAGGGAGGATGTGAGAGCCATTAACAGAGATAGAGAAAGAGGGGAGGTGGGTTTAGGGGGAAAAACGAGAAGTTCAATTTTGGACATGTTGAGCTTTAGATGGCATTGAGACATCCAAGCAGCAATGTCGGACAAGCAGGCTGAGATTTTGTCCTGGAACGAAGTTGAGATTTCAGGGGTGGAGATGTAGATCTGAGAGTCATCAGCATAAAGATTGTATTGAAAGCCATGGGATGAAATCAGGGTACCAAGGGAAGAAGATGGAGAAAAGGAGGGACAGAACCCTGAGGCACACCAACAGAAAGCGGATTGGAAGTTGAAGAGGATCCACTAGAATGAAGTGAGAGGTAAGAGGAGAACCAGGAAAGAACAGGGCCCTGGAATCCAAGCGAGGCCAGTCTATCCAGAAGTATAGTGTGGTCAACAGTGTCGAAAGCAACAGGTAGGTCAAGAAGGGTAAGGATAGAATAGAGACCTCTGGATTTAGCCAGTAGCAGGTCATTAGAAGTGCAGTTTCAGTATAGTGAAGAGGGCGAAAACCAGATTGGAGTGGGTCAAGAATAGGTTGTGTAGAAAGAAAGTCAAGACAACAGCGATGTTCAAGTAATTTGGAGAGGAAAGGGAGAAGGGAGATGGGGCGATAGTTGGAGGGACAGGTAGGGTCAAGTGAGGGTTTTTTAAGGAGTGGAGTGACAACAGCATGTTTGAAGGAACAGTTGTAGTGGAGAGTGAAAGATTAAGGATGACTGGGATGATAGTAGGAGAGATAGTGTTAAGTAGATAAGTGGAAATGGGATCAGAGGAACAGGTAGTACATTTAGAGGAGGAAAGAAGAAGGGCAGTTTCCTCAGTAGAAACTTCTGAGAAGGAGGAAAAAGAAGGAAAGGAAGGAGAGTAGGGGGTGAGGATTAAGGGAGAGAGTGGTGGGGAGGGTTTGGATGAAAATTCAAGGTTAATCTTACGGATTTTATCGTGGAAGTGCTCAGCTAGGCTCTGAGGAGAAAGAGATGGAGGAATTGGGGATGGAGGTGCCTTGAGAAGAGAGTTCACTGTGGTGAAGTGGAGTCGAGGATTGGAGCCAAGGTAATTTGTCAATTGGGTAAAGTAATCAAGCTGCGGCCTATGGTTATCCCACAATTGTGTGCAAAAGAGTTATTGAATGATGAGGTATGGGGGGGAAGCAAAGGTAATTGGGGGGGGGGGTATGCTGGGTCAAACAGGTCCCGGCTCCAAGGAATAAGAAAGGCCCGAGAGCTTGTTGTCAGGCTCTCCAAAAGCAGGAACTAGGATCGTGAACCCTTGGGCCACTGCCGAGGAGCGGCAGTGGCAGGCAAAAAAGATAGCATTAGAGGCAAAAAAAACCATAGGAAAACATTTTTTTTCTGGTATATTAAAAGCAGGAAGCCGGCAAAAGAATCTGTTGGGCCGCTGGATGACTGAGTAAGGGTAAAAGGGGCGATCAAGGAAGACAAAGACGTAGCGGAGAGATTTAATGAATTCTTTGCTTCGGTCTTAACCGAGGAAGATTTGGGTGGGATACCGGTGTCGGAAATGATATTTCAAGCGGGCGAGTCGGAGAAACTTACTGACTTCACGGTAAACCTGGAGGACGTAATGGGGCAGTTCAGCAAACTGAAGAGTAGCAAATCTCCTGGACCGGATGGTATTCATCCTAGAGTACTGATAGAACTGAAAAATGAGCTTGCGGAGCTACTGCTAGTGATATGCAATTTATCCTTAAAATCAAGCTTGGTACCGAAAGATTGGAGGGTGGCCAATGTAACGCCCATTTTTAAAAAAGGTTCCGGGGAGATCCGGGAAATTATAGACGTTGGTGCTGGGGAAAATGGTAGAGGCTATTATTAAAAACAAAATTACAGAGCACATCCAAGGACATGGATTACTGAGACCAAGTCAGCATGGCTTTTGTGTGGGGAAATCTTGCCTGACCAATTTACTTCAATTCTTTGAAGGAGTAAACAAACATGTGGACAAAGCAGTTGATATTGTATATCTGGATTTTCAAAAGGCGTTTGACAAAGTACCTCATGAAAGGCTACAGAGGAATTGGAGGGTTATGGGATAGGAGGAAATGTCCTATTGTGGATTAAAAACTGGTTGAAGGATAGGAAACAGGGTTAAATGGGCAGTATTCACAATGGAGAAGGGTAGTTAGTGGTGTTCCTCAGGGGTCTGTGCTAGGACTGCTGCTTTTTAATATATTTATAAATGATTTAGAGATGGAAGTAACTAGTGAGGTAATTAAATTTGCTGATGATACAAAGGTATTCAAAGTCGTTAACTCGCGACAGGATTGTGAAAAATTACAGAAGGACCTTACGAGACCGGGCGGCTAGATGGCAGATGATGTTTAATGTGAGCAAGTGCAAGGTGATACATGTAGGAAAAAAGAACCCGAATTATAGGTACGTCATGCAAGGTTCCACGTTAGCAGTTGCGGACCAAGAAAGCGATCTGGGTGTCGTCGTCGCTAATACATTGAAACCTTCTGCTCAGTGTGCTGCTGCGGCTCAGAAAGCGAATAGAATGTTGGGTATTATTAGGAAAGGTATGGAAAACAGGTGTGAGAATGTTATAATGTCATTATATCGCTCCATGGTGCGACCGCACCTTGAGTATTGTGTTCAATTCTGGTAGCCGCATCTCAAGAAAGATATAGTGGAACTGGAAAAGGTGCAGCGAAGGGCGACTAAAATGATAGTGGGGATGGGACGACTTCCCTATAAAGAAAGACTAAGGAGGCTAGGGCTTTTCAGCTTGGAGAAGAGATGGCTGAGGGGAGACATGATAGAGGTATGAGTGGAGTGGAACAGGTGGATGTGAAGCGTCTGTTCACGCTTTCCAAAAATACTAGGACTAGGGGGCATGCGATTAAACTACAGTGTAGTAAATTTTAAAAAAAATTGGAGAAAATTTGTCTTCACCCAACGCATAATTAAACTCTGGAATTCGTGGAGAACGTGGTGAAGGCGGTTAGCTTGGCAGAGTTTAAAAAGGGGTTAGACAGTTTCCTAAAGGACAAATCCATAAACCACTACTAAATGGACTTGGGAAAAATCCACAATTCCGGGAATAACATGTATAGAATGTTTGTACGTTTGGGAAGCTTGCCAGGTGCCCTTGGCCTGGATTGGCCGCTGTCGTGGATAGGATGCTGGGCTCGATGGACCCTTGGTCTTTTCCCAGTGTGGCATTACTTATGTACTTAAAACCACCCCACACAGGGATAAGACAGAACTCTGACAGGGATGGCACCTGGCCACCCTTCCCCAGGAGTTGAGCCCCTGGGTGCAGGTGGTCGGCAGGACTTGCCGGTGTGGGCCGGAACTGGATACCAGTTGACATGCAGGGACTACAATACACAGGGAGGCTAGGCAGAATACTAGACTAGGACTCTCAGACAGACAAGAGACAAAACTGAAAACTGCAAGCAGACACTGAAACAGGGAACAAACACTGATAGATAAGGAGACAGAACTGAAAGCTGCCAAGCAGCCACTGAACAAGAAACACAGACAACCTAGAACTAGACAAAGACATATAAAAAAGAAACAAGACTGGGAAACAAGCAATACAGAACACAAAGCTACACAAATACTAAACTAGAATCAGGCAAGAATTACAGACTATAACTGGACTAGGCAGAAGTGCACCAGCACCCCAACATACCAGGGCCTTAGGTGATGCAAAGGCAAAGCAGAGAGTTTCCAAATGGCTAATAAGCCCAGCAGCAGCTGAGATTCACATGGCAGCTATGGATGCTGTGCTGGCTCAAACAAGCCAAGCAAGTCTGGCAGGCCGGAAGATCCGGACTGGACTGGGCTGAAGTCTGGAATGGGAAACAGCACACAGACAATCCAATGCAGCCACCAGGTCTGGCCACCAGAGGGCAAGAGGAACACAAACCAAAACACAGGCAGCAGGCATACTGAAGCACAGAGGCTTAACACACACAGGTGCAGTATAGTGGAGTAATCAGAGCCATGCTGGAAGCAGCCAGCACACAGAGACAGAGACATCAGGAAGAACAGACAGAAGCCAGCTCAGAAGCTGACCGCCGGAAATAAGGTGAGTCTGATAGGGGTCATGACCACAGACGTGACACTTGTCTTGACGGGCCCAGTTAAACGAGGACTGGGCCCGTTCGAGAAGGCTCTGAGCAGGAAGGAGGGAGTGCATGGGTGGGGGGGGGGGTCAGTGTTCTCTACCAGATAACAAGGGCTGGTGTGATTGGTTGGCTTAAAAGAAGCCAGCCAGTCCCTTGAGCCCGATTTTGGCATTTGATTGGTGGAGAGGTTGCCGGGGGGGGGGGGGGGGCAGTCGATTGTGGGGGGACTGGGATTTCTCCGAGGCTAAGGCCGTTTCCTGATCCTCAGAGGCAGCTCCTGCCCTCACATTGAATTTGAGGGGGCGAGGCTTCCTTTGCTGTGTTGTGGAATTTGGTTTTTTTTTTCAGGTAAATGGCGTTGGAGTTGTCGCAAAAATCCAAGTTACAAGAGCAATGGCTCATGAGGATGAACTAGGTCGTTAAAGGTGGGTCGGGCGACCCGGGATAAATGTGTGGAGGTCCACACGGGACATGGCTTTTGCTGTTAGGGCGGAGCCGAGAAGAGGAAGAGTTGCAGTGACAACAGGAAGGAAGTTGCTACTTTGCTATCATGGCAAGCGGCGGAGGGGGGGGGCAGCTGTTGATGTTATGCTTTGACAACTGTAGCTCGGGGGTGGGGTTATCCTTTACTGATGTTAATTCAAAGTTTAAATGTTTATAAATCAAGCTGCGGCCTATTATTGAGTGATGAGGTATGGGGGGGGGAGCAAAGGTAATTGGGGGGGGGGGTATGCCAGGTCAAACGGGTCCTGGCTCCAAGGATTATGATGCTCGGCTTGTCTCTCCTCAGGGGTTAGACGTTTTCTTAAAGGACAAGTCCATAAACCACTACTAAATGGACTTGGGAAAAATCCACAATTCCAGTACCATGCATAGAATGTTTATATGTTTGGGAAGCTTGCTAGGTGCCCTTGGCCTGGATTGGCTGCTGTCGTAGACAGGATGCTGGGCTCGATGGACCCTTGGTCTTTTCCCAGTGTGGCATTACTTATGTAATTATGTACAGAGCACTGCATTCTGTAGATCCATTGCGACACATTATAGAGCACTGCATTCTGAAGGAGCAGGCAGCAATTTAGAAACAATCTAAGGTGGGAGTGTTAACATGTTCAACTGGTCCTTGGTGCTTATCTGCTGGATGTTACTGTTGGGTGATGCTTAGTATTCTATGGTATTCTATAGAGATTACAGAGCACTGAATGTTCAATGAGCTGGTAGCAACATACAAAGAAACAAAGATGTCAACCCATGTTTAGCTACTCCTTGGCCCTTCTCTCCAGCATTATACATTGTAGACTGAAATGAAGTTTACAAATCTGTGGTGCTTCAAAATGATCTCCACTTGAGAAAATCCTAGTTACTTAAGATACCGTTAGTTAGAGCTCCTCCTGCCCTGTCAATATCTGCTTTCTTGATCATTTGCTTCCAATTGGTATAATTCTCCTTTAGACTAATTTTGTTCACTACTTCAAGGTAAACTCTAAGCATTCCAACCTTGTAAGATTCCAAGTTTAACTGCATCACAGGATCTCTTTCACTTATGGTGCTCCATATAGATCTACAAAGCACTGAATTTTCGAAACAATGGCAGGAACACAGAAACAACCGACAAATCAACAGTCTTAACGCTAACTCCTTAGTTTCCAAATTTGCTTGAGGAATTCAAACTCAACTTCATGCTCATGCTACTTTCTCTTACTGTGTGATAACAACCTAGGCGAGGAGTAAGATTCAGCATGAATTTATGAACCAAACAGGAATGACAAAAATCCTAGTTACTTTGGACACTCAAATCTGTAGTGCTTCAAAAAGATCTCCACTTGAGAAAATCCTAGTTACTTTGGACACCCTTAGTAACAGCTGCTCCTGCCCTTACAATATCTGCTTGATATAATTCTCCTTTAGGCATAATTTTGTTCACTACTTCAAAACGATTATTCTGCTGTTTGCCAAGTTAAATTCTAAGCATTCCAACCTTGCAAGATTTCAAGTTTAACTGCATCACCACTTCCTATGGTTCTCCATAGAGCTCTACAGAGCACTGAATGTACAAAACACTGGCAGCAACACAGAAACAACAGACAAATCAACAATCTTAACGCTAAAACAATGTATAAAACAAGCTGGAATGAGAAAATCAACTCCTTAGTTTCCAAATTTGCCAGGTACTTGTGACTTGGATTGGCCACTACTGGAAACAGAATACTGGGCTAGATGGACCATTGGTCTGACCCAGTATGTTCTTATGAAAGTGTCATAGTACAGAGTTAGTAATTGGGGATATTTTGGAAGATGGAAGATCTTTATTAGGAAAAAGTCAGAAAGCTGTACTATTACAGTTTGATCTATCATGTCCCTTTGACCTGGTAGACCATTGTCTTACGCTGTCTATATTAAGTTCTATAGTGGTTGAGGGTAATGTTTTGTAGTAGTTTGAGAGTTTCTTTCGTTAAAGATCATATAAAGAAAGATTTCAGAAATCTCTTTTATCTTCTTGGAAGCCATCTTATGGAGTCCCTTTGTCTCCCACTATGTTTTATGTTTTGACCAGTTATATGCTACAAGGGTTTTATTTATGCAGATGACATAACTATATTGTTACCTGTTATGAACTGTATAAGAGCTTGATAGATGGATAGCAGATCATTTCTTAAATTTAAACAAAGATAACACTACATTTTTATTGAGATGGCTTAAAATTTAAATTTGAATCTCAACTAAAAATTTTAGAAGTATTGTTTAATAGTCAACTTACACCAGAGCTGCAGATTTCTTCTTTAATTAAAAAATGAGAAAACTGTGTATAATTAGAAGTTTGTTGGATTCTCAGGTTTTTCAACAAGTGGTCCAGAGTTTATTGGTTTCACAATTGGATAACTGCAACTTGTTTTATGTTGGTAGCACTAACCCACTGTTGACAAGATTGCAGACAATACAAAATACTATGACTAGACTGATTTTTTCTGCCCATCATTTTGATAGAGTTGTCTTCCAATCATGGCATGAACTGAGTTTAAGATCTGTACCTTGGCTTATAGAATATTATTTGGGCTAAGCTGCATCATATGTTCCTCAGAAAAGGAAATTCACAGATCTGCTAGAAACGTTTTAATCTGCTTTTTTCCTATCATTCAAAAATAACTTTTTATTCTGCTCTCCACTATTAAGTTGCATATATCTAGAATTCTGTGCTGATTGCTATGTTCTTATCCTTTGTTTAAGAAATGTTTAAAGACATCTTTTTTAGGAAATACTTAAGTGAAGACACGTACATTTGTACAATTTTGGTTTGCTATCCATATTTGTAATTCGCAATGATTGTTCGGCTTCTTTTATACTGTAATCTGCATTGAACCTCACGGTATATGTGGACTACAAGACTATTTTCTATTTCTATTTGGTATACCTTTGGGTGTGAGCATATCTGCCAAAGGCAGGTGTAAATGCTGGTGCCCACCTAATGGCTGTTAGGCACATAAATGACATTATTCTATAACTTCATGTCTAAAACCTGGGAACAGTAGCATACTAAGGGTGGGGTGGTGGGTGCAGTCCACCCCGGGTGCAGGCAGCAAGGGGGTGTATGGAGCAGGCACACGGTTATTGGCTCTGCCCCCTGTAATTTTACTTCCTATTCCGGAGCAGGGGACCGGAAGGGGGCAGAGGACCGGCAGAGCCAACAGCCTACAACTCTGCCCACCCCGGGGGGTGATGCGCTTCATGAGAGTGACACACTGGGGGGGGGGGGTGCTGCAGCAACCCACCCCGGATGGCGAACAGGCTAGGAACGCTGCTGCCTGGAAATGCCCCTGACCAAAAGTGGCTGAGCAAGGACACAAGTACCTAGCAACACTCCATACTACAAATCCCAGGGCAAGCACTTGCTTCTCTTGTCTGTCTCAATATCAGAGTATGGACTTTTCCTCCAAGAATTTGTCCAAACCTTTTTTAAACCCAGATACACTAACCGCTGTTACCACACCCTCCAGTAAAGAGTTCCAGAGCTTAACTATTCGTTGAGTGCAAAAATATTTTCTCCTATTTGTTTTAAAAGTATTTCTGTGTAACTTCCTCAAGTGTCCCCTAGTCTTTGTACTTTTTGAATGAGTAAAAAATCGCTTTACTTCTACACCACTCAGGATTTTGTACACATCAATCATATCTCCCCTCATTCATCTCTTTTCCAAGCTAAAAAGGCCTAACCTCTTTAGCCTTCCTCATACTTGAGGAGTTCCATCCCCTTTATCATTTTGGTCGCTCTTCTTTGAACCTTTCCTAATTCCACTATATCTTTTTTGAGATATGGTGACCAGAATTGAACACAATACTCAAGGTGCGGTCGGTCGCCCCATGGAGCGATACGAAGCCATTATAGTATATTTGGTCTTATTCACCATCCCTTTCCTAATAATTCCTAGCATCTTGTTTGTTTTTTCGGTTGCCACCACATACTGAGCAGACAATTTCAGCATATTATCTACAATGACACCCAGATATTTTTCTTGCTAGGTGGACCCTAGCATCAGGTAACTATGATTCGGATTATTCTTTCCAATGTGCATCACCTAGCATTTGTTCACATTAAATTTCTTCTGCCATTTGGACAGGGCCGGTTTCTGGTGCCCTTCTGCAGCCTATTAGTCGGCGCCCCCTACCCATCCAAGGGTGTGGTCACTATGAATCCGTCCCTACAGTAGCCACACCCACAGAAGCCACACCCCTTATTTACTGGCCATGGCGCATAGAAAGAGGCATCATTGACAATCTTATACCAGTATAGGAGAAGAAAAATAACTTTTTTTTCCATTATAAATAATTTCTGTAAGCTGTTACAACTCCAGTATACCCCAAATGACACAAACCTAATTAGCATACAGACCAGGAATTAGGAGCACAGTCTTGCCAAACCAAAAACAATATGTTATCAAAATCTCAGAACCTAACAAACAGATCTCTATTCAGACACTTGGCCTTGCAGACACACATGTAGAACAGAGATAGCAAGCCCCTCTTCAAATTCTTCAAAAATTAACCTGAAATTCTAAAAGTTAGACTCTGCATGCAGCACAATACCAGAAAAACAGCAAGAAACACATTGCTATACAGGGCCGCCGAGAGGGGGGGACAGGGGGGACAAAATTCCCTGGGCCCGGGCCTCCAGGGGGGCCCGGCACCGGATTCCCACCCACCCTCCGTCATCAGGACCTCACGCCTCCTGGGGCCCCGCGGTGATTCCTGGGGCTCCCTCCCTACCACATCGTTGCGACGCTCAGCATTTTTTCCAGCCGCCCTGCATTTAAAAAGTTGCAGCGGTGGCAGCGAAAAAGCAGGCTTGCCTCTTCTTTAAGCCCTTCCCCTTCTCTTTCAGCGTGCACTGATGCAATTTACATCACTCAATCACTCAGCGTTTACAACAGGCAGTGCATAAAAGAGATTCTCGTTCTAATACCTTGCGGGAGTGTAGGGGAGCGCTTGATGCTGTTAAACAGGAAGTGTTTAGTGTACGGCAGGGCCTTGACTCTGTTATGATAGAGGTCTATAAAATAATGAGTGGAATGGAATGGTTAGAGTGAATTGCTTGTTTACTCTTTCCAAAAATACTAGGACAAGGGGGCATGCAATGAAGCTACTAAGTAGTACATTTAAAACAAATCGGAGAAAATATTTTTTCACTCAACGTGTAATTAAACTCTGGAATTCATTGCCAGAGAATGTAATAAAAGCAGTTAGCTTAGTGGGGTTTAAAAAAGGGCTGGATATCTTCCTAAAAGAAAAGTCCATAAACCAGACTTGGGGAAAATCTACTGCTTATTTCTAGGATAAGCAGCATAAAATGGATTGTTTTGGGATCTTGCCACGTACTTGTGACCTGGATTGGCCACTGTTGGAAACAGAATGCTGGGCTTGATGGACCTTCGGTCTGTCCCACTATGACAATACGTATGTACTTATCTGGGTCCTAGGCATTACACAGGAGCAGGAGAGGACAGTCCTGGAAGCAAGCAGGCAAGAAGAAGCCCCTCCTCCACCTCTCGGCAGCCCTGCCCTGACACACCGTTCAAAGTCTGTAAAGGAGAAAAAGATAAGGCCTAAAATAAAGTAATTGGTTTTAATTACAAGTCACATGTGCATGTGCATGTGCATCTGCCCTATGCCCTATTCTATAGCATGGGTGCCTAAATTTCATAGTGCTCAACTCAAAATGGGGCATGGCTATGGGAGAAGCATGGGTCTCAGGGGCATTCCCAAAATGGAGTGGAGGAGTGGCCTAGTGGTTAGTGTGGTGGACTTTGGTCCTGGGGAACTGGGTTTGATTCCCACTGCAGGCACAGGCAGCTCCTTGTGACTCTGGGCAAGTCACTTAATCCTCCATTGATTGCCCCAGGTACAAATAAGTACCTGTATATAATATGTAAGCTGCATTGAACCTGCTATGCATGGGAAAGCACAGGGTACAAATGTAACAAAAAAAATTAGCTACCATGTTATAGAATTTGTGCACTCAACTCAAGCTGTAAGAGTTTTAGTTTAGGCTCATTAGAAGAACTGTGATTCTTTGTAAATCAGGATCAGTCCGGTTACACAACTACCCAAAGTTAGGTGCAGGAAACTCGCTATGCTGGCATTCTGTAAAGAGTGCTCTGTGCACTGATGTCAATGATTAGAGCATCAATGATTGGAGCAGCAGGGAAAGAACCAGGGCTGAAAGCCAAAGGGGTTGCCTGTTCCAGTCCTACTATAACTGTTTATAATTTTCATTTCTTTTTAAATTGTGAGCCCTCCAGAGACAGAAAACTACCTACTGTGACTTGCCCCCTTTTTGGCTGCACGCATTAGAATAGGTGGGTTGGGCGTTTCAAAAAAAATATGCACACTATTATGGAATACACCAGAGCTGTGCCTAAGTTAGGAGCAGGTGTTTAGGATTGGTTTTAGGTGGCGTAAATGGCTGCGCCTAAATTTTAGTCAAAAGAACAGCATATGAGAATATTCTATAAACAACACCTAACTTTAGGTGTTGTTTATAGAATCGCACTAAGCGCATGGTTTTTCGGTGCTGATTTGTAATCTGCCATTTATAGAATTTGGCCCATAGCATGAAAATACAAAGGGGCATTCACATGAACAGGACATAGGGTGTCACCCATGATTACATGCACATGTGTCATTTAAGTGCTAAAGTGCTATATTTAGGTGCACCTATATGTTGACACATAAATGCCAACTTAGGCTAATGTTCTAGAATGAAATCTGGGCACCCAGATCCTGTTAAGGAATTTGCATTCAGCACCCAGAATTTGGGCACCTAACTTTTGGTGCACTTTATAGAATTGCCAGCGGCGAGCAACCCCTTTGTTGTCTGCCTCTGGAGTTAAACCCAGACATTCAATGCCGGGCTGTTTCCGGTGACTGGCATTAAATATCCGGTTTTATTTTAGACTGTGGAAACATAACTGGTTAAGCCAATTGTCACAAAACGTTAACCCCACAGCCACCTAGAGAATCTGTCCCCAGCACTGCTCAGGCCCACCTGCACCTGGGCACATGTTCTATAGTAGACAACCCTCCACCCCATGCACTAGGTTCCAGTTGCCTCTGGGTGAATCTCCCACCCACAAGTTATACCCTGGTGATTTCTAGGACACTGGAGCCACACTCCTAGGGGTCCCACAGTTCCCAGAAAACACTCACGGACCCAAAACATAACCCACCAGCATTCTAAGTCAGTCCAGGACAGCAGAGCTAATAAACTATTGGTTTATTATTACATATTCAGTTACCTGTTATTGTTTGCTGATTTCACCTTTTTTCTGTTCACTGTTCAACAGAAAAAAGGTGAAATCAGCAAACAATAACTGAATATGGATCAATTATAAAACTATCTAAACATTTGTTTACGACCTGGGTAGCACCTGGGGAGTTCAGGAAATATAGCTACTCACAGGGCCTTAGTCTTTCTCTCTCTTCTCCCTGGCTGAGACTGGGAAAAATCAAGTACCTCCTGACTAGATTTGAACTCCAGAGCCAATCAAAGCCTAGAGCACCAACTGGCCAATGATACTGTAAATTGCCTTTCCACAAGCTTAAACTGGAAAAAAATAAAGTATTTTTGCAACAGCTTTAAAACTATTAGGAGAAGTACACTTCAAGAAATAATTCATTTCACAGGCTTAGAAACCCACTGTTTCATCAAACCAATATTCAGCGTTAACCAGTTAAGTGCTTAGCAGTTAAAGATAGGTCAGCTATGTATATGGCCTATTTTAACCGCTAAACATAGCCAGTTTGGCACTGAATATCTGTGCCTAACTGGATTTGTTACACAACATAGCCAGTTAGGGCTTTATTCTGTAGAAGTTATACTCCTAAATTTATGCTCCTAATTTAGGGCCCATTATGCTCATAGATTTAGCATACAATTACGAGCATAACCTTTATAGAATAAAGTCCTTATCCCTGGATTTTATATAGCGCCTAGAGATCTGCTCTGAAATTGGCACGGATTCTATAACAATGCGCATAATTTAACAAGCTTAACAAGCTAGTGAGTGCTGATACTTAAGCAATAATGAGCAGTAATTGGCACTGATTAGAATTTAGGTTCACAACTCATTAAGCTTATTCTGTAACAACTTCTAACATTTGCAGGCAAAAAGGAGCATGGTTAAAGGCAGGGAAATTGGTGTTTCATGGGCGCAGGGTCACCGAGGGGGGGGGGGGAATTCCCTGGGCCTGGCACCAGGGTTTCTCTGTCTCTCCTGCTTCTGACAGGATCCGGGAGATCGTGTCCCAACATGCGCAGGAGAGAGAAATCTCTGACGCCAGGCCCCCCTTGCAGGCTAGGAGGAACAGACACAACATCTGGAGGAACAGACACAACATCTGCCACATTGCCTTCCC
This sequence comes from Microcaecilia unicolor, assembly GCF_901765095.1. Lineage (NCBI taxonomy): Eukaryota > Metazoa > Chordata > Amphibia > Gymnophiona > Siphonopidae > Microcaecilia > Microcaecilia unicolor. Next base: position 197,929,708 of record NC_044034.1, on the reverse strand, counting down.
CTGCGGCTGCTGTTTCTCTCAGGTCATGCATGCAGAAGGCAGAAGAACAGCACTGGAGAACTCTTCTGCTGGCAGGGCCTTGGGATCTCCGTCAGCCAAGGTAACCAGGGTGGGCAGCAGCAGCATTCATGGAGAGTGGGGTGGCGGCTCCTGGGGGGCCCGGCGGCGGCAGCAACGGCAACGATCCTGGGGGTGCGGAGGCCCAGCAGCGGCAATGATCTGGGGGGGACAGCCCAGCAGTGGTGATGATCCTGGGGGGGGGGGGGCCAGAGGCGGCCTTGCCCCAGGCCCAGCTCAGTCTCTCGGCGGCCCTGCATGGGCTTTCCGAAATTTAGGCACCTAGTTATAGAATATGGCCCAGTGTGTCTAAATCTTCACGCTGAGATTTACGCCATGTTTTCGTTGGTGTAAATGGATGCATGTAGATTTAGGCACTGAAATATCAACTAAGCATATTCTATAATTGGTGCTTAAATTTAGGTACGGATTATAGAATACGCTTAGTCGGTGCTGATTTCAGTGCAAATTTTTTAGGCACCATATATAGAATTTTCCTCTTAGCAGCTAACCACAAATATTCAGCAGGAGTTCGCCGGTTATCTCCCGCTGAATATCCGTAGTTAGGCACTATTTAACTAGTCAGGAGCCATAATACCACTGCATTTACCCTGCCATCTTAGGCCCATATCAAATAGCTCCCTCACTTATAGTGTTTTACTTTTATAGTTATTCTAACAAATGCCCTGATACCGCGTTCAAAACTGCAAAAAAAAGTTTTACAGAAGTGTAAAGAGGAAAAGAGGAGCTTCCATAAATCTTCTAAATATAGTCATTACTTTCATGTATTATTCAACACCAGAATGGCGTGGGCAAGGTAGAGATAATTAAATGCATAAATAAACTAGTGAGTAATGAAAGATGAATGCTTTGTTGTCTTGACAGGTACAAAGCTGTGGAAATAAAGCATCACAGCGCTGGTGCAAGCTTTGTACTTTTCAATGATATGAGTAACTACAAATTGGACAGAACAAGCACCAAGCCACTCTAATGTGCAGCTGAGAGCTCTTGAGATCTTTACTACAGACGCAGGCTTCATCCACATGCCATAAACATGGAACTCATCATCCTCATTGCTATTCCATCATGCAGATGGCTAGCTTTAGGATCTGTTTTCGGTAATGTGTTCTTGTTTAAATGCCCACCTTTCCCACAGTAACATTACCCTTATGTGATAATGTGTGCCCCAGCAGGGCATGGAGTCCTCAAAAAACACACGGAGGGCAGTGCAAAGGTCAAAAGGAAAGGCTTTATTATAGGCGCCCAGCTGTGACCTTCCCCGCCTGCTTTCTCCTCCAATGTGGCCCACCGGTAAAGCCAAGAACAAATTGTATCTTCTGCCTTCGCCCCCCACCCCGGGCTGAGCCCACCTTCAACTCCCCAACATGCCTTCCATTCCGTTCCCGATGCAGCTGCCCTGCGTTTAAACCTGTTATTTTAAGTCGCAGCAGCAGCTCGAGTCCAGTCTTTCCCTTCCCGCTCAGTGTCCTGCCTTCTGCTGATGAGGTATTTCCTGTTTCTGTGAGGGCGGGACATTGAGCGGGAAAGGAAAGCCTGTGGGCGAGCCGCCGCTGCGACTTAAAATAACAGGTTTTAAACGCAGGGCGGCTGCAGCAGGAATGGAATGGTGGGCTGTTGGGGAGCTGAGGGGCTGGGTTACACCTCGAACTGGGGGGCTGGGACAAGTAACCGGACATGGATGGGAGGGGAGGACAGGGCAGGGGCAAAGGACAATCGTTGGACATGGATGGGAGGGGAGGGGAGAGAGGAGAGATCACTGGACATGGAGGACGGGGGCAGAGGAGAATCGCTGAATGGGAGGGGAGGACAGGGGTGAGAAGAGAAAACACTGGACATGGAGGGCAGGGGAAAGAGGAAAATTGCTAGATATGGATGGATGGAGGGGGCCAGGGGAGAGAGGAGATTTGCTAGATATGGATGGAGGATAGGGGAGAGAGAGGCTGGACATAGATGGATGAATGGAGGGGAGGGCAGGGGATAGAGGAGAGTTGCTGGGTATTGATGGATAGAGGGAAAGGAAGACAGGAAGCAGATGCACATGGAAGAGAGGAGAAATCTGGACATGGATGGCGTGGAGGGCAAGGAAGAGAGGAGAAATGCTGGATGGAGGGGAGGGAAGACAGAGGAAGTAAATGCACATGAATGGAGGGGAGGGAGTGAGGAGAAATGCTGAATATGGATGGAGGGGAACTGCTGAATTTAAGGGCTGGATTGGAACGCTTTGAGGGCAGATGCTGCAACTGGAGGAAGGAGAGGGACAGGGCTACAAATGGTAGACAGAACGCATAAAGACACAGGAGGATGGTGGACATGGTGAGTGAAAAAATATCAAACAGAAGACACTGAGACCAAAGCGAATAGAAAAACTAAATGCTCAGGCAACAAAATATAGTAACATAACATAATACATGACGGCAGAAAAAGACCTGCACGGTCCATCCAGTCTGCACAACAAGATAAACTCATATGTGCTACTTTTTGTGTATACCCTTCCTTGATTTGTACCTGTCCTTTTCAGGGCACAGACCATATAAGTCTGCCCAGCACTATCCCCGCCTCCCAACACTGGCTCTGCCACCCAATCTCGGCTAAGCTCCTGAGGATCCATTCCTTCTGAACAGGATTCCTTTATGTTTATCCCACGCATGTTTGAATTCCGTTACCGTTTTTTTTTTTCCACCACCTCCTGCGGGAGGGCATTCCAAGCATCCACTACTCTCTCCGTGAAAAAATACTTCCTGACATTTTTCTTGAGTCTGCCCCCCTTCAATCTCATGTCCTCTCGTTCTACCGCCTTCGCATCTCTGGAAAAGGTTAGTTTGCGGATTAATACCTTTCAAATATCATATCACCCCTGTTTCTCCTTTCCTCCAGAGTATACATGTTTAGTTCAGCAAGTCTCTCCTCATACGTCTTATAACGCAAATCCCATACCATTCTCGTAGCTTTTCTTTGCATGCTTTAATTCTTTTTACATCCTTAGCCAGATACAGCCTCCAAAACTGAACACAATACTCCAGGTGGGGCCTCACCAATGACTTGTACAGGGGCATCAACAGGGGCTGGTCACACCTCTCTCTATACAGCCTAACATCCTTCTAGCTACGGCCACCGCCTTGTCACACTGTTTCGTCGCTTAAAATCCTCAGATACTATCACCCCCAAGATCCCTCTGCCCATCCGTAGCTATCAGACTCTCACCGCCTAACACATATGTCTCCCGTGGATTTCTATTTCCTAAGTGCATCACTTTGCATTTCTTCGCATTGAATTTTAATTGCCAAACCTTAGACCATTCTTCTAGCTTCCTCACATCCTTTTTCATGTTTTCCACTCCCTCCTGGGTGTCCACTCTGTTACAGATCTTGTATCATCTGCAAATAGGCAAACTTTACCTTCTAACCCTTTGGCAATGTCACTCACAAATATATTGAACAGAATCGGCCACAGCACCGATCCCTGAGGCACTCCACTACTCACCTTTCCCTCCTCCGAGCGAATTCCATTAACCACCACCCTCTGGCGTCTGTCCGTCAACCAGTTCCTAATCCAGTTCACCACTTTGGGTCCTATCTTCAGCCCATCCAGTTTATTTAAGAGCCTCCTGTGGGGAACCGTGTCAAAAGCTTTGCTGAAATCTAAGTAGATTATGTCTATAGCTCGTCCCTGATTCAATTCTCCTGTCACCCAATCAAAGAATTCAATGAGATTCGTTTGGCACGATTTCCCTTTGGTAAAACCATGTTGTTTGGGATCTTGCAACTTATTGTCTTCCAGGAAATTCACTATCCTTTCCTTCAGCATCGCTTCCATTACTTTTCCAATAACCAAAGTGAGGCTTACTGGCCTGTAATTTCCAGCTTCTTACCTATCACCACTTTTGTGAAGAGGGACCACATCCGCCATTCTCCAATCCCTCGGAACCTCTCCCGTCTGCAAGGATACATTAAACAAATCTTGAAGAGGACCCGCCAGAACCTCTCTGAGCTCCCTCAATATCCTGGGGTGGATCCCGTCCGGTCCCATGGCTTTGTCCACCTTTAGCTTTTCAAGTTGTTCATACACACTCTCTTCATTCTCATTTGTACTTTTTCCAGTCCATTCTCCAGGATTTTCTTCTGTGAAAACAGAACAAAAGTATCTATTTAGCAAATTTGCTTTTTCTTCATCATTATCCACATAGAGGTCTGAAGAAATATTATAGCAATGTTCTGAGAGAAGAGGACATCTCTGCGAGTAAATGACATTATTTTACTCTGAGCTTGGTAACTTAAAGATTAGGGTTTAAAAGAGGAACTGTAAGATATTGATTAACATAGTAACATAGTAAATGACAGCAGATAAAGACCTGAACGGTCCAAGCAGTCTGCCCAACAAGATAAACTCATTTTACATGGTATGTGCTACTTTAAATGTATACCTGAGTTTGATTTGTCCCTGCCTTTCTCAGGGCACAGACCGTAAAAGTCCGCCCAGCACTGTTCCTGTACTGAAAGTTCTGAAGCTAACGTCGAAGCCACTTCAAATTTACACTCCAGCCACGATCAGGGCGCAGACCGTAGAAGTCCGCCCAGCATTGGTTTTACTTCCCAATTACTGGGGTCGCCACCCAATCTCCACTAAGATTCCGTAGATCCATTCCTTCTACACAGGATTCCTTTGTGTTTATCCTACTCATGTTTGAACTCCATTACCGTTTTAATCTCCACCACCTCCCGTGGGAGGGCATCCCACATATCTACCACCCTTTCCATTAAAAAACACTTTCTGACATTACTCCTGAGTCTGCCCCCCTCCAACCTCAATTCATGTCCTCTAGTTCTACTACCTTCCCGTCTCTGAAAAAGGTTCGTTTGCGGATTAATACCTTTCAAATATTTGAACGTCAACCCTATTTCTCCTTTCCTCCAAGGTATACATATTCAGGTCGGCAAGTCTCTCCTCCTATGGTTTGCAACACAAATCCCAAACCATTTTTGTAGCTTTTCTTTGCGTCGCTTCCAGTCTTTTTACATCTTTAGCAAGATACGGCCTCCAAAACTGAACACAATACTCCAAGTGGGGCCTCACTAATGACTTGTAGAGGGGCATCAACACCTCCTTTCTTCTGCTGGTTATACCCCTCTCTATGCAGCCTGGCATCCTTCTGGCCACGGCCGTCACCTTCTCACATTATTTCTTCACCCTGAGGTCTCTCTCCTGAGTCGAGCTTACTAAACTCTCCCCTCCTATCCAGTATCTCTCTTTTGGGTTTCTGCACCCCAAATGCATCACTCTGCACTTCTTGGCGTTAAATTTTAATATACCAAAACCTTTGCTTTTTATTATCGCCAATTACATTATTACAAAACAGGTGACATACGTCATCTAACTGCACTCACATCCATCAACATTCATTCACCACTCACCCTTACTGCCCTTAACTTCACATGTTTATCAACGTGCCCACGACCATTATAAGCACGATATATCGCATGATATGTATCACACAGTTCATCAATGTTAACTTGCCAACGCAAGCTGTTGTCTTTCCAAGCGCTGCTGGTCTTGAAACAAGCTTGTTGCTTCAGCTGTGTCTTAATTCACATAGCCAGCTTTCGTTTAAAGTCCCCACAGCCCACAAGGTCCATGCACTTCATCTGAACACACCAGCGCGCTGTCAGATTTTCTTAAATCCAATTGATAATAGGCATGAGCGAGGGGCTACAACAACCACCCTCACGGCAGAAACATTCTGCTGTTCATATTCACTCTGAATGTGAATACAATGCATAAATTTTAACTGCCAGACCCTCGACCATTCTTCCTCGACCATTCTTCTAGTTTCTTATCCAGTTCACCACTTTCGGTCCTAAGTTCAGCCCTTTCAGCTTATTCACGAGTCTTCTGTGGGGGACCGTATCAAAGGTTTTGCTAAAATCTAAACATATCCTTCATCCAGTTCTTTGCTCACCCAGTCAAATAAGTCAATGAGATTCGTTGGCAGGATTTTCCTTTGGTAAAGCCATGTTGCCTCGGGTCCTGTAACCCGTTGGCTTCTAGAAAGGTAACTACAGCGACGTACCATCTCTATGTTGACAACTCCCAGATCTACCTCTCTACCCCTGAAATCTCAACCAGCATCCAGACCAATGTTTCAGCCTGCCTGTCTGTCATCGCTGCCTTGATGTCTCAACGTAATCTGAAGCTTAACATGGCCAAGACCAAGCTTCTCATATTTCCCCTTAAACCCACCTCTCCTCTCCCCCCTTTCTCTATTTCTGTGGATGGCACTCTCATTCTCCCTGTCTCATCAGCTCGTAACCTTGGGGTCATCTTCGACTCCTCTCGCTCCTTCTCTGCTCACATTCAGCCGATTGCCAAAACTTGTCGTTTCTTTCTCTATAACATCAGCAAAATCTGTCCCTTCATCTCTGAGCACTCTACCAGAACCCTCATCCACACTCTTATCACCTCTTGCCTAGACTATTGCAACCTGCTTCTCACCGGCCTCCCACTTAGCCATCTCTCTCCTCTTCAATCAGTCCAAAACTCTGCTGCATGACTAATTTTCCGCCAAAATCACTATGCTCACATTAGCCCTCTCCTCAAATCACTTCACTGGCTCCCTATCCGTTTCCGCATTCAATTAAAACTTCTCTTACTTACTGACCTATAAGTGTATTCACTCTGCTGCTCCCCAGTACCTTTCCACTCTTGTCTCTCCCTACACCCCCCCTTGGGCACTCCATTCTGTTGACAAATCTCTCTTGTCTGTCCCCTTCTCCTCTCCTGCTAATTCCAGACTCTGTTCCTTCTATCTCACTGCACTACACGCCTGGAATAGACTTCCTGAGCATGTATGTCTAGCCCCGTCTTTGGCCGTTTTCAAGTCCAAGCTAACAGCCCACCTCTTTGACGCTGCTTTTGAGTCCTAACCACTGCTCACTTGCCTGTATCTTTTATCCCCTCCTCTTTAATTCCCCTTACCTCTTAGTTGTTCTGTTACCTGTCTTATTTAGATTGTGAGCTCTTTGAGCAGGGACTGTCTTTATGTGTATGGTGTACAGTGCTGCGTATGCCTTGTAGTGCTATAGAAGTGATAACTAGTAGTAGTAGTAGTACCAAGGGCGGAGCATTGGGGGCGGTCCACCGTGGGTGCACATTGCTGGAGGGGTGCAGAGAGCAGCCGTACGCCTGTTGGCTCCGCTGGTTCCCTGCTCCCTCTGCCCCGGAACAGGTTACTTCCTGTTCCGGGGCAGAGGAAGCAAGGAGTCAGCGACTGCTTCCAGCAGCTAAGAATGCACAGGGGGGGGGGGGTTGATGCGCCGGGGGGTGTCATTCTGCACCCGGGGGGGGGGTGCATCGGCGATCCGCCCCGGATGGCAGCCGACCTAGGATCGTCACTAGGTAACTATCCTTTCTTTCAGCAGCGACGCCATTATTTTTCTTACCATCAATGTGAGACTTACCAGTCTGTAGTTTCCCACTTCTTCCCTGTCTCCACTTTTGTGAAGAGGGACCACATCCACTCGTCTCCAATCTCGCAGAACCTCTCTCATCTCTAAAGATCTATTAAATAAATCTTTAAGAGATCCCGCCAGGACCTCCCTGAGCTCCCTTAGTATCCTGGGATGTATCCCATCCGGCCCCATAGCTTTGTCCACCTTCAGATTCTCCAGCTGTTTATAAACTCTTTCTTCCGTAAACAGCGCAGTATCCACTCCATTCCCAGATATTCCCTCGGCAGCCAACCGCGGTCCTTCTCCAGGATTTTCCTCCGTGAATACCGAATAGTAGTAATTGTTTAGCACATTCGCTTTATCCTCATCACTCTCCACATAGCCATTCTCATCATCTTTCAGTCTCACAATTACATTCCTATCTTTTCTCCTTTCTCCAATATATCTGAAAAAGGTCTTGTCACCTCTCTTTACATCTTTAGCCATTTTTTCTTCCGCTCGCGCTTTCACTAGCTGTATTTCCCTCTTCGCTAGAGTTTAATCCGATAATCTTTTCCATGATCCTCTCGTTGAATTCTTTTGTATTTCTTGAAGAAAGCCTCTTTTGCTCTTATTTTTTACAGCTACTTGTTTGGAAAACCATATAGGCTTCCTGTTTCTCTTGGTTTTGTTTACGTTCCTCTTGTCGCCATATTTATAGCAGCCTTTAGCTCTGACCACCGATTTTCCACTTCTCCTACGCCTTCCCACTCCAACAGCTCCTTCTTCAGGTATTCCCCCATTTTATCAAAATCAGTACGTCTGAAATCCAGAACTTTGACTTTTGTGCGTCCACATTCCGCCTTTGACCTTATATCAACTCATACGGTGTGATGATCACTATTAGATAGGTGGGCACCCACCCGGATATCGGAAACACTTCCTCCATTCGTGAGCACTAGATCCAGCATCAACCCTTCCCTTGTGGGTTCCGTCACCATTTGTCTGAGCAAGGCACTTTGACAGGTGTCCACAGTCTCCCTACTTCTTTCCGATTCTGCATACAGGATGTTCCAATCCACATCAGACAAGTTGAAATCTCCCAACAGCAGCACCTCCCCTTTCATACCAATCTTTTGAATATCCTCTATCAGATCCTTGTCTAGCTTCTCCGTTTGTGCCGAAGGTCTGTAGATAACCCCCATGTGGTTCCAGGTTGAGCCATAAAGCTTGTTCCTCTCCCCAGGTCCCCCGCATTTCAGCTGCTCTGATATTGTCTCTCACATACACAGCCACTCCTCCAACCCTTTGGCCCTCTCCGTCCTTCCTAAAAAGATTAAAGCCCGGTATAGTCACATCCCATTCATGGGAATCATTGAACTATGTCTCTGTAATAGCAACAACATCCAAGTTTTCTTCAAACATCAGAGCTTGCAAGTCTTGAATCTTTTTACATAGAGTACGAGAATTTGTGTTCATTGCTTTGCATTTGCACAGTGAGTTTAGGTGGTTTTCTATATTTAGATGACCTTTCCCTCTGCCATCATGTTTATTCTGGGGGTGACTTTCCAAATTCCCTTGTTTCCTTTTGTCACCCCCGCCTTCTAGTTTAAATGTCTACAAACATACTGTCTGAATTTCTCCCCAAGTATCCTTTTTCCAGTCACAGAAAGATGTAGCCCATCATTACAGCAGAGCCTGTTATTTCTCCACGTATTACCCCACGCCCCTATGTATCTAAAACCTTCTTCTTTACACTAAGACTCAAGCCACTTATTGAAGTCCATTGTTTTGCATAGTCTTTCCTCTACCTTCCCCCATGTGAGAATTACTTCAGAACAGTTAGAATTTTAAAATTAAAAAAAAAAAAAGCAAGCAAACTTCATTAGCTAGTCTCCATAACCTTTTCCCTAGTTTTAAAACTTGAAGTTTCTACCACAGCTTAAAGATTAGGGTTTGAAGCCAAGATGCACAAAAGTCCTCATTTGAGCCGTTCTGTACCGAATTCCATAACGAATCGGTATGGAACGGCTATGCACGAAGGAAAGGGAATGCAAATGAGCTGTTCGTTGCAGCTCACTTGCATTCTCTAACCCTTCGTTAAAACCGTCGATAATCGGCCCGTAAAGCATGCGCAGAGCAGCCAAGCGTTATGCTGGCTGCTCTGTGCATGCCAAAAACATTTTTTTTAAAACACGTCCTTTATGGACGGCCTTGCCCCCCCCCCCCGCCCCGCCCGAGGTCGCTGCTGCTCCCCACTCCTCCTTGCATTAAAATCGTGACTTTTTTAGGCAGCCCCCCTCCTTCCCTCCCTTCCTCTCTCCTTTTTTTAGAAAAAGCAGCTCCCGCCATCCTCCGCCCCCCACCTCCGACGCTTCCCCGTCCACCGGGCCCCCCTCCATGAAACCGGACCCGTGCAGCGCCTCTCACCTCTGTGTGAAGGCGCTGCACGGGCAAGAACAGCTGATCGCCTCCTCTGACGGCCCTCTGTTCCTCCTGTGCCCGCCCTCATCTGACATAAGTAACCTACGTAGGTTTAAAACTTAAGTTTCTGCCACAGCATTAACAGATAGTCTCAAGAAGCCACAAAAGGGCCCAGTTCAGTCCAGTCCTGTCAAGTACTGAGCATGATGTAAATAGGAACAAACATAGTTTGAAATGTATATATGTGATTGCCAGAAGCCTAAGAAATAAGATGGGAGAATATATTGCACTAAATGAAAAATTAGAATAAGAATCTCTGAGACCTGGTGGAAAGAGGATAAATAGTGGGACACTGTCATACCAGGGTACAAATTATATTGTAGTGATAGAGTGGATCGAATTGGTTGAGGGGTAGCATTGTATGTTAAGGAGGGCCTTGAATCAAATAGATTGAAAATTCTACAGGAAACAAAACACATCTTGGAATCTCTGTGGATTGAAATTCCATGTGTAAAGGGGAAAAGGATAGTAATAGGAGTGTACTACCGTCCAGCTGGCCAGGATGAACAGATGGATGTAGAAATGTTATCGGAAATTAGGGAGGCTAACAAACTGGGCAACACGATAATAATGGGTGATTTCAATTACCCCGATATTGACTGGGTAAATGTAACATCAGGACGTGCTAGGGAGGTAAAATTCCTTGACGAAATCAAGGACCGCTTTATGGAGCAGCTGGTACAGGAGCTGACAAGAGAAAGAAATGACAAGAGGAAATGGTGATGGGGCCTCTTGATAACAATGATCATAATATGATCAGATTTGATGTTAGCTTTGGAGTAAGTATATACAGGAAATCCAATACGTTAGCGTTTAACTTTCAAAAATGAGACTATGATAAAATGAGAAGAAATGTGAACCCCCTCCCCCCCCCCCAACTTAGAGGAACGTCTGCGAGGGTCAAAAATTTACATCAGGCATGGATGCTGTTCAAAAATAGCATCCTGGCCAAATATATTCTGTGTATGAAAAAAGGAGGGTGGAAGACCAAACGACAGCCAGCATGGTTAAAAAGTAAGGTGAAGGAAGCTATTAATAGAACTAAAAGAAAATCCTTCAGAAAATTGAAGAAGGAAACGACTGAAGATAATAAGAAACAGCATAAGGAATGTCAAGTCAAATGCAAAGCGCTGATAAGGAAGGTAAAGAGGGACTTGGAAAAAAAGATTGCGTTGCAGACAAAATCACATAGTAAAACTTTTTTAGGCAAAAGAATCGGTTGGACCACTAGAAAACCGAGGGGCAATCAAGGAAAACAAAGCCATAGCAAAGAGATTAAATGAATTCTTTACTTCAGTTTCATTGAGAAAGATGGGAGAGATACCAGTGCCAGAAATGGTTTTCGAAGCTGGCAAGTTGGAGAAACTGAATGAAATCTCTATAAACCTGGAGGATGTAATGGGGCAATTTGACAAATTGAAGAGTAGCTAATCTCCTTGACCGGATGGTATTCATCCCAGAGTACTGACAGAATTGAAAAATGAACTTGCGGAACTAATGTTAGTACTATGTAATTTAACTTTAAAATCGAGCGTGGTACCGGAAGATTGGAGGGTAGCCCATGTAATGCCAATATTTTAAAAAGTTTCCAGAGTGGATCTGGGAAATTATAGACTGGTGAGCCTGACGTTGGTGCCAGGCAAAATGGTAGAGACTATTATATTTACAGAGCATATTCAAAAGCATGGACTGAGACAAAGCCAACATGGATTTAGTGAAGAGAAATCTTGCCTCACCAATCTATTACATTTCTTTGAAGGGATGAAGAAACATGTAGATAAAGGAGAGCCAGTTGATATTGTGTATCTGGATTTTCAAAAGGCGAAAGGCGTTTGACAAAGTACCTCATGAAAGGCTCCAGAAGAAATTGGGAGAGTCATGGGATAGGAGGTAGTGTCCTAGCGTGGATTAAAAACTGATTAAAGGATAGAAAACAAAGAGTAGGGTTAAATGGTCAGTATTCTCAATGGAGAAGGGTAGATAGTGGGGTTCCTCGGGGCTCTGTGTTGGGACCGCTGCTTTTTAACATATTTATAATGATCTAGAGATAGGAGTAACTAGTGAGGTAATTACATTTGCTGACGACAAAAAGTTATTCAAAGTGGTTAAATCACAGACAATTGTGAAAATTTACAAGAGGACCTTACGAGACTGGGAGACTGGGCATCTAAATGGCAGATGAAGTTTAATGTGAGCAAGTGCAAAGTGATGCATGTGGGAAAGAGGAACCTGAACTATAACTGCGTAATTCAAGGTTCCACGTTAGGAGTCACCGACCAAGAAAAGGATCTCAGCGTCGTTGTTGATATGTTGAAATGCTCTGCACAGTGTGCTGCGGCGGCTAAGAATCAAATAAAAGGAATGGAAAACAAAAGTGAAGACGTTATAATGACTCGAATATTGTGTTCAATTCTTGTCACCGCATCTCAAAAAAGATATAGTGGATTTAGAAAAGATACAGAGAAGGTTGACGAAAATGATAAAGGGGATAGGACGACTTCCCTATGAGGAAAGGCTGAAGCGTCTAGGGCTCTTCAGCTTGGAGAAGAGATGGCTGAGGGGAGATATGATAGAGGTCTATAAAATAATGAGTGGAGTGGAACGGGTAGACGTGAATTGTTTGTTTACTCTTTCCAAAAATACTAGAACTAGGGGGCATGCAATGAAGCTACAAAGTAGTAAATTTAATACGAATCGGAGAAAAGGTTTCTTCATTCAACGTGTAACTAAACTCTGGAATTCGTTGCCAGAGAATGTGGTAAAGGCAGTTAGCTTAGATTTAAAAAGGGTCTGGACGACTTTCTAAATGAAAAATCCATAGACCATTATTAAATTGACTTGGGGAAAATCCACTGCTTATTTCCTGGATAAGCAGCATAAAATTTATTGAGTTTTCTGGGACCTTGCCAGGTATTTGTGACCTGGATTGGCCACTGTTGGAAACTGTTGGAAACAGGATGCTGGACTTGATGGACCTTTGGTCTGTCCCAGTGTGGCAATACTTATGCACTTAAGCATGCATTAGAAATTAGGTACAGTTTATTACAGAATATGCTTAGCAAGTTGTGCGCATAAATTCTAATTATTGCCAATAAGTGCTTATTATTGCTTGTTAAGTTCTGTTATCAATGCTGATTAGCTTGTTAAGCCAATTAAGTTACATGCATTGTTATAGAATACACTTTAATTTTGTCACAGAACGCTAGGCACGATATATAGAATCTGGAGGATAATTCTTTAAACATTGGATCAAATGACAGAAGAACAGCATATGCAGTTGAGAAAGTTATATGCATTCAGCTAGCCAAGCTTCTGAGGATCCTCAACAAAAACTTTAAAATGTGTTAAAGATTTTCATAAATTTTGGGGCACTGGTGATAATTGCTAAGTAGCATGTAGGTGCTGGGATAGTGTTTCTATGACATTGAGTTGGTCCTTTTAATTTGAACCATCTTTATTTGGTGTGCAACTTTATTTGGAGTGTAAATGACCCTATTTTACAACATAGAACCTAAGTTTTAGGAACGCCCCTGACCTGTTCATGCCCCTCCCATGACCATATCCCCTTTTGAGTTTCACACTATAAAATGTGCTTTTGAATAACGGGCCCTAAATAGCCTGAAATATTAAGAAAAAATGGCAGACTACATGAGATAAAGCGAAGGATACATACCTGTAGCACGTGTTCTCCGAGGACAAGCAGGCTGATTGTTCTCACGACTGGGTTGACGTCCACGGCAGCCCCCTCCAACCGGAAGAAAACTTCACTGGAGGTCCCGCACGCAGGGCACGCCCACCGCGCATGCGCGGCCGTCTTCCTGCCCGTGTGCGACCGTTCCCGCTCAGTTGAATGACAAGCAAAGTAATGAGAAAAAACACAACAAAGGGGAGGCGGGAGGGTAGGTGAGAACAATCAGCCTGCTTTCCTCGGAGAACACCTGCTACAGGTATGTAGCATTCGCTTTCTCCGAGGACAAGCAGGCTGCTTGTTCTCACGACTGGGGTATCCCTAGCTCTCAGGCTCACTCAAAACAAGAACCCAGGTCAATTGAACCTCGCAACGGCGCGGGCATAAAAGAAATTGACATACGAAGAACAACTAACTGAGAGTGCAGCCTGAACAGATTAAATCGGGTCCTGGAGGGTGGAGTTGGATTCAAACCCCAAACAGATTCTGCAGCACCGACTGCCCGAACCGACTGTCTCATCGGGTATCCTGCTGGAGGCAGTAATGTGATGTGAATGTGTGGACCGATGACCACGTCGCAGCCTTGCAAATCTCTTCAATAGTGGCTGACTTCAATTGGGCCACTGACGCTGCCATGGCTCTAACACTATGAGCCGTGACATGACCCTCAAGAGTCAGCCCAGCCTGGTGCGTTTCCCGACAGCAACCCCCTTCCTATTGGGGTAGAAAGAAATAAACAATTGGGCGGACTGTCTGTGGGGCTGTGTCCGCTCCAGATAGAAGGCCAACGCTCACTTGCAGTCTAATGTGTGCAACTGACGTTCAGCAGGGCGGGTATGCGGTCTGGGAAAGAATGTTGGCAAGACAATTGACTGGTTAAGATGGAACTCCGACACCACTTTTGGCAGGAACTTAGGGTGAGTGCGGAGGACTACTCTGTTATGATGAAATTTAGTATACGGAGCATGGGCTTGAAGCTCACTGACTCTACGAGCTGAAGTAACTGCCACCAAGAAAATGACCTTCCAGGTCAAGTACTTCAGATGGCATGAACTCAGTGGCTCAAAAGGAGGTTTCATCAGCTGGGTGAGGACGACGTTGAGATCCCATGACACTGTAGGAGGCTTGATAGGGGGCTTTGACAAGAGCAAGCCTCTCATGAATCGAACGACTAAAGGCTCTCCAGAGATGGCTTTACCCTCTACACGATAATGGTAAGCACTAATAGCACTAAGGTGATTCCTTACTGAGTTGGTCTTGAGACCAGACTCTGTTAAGTGCAGAAGGTATTCAAGCAAGTTCTGTGCAGGACAAGAACGAGGTTCTAGGGCCTTGCTCTCACACCAAACGACAAACCTCCTCCACTTGAAAAAGTAACTCTTTTTAGTGGAATCCTTTCTAGAGGCAAGCAAGACACGGGATACTCCCTCAGACAGACCCAACGAAGCAAAATCTACGCCCTCAACATCCAGGCCGTGAGAGCCAAAGGCTGAAGGTTGGGGTGCAGAAGCGCTTCGTCGTTCTGCAAAATGAGAGTCGGAAAACACTCCAATCTCCACAGTTCTTCGGAGGACAACTCCAGAAGAAGAGGAAAACAGATCTGACGGGGCCAAAAAGGCGCGATCAGAATCATGGTGCCGTGGTCTTGCTTGAGCTTCAGTAAGGTCTTCCCCATCAAACGTATGGGAGGATAAGCATACAGGAGGCCGTTCCCCCAATGGAGGAGAAAAGCATCCGACACCAGTCTGCCATGTGCCTGTAGTCTGGAACAGAACAGAGGCAGCTTGTGATTGGTCTGAGAGGCGAAAAGGTCCAACGAGGGGGTGCCCCACTCTTGGAAGATCTTGCGTACCACTCTGGAATGGAGCGACCACTCGTGCGGTTGCATAACTCTGCTCAGCCTGTCGGCCAGACTGTTGTTTACGCCTGCCAGGTATGTGGCTTGGAGAAGCATGCCAAACTGGCAGGCCCAATGCCACATCCTGACGGCTTCCTGACACAGAGGGCGAGATCCGGTGCCCCCCTGCTTGTTGATGTAATACATTGCAACCTGATTGTCTGTCCGAATTTGGATGATTTGGTAGGACAGCCAATCCCTGAAGGCCTTCAGCGCGTTCCAGATCGCTCGGAGCTCCAGGAGGTTGATCTGAAGATCCTGTTCCTGGAGGGCCCACACCCCCTGGGTGTGGAGCCCATCGACATGAGCTCCCCACCCCAGGCAAGATGCATCTGTCGTGAGCACCTTCGTGGGCTGCGGAATTTGGAATGGACGTCCCAGGGTCAAATTGGTCCGATTTGTCCACGTGCAGCGAAGTGCGGCAACTGATGGACAGGCGGATGACATCTTCTAGATTCCCGGTGGCTTGGCACCACTGGGAAGCTAGGGTCCATTGAGCAGATCTCATGTGAAGACGAGCCATGGGAGTCGCATGGACAGTAGAGGCCATATGGCCCAGGAGTCTCAACATCTGCCGAGCTGTGATCTGCTGAGATGCTCTGGTCTGGGAAGCGAGAGACAGAAGATTCTGAGCTCTCGCCTTGGGAAGATAGGCCTGAGCCGTCTGAGAATTCAGCAGAGCTCCCATGAATTCCTAAGATTGGACTGGCTGGAGATGGGACTTCGGGTAATTTATCACAAACCCTAGCAGCTCCAGAAGTTGAATAGTGCACTGCATGGACCAAAGAGCTCCTGCCTCTGAGGTGCTCTTCACCAGCCAATCGTCAAGATACGGGAACACGTGCACCCCCAGCTTGCGTAGGTACGCCGCAACCACCACGAGACACTTCATGAACACCCATGGTGCAGAGGTGAGCCCAAAGGGTAGCACACAATACTGAAAGTGACGTGTCCCAAGACGGAATCTGAGATACTGTCTGTGAGCTGGCAGTATCGGGATGTGAATATAAGCATTCTTTAAATCCAGGGAACAAAGCCAATCGTCTTTCTGAATCATGGGGAGAAGGGTGCCCAAGGAAAGCATCCTGAACTTTTCTCTCACCAGAAACTTGTTCAGGCCTCTCAGGTCTAGGATGGGGCGCATCCCCCTTGTTTTCTTTTCCACAAGGACGTACCTGGAATAGAATCCCTGCCCGGGTGGCACGGGCTCGATCGCATTGGCGCTGAGAAGGGCGGAGAGTTCCTCTGCAAGTACCTGCTTGTGATGGGAGCTGAAGGATTGGGCTCCCGGTGGGCAATTTGGTGGAGTGGAGCAATTTGGTGGAAATTGCCCGGTGGGCAATTTCAGGGTGTATCTGCACCGCACTAGTTGGAGAACCCACTGGTCGGAGGTTATAAGAGGCCACCTTTGGTGAAAAACTTTCAACCTCCCCCCGACCGGCAGGCCGTCCAGCACGGATACTTTGATGGCAGCTATGTTCCCATGGATCCAGTCAAAAGCCCGTCCCCTGCTTTTGCTGTGGAGGCGCAGGGGGCTGCTTAGGCGCACGCTGTTGATGGGAACGAGTGCGCTGGGATTGTCCCTGTGCCTGAGGAGGCCTTCGGGCCGACTGGGTGTACCTAAGCTTGGTGTAGGCATAGGGCGCAGCCTGCCGGGCCTGGGAAAAACGTCCACCTGCTGAGGTGGATGCTGAAGGCGCCCGGTGGGAGAGCTTGTCAAGAGCAGTTTCCCGCTGGTGTAGTTGGTCCACCAACTGCTCGACCTTCTTGCCGAAAATGTTATCCCCCCGGCAAGGGACATCTGCCAGCCGTTGCTGGGTACGGTTGTCCAGGTCAGAGGCACGCAGCCAGGAGAGTCTGCGCATCACTATACCTTGGGCCGCAGCTCGAGATGCCACATCACAGGTGTCATAGATACCCCTGGACAGGAACTTTCTGCACGCCTTCAGCTGCCTGACCACCTCCTGAAATGGCCTGGACTGCTCTGGAGGGAGCTTGTCGACCAGGTCCGCCAGTTGCCGCACATTATTCCGCATGTGGATGCTCGTGTAGAGCTGGTATGATTGGATGCGGGTCACGAGAATGGAAGATTGGTAGGCCTTCCTCCCAAACAAGTCCAGAGTGCGAGACTCCCGCCCAGGGGGCGCCGAGGTGGTATCCCTTGAACTCCGTGCTCTTTTGAGAGCAGAGTCTACGACCGCCGAGTCATGAGGCAATTGAGGCCGCATCAACTCTGGGTCTGAGTGGATTCTGTATTGGGACTCCGCTTTCTTGGGGATGGTGGGATTAGATAGCAGCTTCAACCAGTTCCGAAGCAGTGTCTCCTTAAGGACATTGTGCAACGGCACTGTGGAAGACTCTCTAGGTGGTGATGGATAGTCAAGGACTTCGAGCATCTCCATCCTCGGCTCATCCACAGTAACCACGGGGAAGGGAATGCTGATAGACATATCCCTGACAAAAGAGGCAAAGTCTCCTCTCCGGTGAAGGAGCGGGGTCGGAGGAGAGGCCCACAGACTCCTCTGAGGAGAAATATCTGGGGTCCTCCTCCCCCCACAAGGCCTCCTCCTTGGTGTCGGACATGAGCTTTCTCAGCTCAGACCTCAACCGGGCCCGTCTCGACTGCGAGGAACCACGTCCTCGATGATGGCGCCGGCGGGGACGAAGCTCCCTCCATCGACGTCGACGGGGACTCCACCTGAGTGGCGGTCAACACCGGTGCCGCAAGCGGCGTCGGAGGCCTCAGCATCGGGCCAGAGCCCACCGGCGCCTCCATCAACGGCGCCGGGGGGTGCAAGCACCCCCGGTGCCAGTAGAGCCTGGCGCATCAGCCCTTCCAGGATCCTGGGAAGGATGGCTTGGAGGCACTTGTCAAGGCCCGCTGTCGGGAAAGGCAGGGGGGCCGGTGTGGGTGCCGGTGCTGGAAGCTGCTCGGGTCCAGGAGACGGTACCGCGGTATCTACCCGCGGACCCACGCAGCGACACCTCTTCGACCGAGGGGGAATGCTCCTCCCGGCACTGCTGCTTCCTGGGTGTCGAGTCGTCCCTCGATGTCCCAGAGCTCCCAGTCCCATGCGTCGTGGGCGACCGATGACGGTGCTTCTTGGCTATCTTGCGATGTCCGTCATTGGCGCTCTGCGGAAGAGACAAGAAGGAGGTGGAGCCCCTCCCCGGCCTCGAGGTATTGGATCCGACAGGGTTCGGTCCCGATGGCCCTGAGCAGCGGGAGTGGCCGGGGCCGACTGCCTGCGCCGTCGCCAGCAGGCCAAAGGTACCTGTGCT
This sequence comes from Microcaecilia unicolor, assembly GCF_901765095.1. Classification (NCBI taxonomy): domain Eukaryota; kingdom Metazoa; phylum Chordata; class Amphibia; order Gymnophiona; family Siphonopidae; genus Microcaecilia; species Microcaecilia unicolor. The sequence continues at coordinate 197,910,858 of NC_044034.1, read as the reverse complement.
CCTGGGGTCGATGCCATAGTCGGCGCCGACGCGGTTGACATTGGTACCGGCACTGAAGACCCGGCCGTCGACACCGATGCCGTCGAGGTCGATGGGCAGGCGCAAGTTTCAAAAAGACGGCCCCACAGAACTTGCCTCGCCACCTGCGTCTGCTTCCTTAAGCCGAGACACAAGGTGCACGTCTTGGAATTATGCTCCGGGCCGAGGCACTGGAGACACCAAGCGTGAGTATCGGTCTGCGAGATTTGCCGGCCGCACCGACCACACTTCTTGAATCCGCTCGGGACCTTCGAGGACATTGATGGAAAAATCGCGTCGGCGAAGTCAAAATCGTCGATGGTGGCAGTGAAAAGTACACCCGAAAAAGGAAGAAAAGGCTGCCCTCGCGACTAGGAGCAATGAGGAAAACTCTTTTTCGTTTTTTTTTAAAGAAAAAATAACGCGAACGCGTACTACAAACAAAGAAAAAAACCGCAGGCTAGGCCGCAATCCAGTTTCCGGGGCTGACTAAGAGAGGGACGTGAACATGTCTCTCTCCAGCGCGGAAAGGAAAAAAACTGAGCGGGAACGGTCGCGTACGGGCGGGAAGACGGCCGCGCATGCGCGGTGGGCGTGCCCTGAGTGCGGGACCTCCCACAAAGTTTTCTTCCGGTTGGAGGGGGCTGCCGTGGACGTCAACCCAGTCGTGAGAACAAGCAGCCTGCTTGTCCTTGGAGAACTGTAGTAATGCTATCCTGTGGTTTACATTTTCCAGCAAAAACATTGAACATGTCTTCTTTAGTTAGAGCAACCAAGAAGCTGAGCTAATAAAAGAAACCCATATAATTGTGCTTCACATCTAAGCTTAATGCATTTGTACTACTTTTTCTATGCATCTAATAAAGCTCTGACACTGCTAATACCTCTTTTTTTGTGTGCTCATTAATTAAAGGTAGAATGCTTTTGATGCTGAATAATCACATCTACCCTCCTTCAAAGAACATCACTCTTAATGTGCCTGGAAATGAACTCCAGCAGCCTGAATCAGGGATCTGTTTTAATGAATCTTTGGCCTGGTCCTTTAAACAGTTTTTGAAAATGAGTCAACAGGGAGCTAGATAAAGCCCAGTCCAAATGTAGACAAATGGTCAGGGGCACTGCCTGTCCTGGATTTATAGGGTTCTTTGGTAGAGAAAGGTAAATCTGAATTGTAGAAAGTTAGGGTGTATAATTAAAGGGCAATTCTATAACAAGTCACTTGCATTTACATGCCAACTGTGCAGTAGCTTCCTAATTCTATAAAGTTGCACACCCAATTTTGTGACTAGCATGCAAGTTATAGAATAAGGTCAATTGTGTGCCTAACTTAATAAATTAATTAGGTACTGGTTGGTTTTAATAACTAATTATTGACTATGATTGGTACTAACTGGTGCTAATTGGCCCTTAGTATTCTGTAAATTGTGCATGCCAATTCCAGAGCGGGGTGTGGATCTGGGAGAGGCCTGAGCGGTTCTAGAATATAAATGCTCGTGCCTAACGTTAGGCATGTAAATGTGGACTTACACTAGTATTCTATAACAGCAGTTGTGCGCTTATAACACCTATAACTTAGCCATACACCCACCGAGTGGTAGGTGACCCCTTTCATGGGCAACCCCAGGTCTTTGCTGGGCTCACTTAATACAGGCTGTACTACTAATTTCTGGTTATTTTTTTATGTAAGTTTGCACAAACTGTCAGCTCTGGGACTTTTGAGATTTATGAAAAGTTTCAAAGTCCAGTGTGGGGTTTAGTTTGATGCCACCCTTTTCTAATTCTCATTTTTGTTTTCCATTCCTTTCCTAAAATACCTTATTTGCTTTCATAGACACCGCTGAACACTGAGCATAGGTTTTCAATGTATCATCAATGATGACACCTAGATCCTTTTCCTGGTTGGTGACTCCTAACTTGGAACCTTTCATTACATAGCTATAGTTTGGGTTCCTCTTTCCCACATGCATCACTTTGCACTTGCTCACGTTAAACATCATCTGCCATTTGGATGCCCATCTCCCAGTCTCATAAGGCCCTCTTGTAATTTTTCACAATCCTCTTGCGATTTAACAACTTTTTTTAAAGTTATTTTTATTGAAAATTCTGTAAATCCATACAAAACAGAGCTGAAAAATCTGTACAATCATACAGAAGCTAATACACTTAGGTGACTTTTCAAAAACTTTGGCAGCCCTACGAACAGTCGAAAGCACAGTTGTCAGCGCCACCATGATGCCCAAGGAAAGGGGGGGGGGGAACTAGATGACTAAGTGGCCTCTTCTTATTACAGTAAGTTTCGACATTTGGTATAGGTAATCCACTTTACGCAGTAACATGGAAAGTAGATACTGTTGTTTCCAATCCCTTGCCAGTGACAGCTTTGCAGCAACAAAAAACTGAGTTGCAAGTCTATGGTGGGAGACGCAAATCTCTGGAGGTTTAAAATATAGCAGGCAATATTCTGCTTTGCAAGGATAGTGTCATTGCAACGCTTGATGAACCATCTGGAGCACTTATTTCTAGTAAGTCTGGGCCATCGGACACTCCCACCATATAAGTACATACTGTAAGTAATGCCACACTGGGAAAAGACCAAGGGTCCATCGAGCCCAGCATCCTGTCCACGACAGCCACCAATCCAGGCCAAGGGCACCTGGTGAGCTTCCTAAATGTACAAACATTCTATACATGTTATTCCTGGAATTGTGGATATGTAAGGAGCCCCAAGAACCACAGTTACGCCAGCAGTCTGCAGATACCTTAGAATACATTTGCTGTAATCTGTCAGGGGTGTAATACCACCAGTACAACATCTTAAAATCATTTTCTACCATAGTTTGAGCTAAAGATGGCTTGAGTAAGAATCTATATCCCTTCGACCAGGTTTCCCTGGGGTAGGTGCTCTGTAATGCTACCTCCCATCGTTCATTATAATATAATTGGGGGTTAGTGTAGAATAGTAGAGCTAAATATAAACGAGATACACTTCCTTTACCCCGCCCCCCCCAACCCATATGGCCTTCTCTAACGCTGTTTCAGTTAGGTCCAATTCCTCCTGTGCTTATCTGTGGATATAGTTTCTAAGCAGCTAAAGGAGGTCACTTTCACCCAAACCATATTTCTCTTGGAGTTCTTAAAAGTTAAAAATCCTCCCATTAGCCCACACCTGTCCCAGAATATGCAGACCCGCCCGGGCCCACTGCTCTTATACCGGTTATGAGAAGCCCAAAAGAAAACCAGAGGCCCTCCGGATAGCTGTCTATAGATAATATTTCCGATCCAGAAATAATTGTTTACATATACGGTACCATGTGGATAGCAAGTGGCTCATCCCCAACGGGACTCTCCTTATTATAGCCAATAAATCACTCCCCGGTAGCCACATATCATCTCCCAAGGATCGGGTCCCCAGCCAGGCTCACTCCCAGTGGAGCCATTTCTTAGTAGTGACCGAGGTCCAATCTGCTAATACTTTCAGTTGGGCCGCTTGAAAGTACAGATAGAAATTGGGAACTCCCATACCCCCTCTATCATGTGTCTGGTACATCATGGCCCAACGCACCCGAGGTGGGCACTTCCGCCAGATGTAAGCAAACATTTTGCAGTTAAGTTGAGAAAAAAAACTGCAAGGAATTGGGATCGGGAGAGCCAGAAATAAATATAATAGTTTAGGGAGCAACATCATTTTGATTGCATGAATAGGCCCTGCCCATGATATTGTCAATCCCTCCCACCTATCGAGCTCCACAAAATGTTCTGCTGCCTTCTGAGGGTAGTTAGCTGAAAATAAGCCCTCCAGAGTGGGTGTTATGTTTATCCCCAAGTATTTAATAGATTTAGCGGTCCAGACAAATGGGAAGGCAGCTTTTAACTGAGGAATCGCCTGTGAGGGAACCGTGAGATTAAGAATTTCTGATTTGGTAATGTTGATCGTAAACCCTGATAATTGCCCATATTGTGTAATAGTTTCTATGCCCTGTTGTACAGAGGACTCCAGGCGGGACAAGGTCAGGAGCACATCATCTGCAAATAACATTATTTTGTGTTCCCTTTGTCCCCTGACCAGGCCTCTAATCCCAGTGTTCCCCCTAATCAAGCTAGCAAGCGGTTCGATGGACAAAGCGAATAGTAGTCTGGTTCCCCTATGAAGCTCCAAGGGCTTGGTATATGTACCAGTTATTTTTATAGTTGCTAACGGGCTTGCATACATGCTTCAGGACCACGAACAAGAATGCCCAGTTCACCTGATCGAATGCTTTTTCAGCATCAATCGAGAGTAACAGCGCTGGTGTCCTATCATCTCTGGCTTGTTGAATTATGTGTAGCAAGCATCTAATGTTATGATGAGTCTGGCGACCCGTTAATAAACCCTGCCTGGTCCTTGTGAATCAACCTAGGCAATACCATCTGAAGTCTGCGTGCTAGGATCTTTGTAAAGATTTTATAGTCTGTATTTAGAAGGGAGATTGGTCTATAGGAGCCACACTGCTGGGGATCTTTTGCCCTGCTTCAACAGCAAGATAACCGTTGCCAGTCTCCAGGAGTGGGGCAGTTCCTGTACAGTGTCGAAGAGGGCAAATACTCTCAGCAATATGGGAGCCAATCGCTTAGCAAACAGTTTATAAAACCTGGTGGGAAAGCAGTCTGGGCCAGGTACCTTATTATGGGGAAGGTCTGAAAGTGCGCATTCAATATCATCTATTGTTATGGGTGCAGATATCAAAGCCATCTCTCCCGTCGATAGCTACGGAAGGCTAACCTCCTGAAGGTAAGCTTCCATGACCGATGGAGACGGAGTTATTTCAGGTGAATACAGCTCTGTATAATAATCATAGAAAGCCTCCTGTATTTGCTCCGAATAACTGCACTGTGTCCCCAAAGTGTTTTTAATGGTAAAGATATGATTGTGTTGGGCTTGTTTCTTTAATTTACAAGCTAATAGCCTACTAGCTTTGTTGCCAAATTCAAAGTGCTCCTGCTGCACCTGAGGACAGCTCAGCCATTTGAACCTCATTAAGGTTTAATCTGAGCTGATGCAATGTTTCAGCTCTCTTGAGATCAGAGGAATCTGATTTGTGCAGCTTCTCCAACTGTGCTATATTATTATTATTTGCTGCATTTGTATCCCACATTTTCCCACCTCCTTGCAGGCTCAATGTGGCTTACAATACATCATGAACAGTGAAAATACATGAGAAAGTATAAATTTAGTATAACAGAAGATTCTGGGCAACATGATAATGATAAAACATGATAGTATTTTAACAAGCACATAGTAAGAAATGTTTAAGAAATATATAAGAATTATATAGAAAATATACATTTAGTAATAGTAGAGGATCTGGGTGACATGATGATGAAAAAACATGATAGTAGTTTGATAAGCAAATATTGTAGAGGTAGTTCTGGATATGTGTACAGGGGTTCATATTGTTAATCATTTTTGTATGCCTTGTTGAAGAGATGGGTCTTCAGTAGAATTCGGAAAGTTAGCTTGTTCATAGATCATTTTTAGGTTGCGTGGAAGCGCATTCCAGAATTGTGTGCTCAGGTAGGAAAAGGTTGACACATGTGTTAGTTTGTATTTAAGACCTTTACAGTTTTGGAAGTGAAGATTAAGGAATGTACGGGATGATTTCTTCGCATTCCTGGGTGATAAGTCTATCAGGTCTGACATGTAGGCTGGTGCGGCTCCGTGAATGATTTTATGAACTAGGGTGCATATTTTGAACGTGATGCGTTCTTTGAGCGGGAGCCAGTGCAGCTTTTCTCGTAGGGGTTTAGTGCTTTCGTATTTTGTTTTACCGAATATGAGTCTAGCTGCAGTGTTCTCAGCTGTCTGAAGTTTATGATTATATGCTCTTTGCAGCCAGCGTAGAATGCATTGCAGTAATCTAGATGACTGAGTACCATTGACTGCTTTTAAGCCTTCCCATAAAATAGGTGGTTGTATCTCACCTAGGTCATTGAATTCTAGATATTCCACAATGTATTTTTCCACAGCAGATATGTTCTGTGGGTCATACAGTAAGGCCTCATTAAGCCACCACTATTTGGGCCCTTAGGTGTACTTATTGTTCCCAGTGTCAGTACCACCGGATCAGACCATGAGCGGGGTTCAATAGTTACAGTGTGCAGATTATGTGCTATAGCCCTGTCCCCCAGCCAGAGGTCCATCCTGGAGTATGTATTATACTTAGGGGAGACGTATGAGTAATCCCTCTCTTAAGTACATAAGTAATGCCACACTGGGAAAAGACCAAGGGTCCATCGAGCCCAACATCCTGTCCATGACAGCGGCCAATCCACGCCAAGGGCACCTGGCAAGCTTCCCAAACGTACAAACATTCTATACATGTTATTCCCAGAATTGTGGATTTTTCCCAAGTCTATTTAGTAGCGGTTTATGGACTTGTCCTTTAGGAAACCGTCTAATCCCCTTTTAAACTCTGCCAAGCTAACCGCCTTCACCACGTTCTCTGTCAACGAATTCCAGAGTTTAATTACGCATTGGGTGAAGAAAAAATTTCTCTGATTTGTTTTAAATTTACTACACTGTAGTTTCATCGCATGCCCCCTAGTCCTAGTATTTTTGGAAAGCGTGTACAGACGCTTCACATCCACCTGTTCCACTCCACTCATTATTTTATATACCTCTATCATGTCTCCCCTCAGCCGTCTCTTCTCCAAGCTGAAAAGCCCTAGCCTCCTTAGTCTTTCTTCATAGGGAAGTCGTCCCATCCCCGCTATCATTTTAGTCGCCCTTCGCTGCACCTTTCCCAATTCTACTATATCTTTCTTGAGATGCGGCGACCAGAATTGAACACAATATTCAAGGTGCGGTTAGCTTTCCATACCTTTCCTAATAATACCCAACATTCTATTCGCTTTCCGAGCCACAGCAGCACACTGAGCAGGTTTCAGTGTATTATCGACAACGACACCCAGATCCCTTTCTTGGTCCGTAACTCCTAACGTGGAACCTTGCATGATGTAACTATAATTCAGGTTCTTTTTTCCCACATGCATCACCTTGCACTTGCTCACATTAAACGTCATCTGCCATTTAGCCGCCCAGTCTCATAAGATCCTTCTGTAATTTTTCACAATCCTGACGCGAGTTAACAACTTTGAATAAATTTGTATCATCAGCAAATTTAATTACCTCGCTAGTTACTCCCATCTCTAAATCATTTATAAATATATTAAAAAGCAGCGGTACTAGCACAGACCCCTGAAGAACCCCACTAACTACCTTTCTCCATTGTGAATACTGCCCATTTAACCCCACTCTCTGTTTCCTATCCTTCAACCAGTTTTTAATCCACAACAGGACTTTTCCTCCTATCCCATGACCCTCCAATTTCCTCTGTACCCTTTCAAGAGGTACCTTGTCAAACGCCTTTTGAAAATCCAGATACACATGTTTGTTTACTCCTTCAAAGAATTGAAGTAAATTGGTCAGGCAAGATTTCCCCACACAAAAGTCGTGCTGACTCGGTCTCAGTAATCCATGTCCTCGGATGTGCTCTGTAATTTTGTTTTTAATAGCAGCCTCTACCATTTTCCCCGGCACTGACGTCAGACTCACCGGCCTATAATTTCCCGGATCTGCCCTGGAACCTTTTTTTAAAAATGGGCGTTACATTGGCCACCCTCCAATCTTCCGGTACCACGCTCGATTTTAAGCATAAATTGCATATCACTAGCAGTAGCTCCGCAAGCTCATTTTTCAGTTACTACTACTACTACTACTATTTAGCATTTCTATAGCGCTACAAAGCGTATGCAGCGCTGCACAAACATAGAAGAAAGACAGTCCCTGCTCAAAGAGCTTACAATCTAGTAGACAAAAAATAAAGCAAACAAATCAATTAATGTGTAGAGGAAAGAGGAGAGGAGGGTAGGTGGAGGCGAGTGGATACAAGTGGTTACGAGTCCTATCAGTACTCTAGGATGAATACCATCTGGTCCAGGAGATTTGCTACTCTTCAGTTTGCCGAACTGCCCCATTACGTCCTCCAGGTTTACCGTGAATTCAGTAAATTTCTCCGACTCGTCCGCTTGAAATATCATTTCCGACACCGGTATCCCACACAAATCTTCCTCGGTGAAGACTGAAGCAAAGAATTAATTCAATCTCTCCGCTACATCTTTTAGCCCTAATAGCTTCCTTCACCTCACTTTTCAACCAAGCCGGCTGTCTTTTGGAGTTCCGTCTTTCTTTTCTAATTTGTGGAATATGTTTGGCCTGGGCCTCCAGGGTGGTATTTTTGAACAGCGTCCATGCCTGTTGTACAGTTTTTACCCTCTCAGTTGTCCCCCTACGTTTTTTTCCCACCGTTCTCATTTTATCATAGTCTCCTTTTTTAAAGTTAAATGCTGATGTATTTGACTTCCTGTGTATAGTTACTTCAAGGTTGATATCAAAACTGATCATATTATGATCACTGTTATCAAGCGGCCCCAGTACCATAACGTCCCTCACGAGATCATGCGCTCCACTAAGGACCAAGTCTAGAATTTTTCCTTCTCTTGTCGGCTCCTGCACCAGCTGCTCCATAAAGCTGTCCTTGAATTCATCAAGGAATTGTACCTCTCTAGCATGTCCCGATGTTACATTTACCCAGTCTATATTTGGATAATTGAAGTCACCCATTATCATCACATTGCCCATTTTGTTTGCGTCTCTGATTTCTTTTATCATTTCTGTGTCTACCTGCTCATCCTGGCGAGGCGGACGGTAGTACACTCCTATCACCGCCCTTTTCCCTTTTATACATGGAATTTCAACCCACAATGATTCAAGGGTGTGATTTGTGTCCTGCTGAATTTGTAATCTATCTGAGTCGAGGCTCTCGTTAATATACAATGCTACCCCTCCACCAGTCCGGTCCACCCTATCACTACGATATACTTTGTACCCCAGTATGACAGTGTCCCACTGGTTATCCTCCTTCCACCAGGTCTCAGTAATGCCTATTATATCCAATTTTTCATTTACTGCAATATATTCCAACTCTCCCATCTTATTTCTTAGACTCCTAGCATTTACATATAGACATTTCAAGGTATGTTTGTTGTTCCTATTTGCATGATGCTTAGTACTGGACACTACTGATTTGCCATCTTTTGTCTGATCTTTAGTTGTATTTAAGGGCACCTGTTGCGCATCCTCACTATCCAGAAACCCTATCTTCCCTGTTTGTGAGGTATCTTTGCAAGATACCTTATCCCAAACCATGCACTTTTGAGTGACTGTCGGCCTTCCCCCCATTTCTAGTTTAAAAGCTGCTCTATCTCCTTTTTAAAAGCCGACGCCAGCAGCCTGGTCCCACCCTGGTTAAGGTGGAGCCCATCCTTTCGGAATAGGCTCCCCTTCCCCAGAATGTTGCCCAGTTCCTAACAAATCTAAAACCCTCCTCCCTGCACCATTGTCTCATCCACGCATTGAGACTCCAGAGCTCTGCCTGTCTCTTGGGCCCTGCGCGTGGAACAGGTAGAATTTCAGAAAATGCTACCCTAGAGGATCTGGATTTGAGCTTTCTACCTAAGAGCCTAAATTTGGTTTCCAGAACCTCTCTCCCACATTTTCCTACATCATTGGTACCCACATGTACCAAGACAGCCGACTCCACCCCAGCACTATCTAAAATCTTATCTAGGTTACGCGTGAGGTCCGCCACCTTCGCACCAGGCAATCCTCACTTCCACCAGCCACCAAGCTATCTATAGGCCTAATGATCGAATCACCAACTACAACAGCTGTCCTAACCTTTCCCTCCCGGGCGGCACTTGGAGACATATCCTCGGTGTGAGAAGATAGTACATCCCTTGGTGGGCAGGTCCTGGCTATAGGAGTACTTCCTACTTCACCAGGGTGATGCTCAACTTCTAGGAGACCTCCCTCCTCCAGGGTAGCACAAGGGCTATCAGACTGGAGGTGGGACTTCTCTACAACATCCCTGTAGGTCTCCTCTATGTACCTCTCTGTCTCCCTCAGCTCCAAGTCTTCTACTCTAGCCTCAAGAGAACGGACACGTTCTCTAAGAGCTAGGAGCTCTTTGCATCGGGCACACACATATGACATCTCACCAACTGGGAGATAATCATACATGTGACACTCAATGCAAAAGACTGGATAGCATCCCTCTCGCTGCTGGACTGCTGACTCCATCTTAGTGTTTTTGAGTTTTTCAATAATTTAAAACTTGCTACAGTATTAAGGATATTAGCCTAATATAAAAGTGTCTTTTAGTTTATATACTATATTGTGTGATTTATTTAGTGTTTCCTTCTTAGATGGTAATGAAATGTATTTAAAACTCTGTAAGAGCACTCCTTGCTTGTTACCCTAATTAAATAACTGACTATAAATGAAGAGTTGTCCTAGGGCAGGGTGGGTGTGAATGCCAAATTTGATCCTGCAGTGGCTGTTAGATTTTATCTGTTAATGCTGTGGTACAAAGCTTTTAAAACTAAGTGGAAAAGACTATGGAGATTAGTTGTTAAAATTTGCTTCTTATATTTTTATTTTTGCCTAACACTAACCTACAATTCCTCCTTTAAATCCCAATCTTTAAGTTCCTGAAGCACAAAGCAAAGTAGCGTTCACTTACCAGAGAAATGTCCTCTTCTCTCAGAACTTCTCAGAAAGGTAGGAGGTGAGGCAGTTTGAAAGGGGCTTGGAGGAAGTTACTGGAAGAGGGGCAGTTTTTGGTTGGGGGCATTTCCTTATGAATATTTGCTAGTTATAAGTGCATTATCCCCCTAATTCTATATATGGTGGAGTGGCCTGGTGATTAAAGTACCGGTCTTGACATCCAGAAGTGCCCAGTTTAATTCCCTCTGCTGCTCCATGTGATCTTGGGCAAGTAGTTTCACCCTCCATTGCCTCAGGTACAAAATTAGATTGTGAGCCCTCCAGGGGCAGGGAAAATACCCAGTGTGCCTGAATGTGACATCATTGAGCAAAATCCAAATAAATAAATAAATAAATAAATAAGAGAGCAAAGGAGAGGCAGTTTGAAGCAAGAATTCTGCAACTCTTATGATTCAGTGTTTCAATGCTAATAAGCTGCAGAAGTTGAAATTGCTTTTCTTGTAGGTTAATAGAAATCAAACAAAACATGCAGTGGCGTTCCTAGCCTTGATGACACCAGGGGGGGAAAACCGATGCGCCCCCCCCTGTGAAATGACACCTCCCCCCCCCCCCCCCCGGCGAAATGACACCCCCCCGGGTGCACGCTGCTGGGGGGGGTGCCACGGCGCGCTCCTGTGGGCTCCGAGTTCGCTACGCTAACTTTGCTGGTTCGCTGCAGCTCCCTCTGCCCCGGAACAGGAAGTAACCTGTTCCGGGGCAGAGGGAGGGAGCTGCAGCGAACCAGCGAAGTTAGCTTAGCGAACTCGGAGCCCACAGGCGCGCACCGCGGCACCCCCCAGCGGCGTGCACCCAGGGCGGACCGCCCCCACCTTGGTACGACACTGGAAACATGGAAAAGAAAATAAGATGATACCTTTTTTATTGGACATAACTTAATACACTTCTTGATTAGCTTTCGAAGGTTGCCCTTCTTCATCAGATTGGAAATAAGCAAATGTGGTAGATGACAGTATATTTATAAGTGAAACATCCAAGCATTTCACTGACAGTCTAACAGGGTGGGGGTGGGTAAGAGGTATGCATGGGAACATCAAAGCATTGCATACCATGCATACCACTTCCCCACCCCGTTAGACTGTCAATGAAATGCTTGGATGTTTCACTTATAAATATACTGTCATCTACCACATTTGCTTATTTCCGATCTGACGAAGAAGGGCAACCTTCGAAAGCTATTCAAGAAATGTATCAAGTCATGTCCAATAAAAAGGTATCATCTTATTTTCTTTTCCATGTTTTATTTTGTTTGATTTCTATTGATAACCTTTAAGAGTGGACTAACACGGCTACCACACTTTTCTTGTAGGAACCATTGGGACATTTTCTGGGTGGGGGCAGGGGGGGGGGGAAGTATCTGGCCGATTTTAAACTCAACAAGTAATTTTCACCTGGAAAGAATTTTCAAGCAAAATGAACTGTTAGATTCAATTCTTTACAATATGCAGAAGGCACATTACATGAAATTGGAATGCAGAACCTCATGGAGCCTTTCAACAAGTAAGTTGTATTTCAAAATTTGCCTTAACACCTAATAAGCAGCTAAGTGGATCCCACATGTGTCATCCAATCCTAGGAGGGTTTATGAAGAAAATGGCATGAGCTTATCTGGCCCATTATCTGGGCTGAAGGCAGTAGGCGGAGCTTGCCGCCATATTGAGTGACCTCAAACATTCACAGATATTATTGAAAACAATAGCAAATTTGAGGTTTATATTATTTTAGTAAACCTCTTGGTTTTTTTGCAGGGGACTGGGGGGGGGGGTGTGGTTTGGGGAGTTTTTGAGGGATCTATGAAGATGGGGAGGGTTATATTCAAAATGGGTTTGTCAGTGCTCCAGAGCTTGCTTTGTTATTTGTAATGCTTTATTGTGGATTTCAGTGCTCCGCTATATACCTTTATTTTTGCTTATGATGACAATAAAGATATTTCTATATAAAAACAATAGCAAATGCTTATGACTGCCTATGTGTAGTTTTTTCATTGACAACATTTTTATGTGAAAGCTTCTCATACATATATATCATAAAATAAAATTTAAAATCACTAAAACAGCATAAAAAATTATTGTCAATGTTTCAAACCGAGCGCCTGGGAGAGACGAGCTTTCAATCAGATGAGGTGGGAAAGTGCTTAGCTGGCAATAAATGAAGGCAGCGTCTGATCTAAGAAGTTAGAAGATGGTTTCTCTTTTTGTACCTATTCTTCGTGTATGCGGAATCAGGTACTTGGATTTTTCTTCTCGGTAACTGTTAGCTGATAGTTTGTTTAAAGTACACCGATATGGTGGCAGCCTCTGGGGGAAATGGATTCAGCTTTGTAATGTCATGTCATCTCCTGTCATTAAACCTCCTTGGTCCGAATCACAGTAGCTGAGCTAATTAGAATATATCTGGATGAACAATCAAGCTGTTTCTGTTGTAAGAAATTATTTTGAAGGAAAAGTCTAAACATGCCAAACATGAAGCTGCCAAAAGAACCCCAGGATAAAGTTATTCAAAGAATATTTCATTTGTGTTTAAGAGGGGAATAATCGAACAGCGCCGGCGAAATAGATTGCTGGCGATCTATTTTGGCAGCGCTGCAAACAGCTGTCCGAACCGTATTATCGAAAAAGATGGCCGGCCATCTTTTCTTTCGATAATAAGGTTTGGCCCGGCCAAATGCCAGAGTTCGCCGGGTTTGAGATGGCCGGTTTTGTTTTTCAGCGATAATGGAAAAAAATGCCGGCGATCTCATACCTGGCGAAATCCAAGGCATTTGGTCGTGGGAGGAGCCAGCATTTGTAGTGCACTGGTCCCCCTCACATGTCAGGACACCAACCAGGCACCCTAAGGGGCACTTCTAAAAATTAAAAAAAAATATATACAAATACCTTCCAGGTGCATAGCTCCCTTACCTTGGGTGCTGAGCCCCCCAAATCTCCCCCCCAAACCCACTCCCACTACCATAGTCCTTATGGGTGAAGGGGGGCACCTACATGTGGGTACAGTGGGTTTTGGGGGGGGGTTTGGAGAGCTCAACACTTACCACCACAAGTGTAACAGGTAGGGGGGGATGGGCCTGGGTACGCCTGCCTGAAGTCCACTGCAACCAACAAAAACTTTTCCAGGGACCTGCATACTGCTGTCAGGGAGCTGGGTATGACATTTGAGGCTGGCATACAGGCTGGCAAAGGTAAAATTATGTATCATACCTGATAGTTTTCTTTCCATTAATCATAGCTGATCAATCCATAGACTGGTGGGTTGTGTCCATCTACCAGCAGGTGGAGATAGAGAGCAATCCTTTTGCCTCCCTATATGTGGTCATGTGCTGCCGGAAACTCCTCAGTATGTCGATATCAAAGCTCCATCCGCAGGACTCAGCACTTAGAGAATTACACCCACAAAGGGACACTCTGCCCAGCTCACCACTGCCGAAACGGGGGAGGGGAATCAACCCAGCTCATCCCCACACAAGTGGGGGAGGGGAATCCGTCCAGCTCATCCCCGCGGAGCGGGGGAGGGACACCACACCCGCCGATGCGGGGGGATCTGGCTTATCCTGCAACCGCAACCGCGGGAGGAGCTGACTGACCCCAACACCTCCGAAGCGGGAGGGGTACAAAGCTGCCCTACAGCCGCACGAAGCGGGAGGGAGCGCCGGCAGAATTTAGGTCTCAATCCAGCCCCGTAAAACGGAGGGGAGAGGAATGCAGCAGCTCACTGTAACACAAAATCGTCTCAACTCCAGAAGAATTCAATCGAAAAAACTTGAACACGAAGATCCTCCTGAACAGGAACAGAAGACTAACTTGAACCTGAAATGCAACCAGAATATAAACAGAACAGATATCTGGGAGGGGCTATGGATTGATCAGCTATGATTAATGGAAAGAAAATTATCAGGTATGATACATAATTTTACCTTCCATATCATCATGCTGATCAATCCATAGACTGGTGGGATGTACCGAAGCAGTACTCACCAAGGGCGGGACATAGAAATCCCTGACCGCAACACTGAAGCTCCAAACCGGGCCTCCGCCCGAGCAGCCACAGTCAAGCGGTAATGCCTGGAGAAGGTATGAGCCGATGCCCAAGTTGCCGCCTTACAAATCTCTGCCAAGGAGACGGACCCGGCCTCTGCCATCGAGGCCGCCTGTGCTCTAGTGGAGTGAGCCTTCAGCTGGATAGGCGGCATCTTCCCCGCAGCCACATAAGCCGCTGCAATGGTTTCCTTGACCCATCGTGCCACTGTAGGCTTGAATGCCTGCAGACCCTTACGAGGACCTGCGAACAGCACAAACAGATGATCCGACTTCCGGAAATCATTGGTCACTTCCAAGTATCTGATGATGACTCGTCTCACATCTAGATATTTGAGAGCAGAGTACTCCTCTGGGTAGTCCTCCCTACGAAAGGAGGTTAGGCAGAGCTGCTGATTCACATGGAAACGAGAAACAATCTTGGGCAGGAAGGAAGGCACCGTGCGAATAGACACTCCTGCCTCAGTGAACTGCAGGAAGGGTTCCCGATATGATAGTGCCTGGAGCTCGGAAACTCGTCTGGCTGAAGTGATTGCCACCAAAAAGACTGCTTTCAACGTCAGGTCTTTCAGAGATGCCTTCGACAAGGGTTCAAAAGGCGGTTTCTGCAAGGCTCTTAGCACCAGATTGAGATTCCACGCAGGCACCACCGAGCGCAGAGGAGGGCGTAGGTGTTTAACTCCCTTGAGAAAGCGCACCACATCTGGCTGCGAGGCCAGGGAAGCACCCTTCAGGTGACCCCTGAAGCAAGCCAGAGCCGCTACCTGGACTTTAAGGGAACTGAGCGACAGGCCTTTCTCCAGACCTTCTTGTAGGAACGCCAACACTGAAGAAATTGGAGCAGTGAAGGGAGAAAGAGAGCCTGCCTCACAACACGATGCAAAGGTACGCCAAACCCTGGCGTAAGCAGTAGAAGTAGAGCGCTTCCTCGCTCTCAGCATAGTGGCGATGACCTTGTCTGAGAAGCCTTTCTTCCTCAGATGCTGCCGCTCAATAGCCAGGCCGTAAGACCAAAGGGGGAGGGATCCTCCATCACCATGGGACCCTGATGCAACAGGCCCTGCTCCGCTGGCAGCCGCAGAGGGCCGTCCACTGAGAGCCTGATCAAGTCTGCATACCAGCGACGTCTGGGCCAGTCCGGACCCACCAGGATTATCCGGCCCGGATGCTTTGCCACCCTGTCTAGCACCCTGCCCAACATGGGCCAGGGCGGGAACACATAGAGAAGCTCCTGTGTCGGCCACTGTTGGAGAAGAGCATCATCTACTCCCAGAGATCGAGGGTCCCGTCCTCTGCTGAAAAAGCACGGCACTTGGCAATTGGCCGATGACGCCATCAGATCTAGGCTCGGCTGGCCCCAGCGCTTCGTGATGTCCAAGAACGCCTGAGCCGATAGCTGCCACTCTCCGGGATCCAAGGTATGGCGACTGAGAAAGTCCGCCTTGACATTCATGACTCCGGCAATGTGGGCCGCCGACAGCTGTTCTAGGTTCGCTTCCGCCCACTGGCATAGATTCATGGCCTCCTTGGCTAGAGGGGCGCTCTTGGTACCTCCCTGGCGATTGACATAGGCCAGAGCCGTGGCATTGTCCAACAAAAGCGCCAACCGAATGGCTCTGAGTTCCAGGAGGTTGATAGACCACTTTGCCTCTGCAGGAGACCAGAGCCCCTGCGCTGTCCTTCCCATGCAGTGGGCTCCCCAGCCCGTCAAAGAGGCATCCGTCGTGACGACAATCCACTCCGGGGTCACAAGTGGCATCCCTGCAGACAACTTGTCTGTCTGCAGCCACCAGCTCAGCGCCTTGTGCACTGCTGGGTCCAAGGGAAGGCGCACAGCATAATCCTCCGACACCGGAGTCCAGCGCTGCAGCAGAGAGTGTTGTAGTGGTCTCATATGAGCCCTGGCCCAGGGCACTACTTCCATCGTGGCCGTCATAGAGCCCAACAGCTGCACATAGTCCCAAGCCCGAAGCGGAGAGGCTACTAGGAACTGGTCCACCTGAGCCTGAAGTTTGACAATCCGATTGTTCGGCAGGAACACTCTGCCCACTTGGGTGTCGAATCAAACTCCTAGATACTCCAGGGACTGAGTCGGGCGCAGCTGGCTATTCTCCCAGTTGATGATCCACCCCAGGGAGCTCAAAAGAGCAATCACCCGGTCCACAGCTTTGCCGCACTCTGCATAAGAGGGGGCTCAGATCAACCAGTCGTCCAGATAAGGATGGACTTGTACTCCTTCCTTTCGCAGGAAGGCCGCGATGACCACCATTACTTTGGAGAAGGTCCGCGGAGCAGTAGCCAACCCGAACGGGAGGGCTCTGAACTGGAAGTGTCGGCCCAGGACTGCAAAACGCAGAAAGCGTTGATGAGGAGGCCAAATGGGAATATGCAAGTACGCTTCCTTGATGTCCAAGGATGCCAGGAACTCCCCTGCCTTCACTGCCGCTATAACAGAGCGGAGAGTCTCCATGCGAAAGTGCCGAACTTTCAAGGCCCGATTGACCCCTTTGAGGTCGAGGATAGGCCGTACAGAACCTCCTTTCTTTGGTACCACAAAGTAAATGGAGTAACGTCCCTTGCCAAGCTGATTTTCTGGCACCGGAACGACCGCACCCAGGCGGATCAGATTGTCCAAGGTCTGCTGCACTGCCACAGCTTTGACCGGAGACTTGCAGGGAGAGAGTACAAACCCGTCTCAAGGGTCGGCAGAACTCTAGCTTGTAGCCGTCTCTGATGACTTCCAGCGCCCAAGCGTCTGAAGTTACCCTGGTCCACTCGCCCAGAAACGAGGACAGGCGTCCTCCAATCTGCACTGGGCCATGGACCAGGACCCCGTCATTGGGTACGAGACCCTGGGGGAGGACCGGAGGGCGCACCTCCGGGACAGCGGTCTCTGCGAAAGGAATGCTGATTGGGGGAGAAGTTCCTCTTGAAGGAAGAGGGGGCAGAGGAGCCCGACTTGCCCAGGCGGTACCGACGGGCTTCCTGAAACCGTCCTCTGGAGTTACCGGGGCGAGCACTGGCCCGAGCCCTGACCTCTGGTAACCTCTTGCCCTTAGACGTGCCGAGATCGGTCACAATTTTGTCCAGCTCGACCCCAAAGAGCAGCTTGCCTTTAAAAGGCAACTTAGCCAGGCGAGACTTAGAGGCGTGGTCAGCAGAGATTGTCTGAGCCATACCTTTAGCCGAGGCTCTCAAGACATCATACAGTAAGTCTGCCAAATAAGCCAAGCCCGATTCCAGGGCCGGCCATCAGCCCTCAAGGAAGGATCCGAGGGGGAAGCCCGCTGCACAATCGTCAGGCACGCCCTGGCCACATAGGAGCCGCAAACTGAGGCCTGCAAACTTAAGGCAGCCGCCTCGAAGGACTACCTTAAGGCCGCCTCCAATCTTCTGTCTTGGGCGTCCTTTAGGGCCGTGCCACCTTCCACCGGCAACGCCGTTTTCTTAGTCACCGCAGTGATTAAAGAATCCACGGTAGGCCGAAGAAAGGCCTCACGTTCACTTTCAGGCAAAGGATAGAGGCGGGACATAGCACTAGCCACTTTGAGGCTAGCTTCCGGGACATCCCATTGAGCCGAAATTAAGGTGTGCATGGCATCATGCACGTGGAAGGTTCTAGGCGGGCGCTTCGTCCCCAGCATAATGGCGGAGCCAACAGGGGCTGAGGGAGAGACGTCCTCTGGAGAGGAAATCTTCAAAATGCTCATGGCCTGCATTAACAGGTTGGGCAAATCCTCTGAGCGAAAGATCCGCGCTGCAGAGGGGTCATCCGCTCCATCCGAGCGGGAATCCGTCTCCTCCAAGGAATCCCCAAAGGACCGTTGGGAGAACTCAGATACGCTGCCCTCATCTACATCAGAGGAGACAGAGTCCTCTAAGCCCTGGGAATCCACCCGAGGGCATTTACTTCCGGGGGCCTCAACCCCTTTGTCGGACAAGGGAGAAGGGGCAGCATTTTGCATAAGGAAGGCCTGATGCAGCAGCAAAATAAACTCAGGGGAGAAACCCCCCAGACTGTGTATTTCAGCAGCCTGGGCCACAGCCCTAGACGCACCCTCAACCGGCGCTCGCAAGAGCGGGGGAGAAACATGCTGCGCATCCAAGATGGCGTCCAGCACGACACTCCGCGAAGGAGCCGTGCGGGAAGAACGGCGCTTAACTTTAGCCGCTTTTTTGCCGTCGCCCAAATCAAGGGCGGCCATGGCATGAACGTCTCCCAGCTCAAGGGCGGCCCAAGAAGAAGCCGTCCGAGCAGAGTGGCCGGCCAAGATGGCGGAGGCGAGCAGCGGGGGATGGGCGTTTATGGCGGGAAAAACCGCCGCACCGGAGGAAGACCCGGGACACTGACCGGCCTCCAAACTGACACCCAACAAGGGCAAATCAGACTTTAAAACCCCCGCATCCCCACTAGAAGTGCACACGCGGTCCGGGGAGCGATTCTTCATGCCCTCGCCCTCCGACGCCATAGGCCACGTGGAGATCGATCGGGGAACCCCCTGCCCGCTATAAAAAGGTAAAAATTACCTGCTTCTCGCTCCGAGCTGTAACGACCTGGTGTCCCAGTGAGTAGCTGCAATAAACGTTTAAATAAACGTCGAAATAAACGCCCTTAAGGACGTCAAAAAAAAAATTTTTTTTTTTAACGGAGCCAGCGGGAGGGGGGAGAAAAGGAGGGACCTGGCGCCACCAGGTTTGCACTTGCTCAAGAAGAGCCCTCAACCCCAGGTACTCAACAAAACCTAAAAATTAGGCTTGGAGACCTAGCCAGAGCTGCTGCTGTGTGTGACCACCACCTGCTGAGATAGAGAACATACTGAGGAGTTTCCGGCAGCACATGACCACATATAGGGAGGCAAAAGGATTGCTCTCTATCTCCACCTGCTGGTAGATGGACACAACCCACCAGTCTATGGATTGATCAGCATGATGATATGGAATAAGGGTTAGGAGTTAAAAGCTGCATCAAAAAGGTGGGCTTTTAGCTTAGATTTGAAGACGGCCAGAGATGGAGCTTGATGTACCGGCTCAGGTACCAGGCATATGGTGCAGCAAGATAAAATGAACGGAGTCTGAAGTTAGCAGTGGAGGAGAAGGGTGCAGATAAGAGAGATTTACCCAGTGAACGGAGTTCCCGGGGAGGAATGTAGGGAGAGATGAGAGTGGAGAGATACTGAGGAGCTGCAGAGTGAATGCACTCAATAAGAGGAGTTTGAACTGTATGCGGAAACGGATAGGAAGCCAGTGAAGTGACTTGAGGAGAGGGCTAATATGAACATAATGACACTGGCGGAATATTTTTTTTTAAATTTTTTATTTATAGAATTTTATAATACATAATATTCAATCTTGAATAGTAATACACAATATATGCAAATCTTCATCATGAATTAAATGGGAAAAAAGAAATATATGAAAATAAATTCAAAAATATTGACCACAAAATCAAAGTAATCTGATCCAAGAAACAAGAAATATATATATATAATTCTAACCCCAATAGCTAGATTTATCCTCATACCTAATAAACCAAAGACTGCGCCAAACTCTGGCGGTTTACTCCAAGTTGCTATACAGTATTACATTCAGGTCTAAACTTTCACATTTATACCCTCTCTACTTTTTAGAAAGTCCTTCAATTGTTTGGGTTCAAAAAACTGATACTGTTTTGCTTGCAATAATATCCTACAAACACAAGGAAATTTCAACAAAAAATTTGCTCCAAGGGCTAAAACTCTTGGACGCAATACAAGAAATGATTTACGTCTTTTTTGGGTTTCCCTAGACAAGTCTGGGAAAACCCTAACTTTTGAACCCAAAAATAAAGAATTCAAGTGTCTCAAAGACAACCTGAGTACTGCATCTCTATCTAGCTCCAAGGCAAATGTTATCAACAAAGTGGTTCTCTGAGTAACCACTTCTAATGATGATTCCAGGAATAAGTACATAAGTACATAAGTAATGCCATACTGGGAAAAGACCAAGGGTCCATCGAGCCCAGCATCCTGTCCACGACAGCGGCCAATCCAGGCCAAGGGCACCTGGCAAGCTTCCCAAACGTACAAACATTCTATACATGTTATTCCTGGAATTTTGGAGTTTTCCAAGTCCGTTTAGTAGCGGTTTATGGACTTGTCCTTTAGGAAACCATCCAACCCCTTTTTAAACTCTGCTAAGCTAACCGCCTTCACCACTTTCTCCGGCAACGAATTCCAGAGTTTAATTACACGTTGGGTGAAGAAAAATTTTCTCCGATTTGTTTTAAATTTACTACACTGTAGTTTCATCGCATGCCCCCTAGTCCTAGTATTTTTGGAAAGCGTGAACAGACGCTTTACATCCACCTGTTCCACTCCACTCATTATTTTATATACCTCTATCATGAATGCCGTCAAATTCATTGAATCTTGAGGGTTCAAATTTTCTAGTGTTTTACCAGTAATTTGAAGATAGTATGCTCTTGTAATAGGTGGCAATGATGTGTCGGGCATCCCCAAAATCTCCACCAAATATTTCCATTTGTACAGGAGAGATTAAAGGTGATTTTGGAAAATTTATAATACGCAGGTTAAGTCTCTTGGACTGATTTTCCAAATATTCCCTGTGTCTAGAAGCAAAGTTTCTTTCTTTAATCAGCGATTGTTCCACCAGTTCCACTTTTTCAAGCTTAACAGAAAGATTTTTTACTTCAGCAGCATGGACATTATTAATTTGCAATTGTTTTAGTGCAGTCTCAGCCAAAACCTTAATAGTTTCAGAATTTTTTTAAATCACTGATTGCAAAGTTGAGAGAGTCGTGGAGTTCAGATCCCAAAGTGACTCTAAAGTCACTACAGCAGGTTTTCCAAAATTCCCCTCAAAAACCAGGATAGATGCTTTAATCGCTTGTTCCAGGATACTCACAGCTGAGGAAGCCATAACAGGAGCTGTACTTTTCTCTGGTATATTCGAGCGTTCAACTGTTGAACCGGCTGCAGGCAGGTTCCCTCCCTGTACGCTCCCGACACCTCCAGGAGCCGAAGCGCCAGGACTCTCCTGAAGACCCTCACTTCCTGGTTGGGGGGGGGGGGCGCTGCACGAAAAACAGGGCTCAAGGAAGCCCCGTCGGCACTGTTGGTCAGCTCCAATGAGCTGACTCCAGCAACAGGAGTGGAAAACATCGCCGAGCCAGACGCGATTCCGAACTGCTCGAGCGTCGGCTGCTGGAGCGGAGGTTTCCCGCCAGGGAGAGAGGGAATCTCCCTGACCTTTCCTCTCCTCTTACCCATCTTTCGGCAGGTAAGAACGCTCTTTCAGAATCCGCTGGAGCCCGTCTCAAAACGCGTCTGTTGGCGTCAGTCACAAAGTCGCCATCTTGGATCAACACTGGCGGAATATTAGTCGTGCAGCAGAATTTTGAACGATTGAAGAGGAGAGAGATGGCTAAGTGGGAGACCAGTGAGAAGCAAGTTGCAATAGTCTAAGCGAGAGGTGATGAGAGTGTGGATGAGTGTTCTGGTAGCGTGCTCAGAAAGGAAAGGGCGAATTTTGCTGATATTATAGAGAAAGAAATGACAGGTTTTAGCAATCTGCTGAATATGTGCAGAGAGAAGATGACCCCAAGGTTACAAGCTGATGAGACAGGAAGGATGAGAGTGTTATCCACAGAAATAGAGAATGGGGGAGGAGGAGAGGTTGGTCTAGGGGGAAAGATGAGAAGCTCAGTCTTGGTCATGTTTAGTTTCAGATGGCGCTGAGACATCCAGACAGCAATGTCAGACAGGCAGGCTGATACTTTGGCCTGGATTTCGGCTGAGATTTCTGGTTTGGAGAGGTAGATCTGGGAGTCATCAGCGTAAAGATGATACTGAAAACCATGGGATGAGATCAGAGTACCAAGGGAAAAAGTATAAATGGAGAAAAGAAGAGGTCCCAGGAGAGAAAAAAATTGATTTACAGTACCTTGGAAAGGCTAGGCTTGGTCACCTTTATGTTATCTATGCAAGGCCATAATCCTTTTGATGCAGGAATTACCACTATTGTTAGCAGAATCTGTGGTACTTCAGGAGTCAAACACCACACACCAGAATGAGAGAAAAGTCTTCTTTATTTTCCAGCAAACAAAGTAGGACATCAGCGCTAGCTCTCTCCTTCTCTTCAGCTCTCTGTGTCTTCTCTCTCTGTGTCCTGCGTCTCCTGTCCCTCTGTGTCTTGGCTCTCCTGTCTCTCTGGGTCCTGTCTCTAACGTAAGCTGCTTCTGTTCTCATTTATATAGGGTCCTAAGCCCCTCTAGCCCCCCTTTCTCACCAGATGGTAAGGAATAGATTGATTACCCCGTCTTCAACTAATTATCTCTACACATTTACTCAAAATATCAGTTACATAGGTTTCAGATATTTCCTAAACTGACCTACGACCTGGGGCCTCTCAAACTAGACAATGTGGCACCTATCTCCTGCATTTTATTATTATTAAATTCTCAGATTCCCAGTTAACTTCATACTAACTTCATACTAACTGGGCTCTGGCATTCATTAAGGGGCCAAGGGGCCAGTCTTGCTAAATGGCACACAGACATGGTTTGTTATTACTTTCAGGAGTCCAGTCCTACACTTAGTTATAATCAATCAAGGAGAAGAGTTGACTTTTCCTGACCTCTTTCACCTAGCTAGGACTGCGGATAATTCAAACCAGATGATGACCTCTTAAACTGTAGGAAATTTCACTTGAAAAGTCAAACAATGTAAACACTGAATTGAAAATATATTTTACATAGAGAAATAGAACTTATTAAGTAAACAGAATAAAACATATTTTAAAATAAGCAGAAATCAGAATTCCTTATAAGACAAAATCTAAATTATCAAGAATATTTAAACAGCATTTAGCCTAATCTTTTAAAACTGCCTGCTTGCTGATTCCCTCGAGACTGTCCAGTATGCCTTGCTTAGAATGGCATCCAGATGTGGTTTTATTTATTATGCCTATGAACTAGCATTAACAATCCATCACTCAAAAAGGGACAAAGAAAGTTTTATTTCTCACTGACCTTTCTAACCTCTAGTCTAGCAAAAGCTAGACTTTTGAGTAATTAAAACCAGATGGCATTCTACCACTTGCAGGACTGAACCAAAGTTAAACAGAATTAGCAAATTAATATGATTTCTCTGTCCAGGCTGCCTCATTCCCCTCTTTGAGACTAAAATCAGCTTATGCAGAGATAAGTCTCACAACTCAAACTCTGGGGACTATAGTGATCCCAACTCCATACCTCCTCCTGGGGCATAACGTCTAAGAATAGGCTTGTGAATCACCATTACCCTACTCGTTAAGGTCCGACGGCATACTGCCGAAGCACATGAGGCCAGGAAACAAAACAACAATCCTGCTAAAACTAAGACTATTAGGAAAATGAACAGGGGACGTATCCATGAGGTCAATGACCACCACCAGGAGGTGAGGTCTAATCCTCCTCGGTAATCCTCCACATTAAGGCTGGCCAACTGTAGGACTTTATCCATGGCATGCCTAACTACATGCGTCCTATTTATGACAATGGTACAGCACTCTGAAGAATTGAGCACTGTGCAGAGGCCACCCTGGGCTGCAAAGAGGTAGTCAAGACCCATACGGTTATACCGAGAAACTACACTTAATTCATTAATTTGATCCTGCAATGCGTTGACTACCACGTTCAGCTCATGGACTAAAACATGGAGTAGGGACTGAAGTCGCCGGGTAGCCATGCCTAGTTCAGTGATACCCGCTACCGGGCCCCCAATTGGAATCCAGGCCGTGGCAGAAAGGGCCACAAGTCTCTTTTTAGTCAGAGGATAAGTAGAGTTGATGTACTGGAGGGCTAGTTCAATCGCCTCATCCTCTGTGGCAATGGAGGAGGGTAAGGACAAGGCCTCTCGCTTAGAGCGGTGCGGGGATGGTGACCTGAGGAGAGGAATAACTTTAGGAAAATAATTCAAGGTTACCAATACACAAAAATCATACGTGGGGGGAAGAATCATGTGGAGGACATTATCACAGAGCCAGTAATGGCCAAGGAGAGGGTGAGGGAAGTTCCCAATAAATGTTGGCTCAGGCTGGACAAGGTACTTAGGATGCCCATAATGCGAGCCCCTATCCCAGGGAGAACGAAGACGATATGGAGACTTTGCACACCATAGGTGCCAATCCCCAATTATGACAGGCTGCTCACTTGTTCCAAACTCTTCATACCCCGGGGACTTATGGAAGTAGAAAATAGGCCGGGACACTATGGTCCTCTCAGTGGTACGCTTAGGAGCCAGATAATCACTTGGGTCATAATCTGCAGGTACGGTAATAGGGCACATAGGAGTACCTGGAGAGACTACCCACACAGAATCCCCCTTCTCTGGGAGAACATTGGTGTAGTTACAGGAAATGGGAAGAACAGTTGAGATGTTTCTTGTTAAACAAAACACTCCAGAAGCTGGATAGGGAGACGTAAAGACTGGCCGTAGAGAAGATTCAGAGGGGGAGGTAGCATTATAAAAGGACCACCAAGTATAATCCTGGCTCCAAGGACCCGAACTCGAAAAGTAGGGAGGTATAAGGGCTGTAAGCGGCACAGGGACAGGAACAGCTGGGACATCTGTGGTATAAGGAGAAAATCGGGAACACACAATACAAGGGGAAGTAATCTTTGCCTGGCTAATTAGTTCCTGGACAGAGTGTAACCAAAGGTTGGAGTGAGTTAGGGTATTAGGAAAAAGGAGGCAAGGAGTAGAAAACAACAAAAGCACCCAAACTACTAGCATTTTCTTTCTTCCTAATCTAAAACAAATACAGCAAACTAATCAAGCAATAACATTCCAACAGTCTGTGCTAGTCACAGATTACTCTAATATAATGTTCTCAGTCTTTGAGTTCTTCTACCAGTTGGGATAGAACCTCAACTGACAAGGATTAAGCTCTCAAATTCCAGGAAAGCCAGAATCAGGCAAGAAGGAGTCTCAGTATGAAGCCAAATTCCAGCAGCTCCTGCGGTATGCAGTTGACCCTTCTCCTCAGCTAGTAGATTCTCTGGTTCGGGTCAAGCGCAGCTTCAATGGCTCCGCGGGATCACTTTCTGCTCTCCACCGTTTAGGCTCCGTCTGATCCGTGCTGGGCTCAGTCTGGTCAGCAGACTTGATTCGAGACCAATGGACCCATGGAGTTATCCCTGCGACCTTCACAGCTGTAGGGGTAGAAAGCAAAACAGTAAAAGGTCCTTTCCACCGGGGCCCCAAGGGCTGGAGCCTCCAGTCTTTCACCCAAACTCTATCCCCTGGCAGGAAGGAATGTACCTGAGCCTGAAATGGGACAGGGTTTATTTCTCTCACATAAGACTGAAGCTCAGAAATTATCCGGGCCAAGAGGGCTACCTGCTCCTGCACCTGGGCAGACCCTAAAGTCCCTATGTCTCCCTTAATTCCCTGCAAAATGGCTGGGGGCTTCCCATACACAATTTCAAAGGGAGAGAGGGCCGTTCCTTTAGTTGGGGTGCATCGGAGGCGGAAGAGGGCTAGTGGCAGTGCCTGTGGCCATTTCAGTTGGGTTTCCTGACAAATCTTTGCTAGGCTATTTTTCAAGGTTCTGTTTGCCCGCTCAACCTGCCCTGAACTCTGGGGACAGTAGGCACAATGCAATTTCCAGGTAATACGCAATGCGCGGGACAGGGCCTGAAGTGTGGCTTCAACAAAGGCGGGACCATTATCTGAGCCTATGGCAAGGGGCAGTCCATACCTGGGGATGACATCCCTAAGGAGGGCTCGAGCTACTTCTGTGGCTTTCTCAGTGACTGTAGGATATGCTTCCACCCACCCAGAAAAGGTACAGACCATGACCAAGAGGTATCGGAGCCTACCGCTCCTGGGCATTTCTGTGAAGTCTATGACTAGGGACTCAAAGGGTGTTAGTCCTCTGGACTGAACTCCTGGTGGAATACGGGGTCCCTGACGAGCATTATTCTGGGCACAGAGAGTACATCGGGCAGAGGCAGTGGCAACCAGACTATCCAATCCTTCCAGGACCACTACTCGACTGAGTAGGCGGGCTAGTGCTGTTTTCCCTAAGTGTGACAGGTCATGAGCTTGAGACACTACAGGCCAAGCTAGGTGGCGTGGCACCAGAACTCTGGTATCAGGGAGATGTAACCAACCATCAGGTCTCCTTACTGCCCCTTCTTCTTGAGCCCATTTCTCTTCCGTTTGGGTGTACATAGGCGTCCATTCTTGCAGTCGAATTTGGAACAGGGGGGTCACAGTCCCTGCTGGGGGTCCTCGAGCAGCTTCCTTGGCCACCCGATCAGCATGGCGGTTCCCTCGGGCCACTGGAGTATCTGTCCTTTGGTGTCCCCGGCAGTGAATGACAGCTACCTTTTTAGGGGCCCAAACGGCCTCTAGCAACTGAAGTATTTAACAGGTTGGCCTGCGGCATTTATGAGTCCCTTTTCCTTATACAAAGCTCCATGAGCGTGTAGAGTTGTGAAGGCATACTTGGAATCAGTATAAATGTTGGTCACCAGTCCTGCTGCTAGCTCCAGAGCTCGTATGAGGGCCACAAGTTCTGCTTTCTGGGCTGAAGTTCCTGGGGCAGGGCCCTTGCTTCTATCACCTTGTCCTCTGTCACCACAGCATAGCCTGCCAATCGCTTGGAGTTCTCCACGTAACTGCTTCCAACTGTGAAATAAATTACATCTGGGTCCCTCCAAGGAACATCTTTAAGATCTGGTCGACTGGAGTACACTTCATCCATGGTTTGGATACAGTCATGATCCGGTGGTCCCTCAGATGCTGGCAAAAGAGTGGCGGGATTGAATGTAGCCACTGTTTTCCAGGTGTATCCGTGGATTCTCACATAAGCTGGCTTGGTACTTAACCATGCGGCTATTTGTAAACCAGTGGTTGCCCTTGTACTCCATGAGGGTGAGAACTGCGTGGGGGACTTTGACAACCAGTTCTTGCCCCAAGGTCAACTTGTCAGCTTCCTGGACCAGCAAAGCTGTTGCTGCAATGGCCCTCAGACAGGCTGGCCATCCTTTAGCCACTCCATCCAGCTGTTTAGACAGGTATGCAACAGGCCTCTGCCAGGATCCCATCATCTGGGTCAGCACACCCAGAGCAACCCCCTGTCGCTCGTGGACATACAGTGAGAAAGGTTTCTCCAGATCTGGAAGGCCTAACGCAGGGGCTTGGAGTAGGGCTTTCTTTATGGCGATGAAGGATTGTTGAGCCTTTGTGGCCTGGTAAAGGGGTTTCGCCATCAGTGCAAAATTCGGAATCCAAATTCTGCAGAATCCGGCTGCTCCCAGAAATTCCCTAACTTCCCTTCTGGACTTGGGTTGGGGAATTGCAGCAACCGCTTGCTGCCTACTGACATCCAGTCTCCGACTTCCCTGGGAAATGCAGAAGCCCAGATACTTCACTTCTGACTGACAAAGTTGGGCCTTCGAGCGTGAGACCTGATAGCCCGCATCCAAGAGTAACTCCAGCAATTCTCTGGTAGCCTCAAAACACTCTTCCTGGGTCACTGCTGCAATCAGGAGGTCATCTACATACTGGAGTAAAACTCGCCTGGAAGGCTCAGATTTAAAAGTCTTAAGGTCTTGTCCTAGGGCAGTCCCAAAAATGGTAGGGGAGTTCTTGAACCCCTGTGGCAGGCGGGTCCATGTATACTGAAGCTTCCGTCCTGTTACTGGGTTTTCCCATTGAAAGGCAAAAAGCAGTTGACTGGCGGGGGCCACCCGAATACAAAAGAAGGCATCTTTTAGGTCCAGTGTTGTGAAATGGGTAGCTCCAGAAGGTATCAATCCAAGCAGGACATATGGATTAGGCACTACAGGGTGTAATGAAATAGTGGATTTGTTGACCATTCGTAAGTCTTGGACTGGCCGGTAGTCCTCAGTCCCTGACTTCTGGACTGGCAACAGTGGCGTATTCCATGGAGATTGGCAAGGTCGAATAATTCCATGGGATAACAGACGATTCAGATGTGCTTGAATCCCTTCCAGAGCCTTTCGGGGAATTGGGTATTGGCGAAGATGGATTGGCCGGGCACCCGGAAGTAAATCTACATGGACAGGGGGAATATTTCGGGCCAACCCTGGGGGATTATCTTCTGCCCATACCCCATTGACCTGGAAGCTGTCGGCCAGGGGTAGGTCAACTTGGTCATGCGACTGATGCAGCCGCCATTCTTCTTCAAGGGGGCAGCAGAAACTCAATATGCCGAAAGGAGACTGAAGTCTGGCCATCAGAGTCAAAGGAAATTTGGGCCCTAAGCTTGGACAGCAGGTCCCGGCCTAACAAAGGGATTGGACAGTCTGGCATATACAGGAATTCATGAGTGACTGTGTGTGAGCCTAATTGGCATCTACGGGTCGTCAGGAAGGGCCTCCGGTCCTGCACCCCCGTGGCTCCCACCACTCGGACAGTTTTTCCAGACACAGGCGCTAATCGCTCCGTCACAAGAGAATGTTCAGCTCCTGTATCAATCATGAATGGAATTGAGCGGCTCCCTATGGTTAGCTTGACCATGGGTTCCTGGGAGCCCAGTTTGTAGGAACCCGGTCTGTCCTATTCATCCCATTCTGCCATCTCGGCTATCCCAATGATGTCAGATTCAGAAGGCTCATACCTTCCCTCTCGAACTCGGCCTCGGCTTCCTCGATCTCCTGGTCCCCTTCTCGGTCCCTGGCGCTTCTGGGGGCATTCATCTTTCCAGTGCCCTCTTTCCTTGCAGTAGGCGCACTGGTCCCTCTCCAATCATGGTCTGGGATTCTCCCCTCATGGCCGGGATTGATTGAAGGAATCTCGGGGCCGGGCTGGCGGTCCGGGGTCCCACTTCAGCTTCCCATTGGCTGGAGGTCGACCTCGGTTAAGGGTGGAATTAGTAATGGCTGCCGCCAAGAGGTCGGCCTTCTTCTGCATCTTCCGGTCAGCCTCTCGGCGCATCTCCTGATCCCTATTAACGAAAACCTTTGTTGCAATCTCAATTAGCTGGGTGGTATTCATCCCTGCAAATCCCTCCTGACGCTGCAGCTTCTTCCGGATATCTGGCATACTCTGGGCCACCAATGCACTATTCACCATTCTCTGGTTTTCTAGTGCCTCAGGGTCGAATGGGGTGTATGTTCTGTAGGCTTCAATTAGTCGCTCTAAAAAGGCCCCAGGGGATTCAGTTGCCCCTTGGAGAATTTCAGAGACCTTTGCCAGATTAATGGGCCTCTTTACGCCTTTCCTCATACCTTCCAGCAAGTCCCGGCAATAGCCAGACAACAGTTCATAGTGCTGCCCGTTATTTGAATCCCAAGCTGGAGCAGCGCGAGGGAACCGAGCTTTAACCCATTCCTCTGGGTCCTGTGTCCCCTCGGGGACACGCGCTCGCATGATGGCCTCAGCATTTTGTAAAATCTTCCGCCTCTCCTCAGTTGTGAAGAGGGTAAGGAGGAGCTGTTGACAGTCCAAGTTGGGTTATGGGTGGCCATAATACTAGCCACTAGGTCCACCACTGCCTGAGGCTTTTCAGTATAAGAGGGGTAATGCGTCTTCCAATTCAGGAGATCAGTGGTTGTGAAGGGTACATACTGGTAGGCCTGTGCCTGTATAACCTGACCCTGATTATTAGGATCCGGTCGAGTGGTGGTTACCTGACGGAGGGGCAGAGCTCTCGAGGAGATGGGAATACAACCTGAGGTAGAGCGAGGAGCTACCCCCTTATCATGCTCAAAGGTGATTGCAGCGGGTCTAACCCGTTCAGGGGAGATGTGTTGAACCCCTGAGGGATGGGGAGGGGTACTCATAGGCTGAGAGGTGATCACAGGTGATTCAGTCCATTGAAAGGGATGCTGGGCCCCTGATGAGTGGGAAGGGGTACTAGAGGGAGAGGCTGGGCTGTCAGGAGTTGAGGAGTCAGGGAGTGGGGCCAAAAACGGGTCATGGGAAGTTAGCAGGGAAGGATGTGGCAGAGGAGGGTAGATGCTGGCTGAAAAGTCAAACCTAGGATGTGGCGGGGTTTGCACAGAAGGGGAGGAACTATCCGGAGAAGCCTGTGCTGGAGAGGCTTGGGCTGGACGCCGTGGATTTCTGGGGGTGGAGCGGAACCCCAACAATGGGCCATAAGGTGGTGGCTCAAGATCTGAGGGGTCATCAGAGAGTATGGGTTTCTCGGACAGGGTAGGGGCGGAAGCCACCGATTGGATGGTGGGCTTCCTGGGACTCTTTCCCTCCTCCAGTTTAGATTTTCTAATAATCTTTCTTTGAACGCGGCCCAACATGAACTTTACCGGGGATCCCATATAGGTTTTCAACCAAGAGGGAGGGTCAGTCACAAGGCTGTCCCAGGAATCTATATAGGGGAGTTGTTCAAGATATCCTGGTTCTCCTACAACTATGCTGTAGACCTTCCGGATTACTTCAATATCTAAGCTGCCACCAGGGGGCCACCCCACTCCCATAGATGGCCACACAAAGTTCTTAGAGTACTTAAGCTTAAAGTCTGTCCATAATCATTAACTAAAAATCCTTTCTTAAAATTCTTAAGCATACAATCTAGGGGAGTACCAGTTTGACTAGACGATGTCCCCCCCATAATGCTTACAGTTACAACACACAGAAAGGAAGGGAAATTTTTGGAAGTGTGGTAAGGGGTCCACACGTCCCGAGACACAAGGTAGTCAAACAACAATCGCTTCCTTCCGTCGCTGGCCAGTTGAACTCGCGTTAACTGGAACCGCAGCTATAAGAAGTCCACACTCATTTAACATTCATGCATCACACACACACTGTACAAAAAATCCCACCCAACAATTTCAGATTGTTCAGATACAGATAAGCTCTGGCGGTTTCCCTGCTAGTCCCCACTAGACTAGAAGGTAC
This sequence comes from Microcaecilia unicolor, assembly GCF_901765095.1. Taxonomy (NCBI): domain Eukaryota; kingdom Metazoa; phylum Chordata; class Amphibia; order Gymnophiona; family Siphonopidae; genus Microcaecilia; species Microcaecilia unicolor. The sequence goes on along the minus strand of NC_044034.1, from coordinate 197,879,278 downwards.
TAAGGCCTTTGCTAAGAGTTGATCAGACTCCCCTTCCCTCAACTTTAGAGGGGCTCATTACAGTTTCCTAGGATTACAATACAGAATACATACCCGGCCAGTGTTCCTCAGTCAGTTCTTCTGGAGCCCCAGAAATTGATGCAGGGTCCGGGATCCCACTTCTGACACCAGGAATTGATGCAGGAATTACCACTATTGTTAGCAGAATCTGTGGTACTTCAGGAGTCAAACACCACACACCAGAATGAGAGAAAAGTCTTCTTTATTTTCCAGCAAACAAAGTAGGACATCAGCGCTAGCTCTCTCCTTCTCTTCAGCTCTCTGTGTCTTCTCTCTCTGTGTCCTGCGTCTCCTGTCCCTCTGTGTCTTGGCTCTCCTGTCTCTCTGGGTCCTGTCTCTAACGTAAGCTGCTTCTGTTCTCATTTATATAGGGTCCTAAGCCCCTCTAGCCCCCCTTTCTCACCAGATGGTAAGGAATAGATTGATTACCCCGTCTTGAACTAATTATCTCTACACATTTACTCAAAATATCAGTTACATAGGTTTCAGATATTTCCTAAACTGACCTACGACCTGGGGCCTCTCAAACTAGACAATGTGGCACCTATCTCCTGCATTTTATTATTATTAAATTCTCAGATTCCCAGTTAACTTCATACTAACTGGGCTCTGGCATTCATTAAGGGGCCAAGGGGCCAGTCTTGCTTAATGGCACACAGACATGGTTTGTTATTACTTTCAGGAGTCCAGTCCTACACTTAGTTATAATCAATCAAGGAGAAGAGTTGACTTTTCCTGACCTCTTTCACCTAGCTAGGACTGCGGATAATTCAAACCAGATGATGACCTCTTAAACTGTAGGAAATTTCACTTGAAAAGTCAAACAATGAAAACACTGAATTGAAAAGATATTTTACATAGAGAAATAGAACTTATTAAGTAAACAGAATAAAACATATTTTAAAATAAGCAGAAATCAGAATTCCTTATAAGACAAAATCTAAATTATCAAGAATATTTAAACAGCATTTAGCCTAATCTTTTAAAACTGCCTGCTTGCTGATCCCCTCGAGACTGTCCAGTATGCCTTGCTTAGAATGGCATCCAGATGTGGTTTTATTTATTATGCCTATGAACTAGCATTAACAATCCATCACTCAAAAAGGGACAAAGAAAGTTTTATTTCTCACTGACCTTTCTAACCTCTAGTCTAGCAAAAGCTAGACTTTTGAGTAATTAAAACCAGATGGCATTCTACCACTTGCAGGACTGAACCAAAGTTAAACAGAATTAGCAAATTAATATGATTTCTCTGTCCAGGCTGCCTCACTTTAAAGGCTGTGAGACAAACTCCCAACTACACTACCTCAGAGGCACTTTTGACAAAAATATCCATAAACAGGGTTTCTAAAGTATGGGTACAAACTCAGTAACATCCTAAACATTTTCCAAATAAATACTTAACAGTTTCCTCTGCAAACTAAAGAGATCCATATCGGGGAGGGGGAACTTTTCTCCATTCATTTCTGGAATGCCCGAACCAGTGGCGTTCCTAGCGTGGATGGCACCCGGGGCGGATTGCCAATGCGCCCCCCCCCCACGCCTGCGAAATGATACCTTCCCCTCTCTCCGGCGAAATGACCCCCCCCAGGTGCACGCCTCTGGGGGGCGGTGCCGCGGTGCGCGCCTGTGGGCTCCGACTTCGCGAACATCGCTCGTTCGCTGCAGCTCCCTCTGCCCCGGAACAGGAAGTAACCTGTTCCGGGGCAGAGGGAGCTGCAGCAAACGAGCGAAGTCGGAAGCCCACAGGCGCGCATCGCTGCACCCCTCAGCAGTGTGCACCCAGGGCGGACCGCCCCCACCGCCCTCCCCCTTTGGCACGCCACTGGCCCGAACCTCTCCATCTAGAATGAGGCATTTCAACTAATACACCAGGTCACTCAAAAGCAGATAGAATGGGATTATACAACATTGTTGTTGGGGGATCAAACTCTTTTGATAGCACAGGGATTATTGCAACCACATAGGAGATTCATATACATGACATTACTGCTAGTCAAAAAGACTATTCTACAATTTTGGACCTCCTCTGACAGCGTACAAATCGAAGCCTGGAGGGCCAGGATGCAAGAAGTAGGCAAGCATGAGAGGCTGACCTATGTCAAATCCTTAAAATCCATGAACAAGCAATACACGATGGTATGGACAGATTGTTTACAGCAGTTAGGTTAAAACAGGTAGGGAGGGGGGAGGGGAGGGGAAGGGAGGGATGGGGGGAAGGGAGTGCTTATGCAATGAATGGTGCGATAAGGAATGGGAAATAAAGGGATGAATGAGCTGAATGGATGTGGGGGGTTTGAAAAAGCCGATACGCATAAGGGATAGTACAGTCTAAATTGTTGGATTTTTGTCTAGTACCGAATGTTCTTTGGGATATACACTGTACTGAATGGCATTTGACAACATTCGCAACATTTTGTATTGTATTGGTGACAATAAAAATTAATAAAAAAAAAAAAAAAACTCTACCAATTCTACAGAGATTTACCACAGGACTTTTTGGTAAGTCTGAAACACAATGCAAGTTTGTCCTGGCAGAACTGCAACAGTGGGATGTGTGACACAAGCTTTTTTCCTAATGTAGCGCAATATACAAACCTTAAATGACAACTAGCACTTCACTGATGAAGGAGAACCAGGAGATAATCATGAGGACAAGGGGTTAGTTGTCACGGTCTCAGGCACTGGAAGAACGTGAGCCCTTGGGCTACTGTCGAATGGCAGCAGCAGACAAAATCCTCCAACCAGGAGTGGACAAATAAGCAAGGATGGAGCTGGAATCTGGAATGGACTTGGCTGGACCCAAATACTGGAACGGACTAGAATGGAATAACAGGACTGGAGCAACCGGACTTCACCTGCACTGACCACCGTTCCCTAGAGGTTGAACCCATAGCTGCGGGCAGCCTGCAGGACTTACAGGACGGAGCTGGTGGGCAAGAAATGCTGGACCAGACTGACTGGAACAACAGGATTCTCACACAAGCTTGACTAAAACAGGATTCAGGACTCAGTATTCTCACACAGGGTATAGGATACTGAAACAAGCTTGACTGAACAGGGACTGAAGGTCAGAGGGGAAAAGAACAAACAAGGCAGGCTAGGCAGAATACAAAGCTAGGCCACATAAACAAACAATAAAGCATTGGCTGAAGGCTGACAGGCAGCCACAAAGAAGGATACACAGACAAGTAAAAGAGCAATGGCTGAAGGCTGACAAGCAGCCACAAAGAAGGATGCACAGACAAGTAAAAGAGCAATGGCTGAAGGCTGACAAGCAGCCACAAAGAAGGATGCACAGACAAGTAAAAGAGCAATGGCTGAAGGCTGACAAGCAGCCACAAAGAAGGATAAAAGCAGTAGTGCTTAAGAGCGTAACTGCACACAGACTAAACAAGAACAAGGCAAGGCATACAGGCAAGAAACAAAGCAAGGCAGAAGTGCTACACAGCACACCAACTAACCTAGAGACCTTTGGCGTTGCAAAGGCAAACTAGAAATTTCCCAGCTGGTTAATAAAGGCAATCTCACAGCTGAGATCACCAGTAAGGGTGAGGCCTAGTACCAAAAGTCCCAAGCAAGTCTGGAAGGCTGGAAGATCCGGACCGGACTGGAATGACTTCTAGAACATGCTTGAGAAACAGGAACAAGACAGTCCATAGCAACTACAGGGTCCGGCCACCAGGGGGCAAAGTGAGCACAGACATGGAAAATAGCCACAATTGTGACATTAGTTATCTTTAGCATGGCTGGCAATATTTAGCTTTTAGATTAGTGGTGATGGTGGCTATTTTTGGGCTACTGTGATTCTTCATCTATTATTATACTGGTTGTTGGGAGTGTAATTTTATTGAATTCATGGTGTGTTATGAGATTTGGGGTGGTAGTATATTTTTGAATGATTTTAATATATTTATAATGCAACTTGTCTATAGTGTTTATAAGAGGATAAAGTGTAATATTTAGATGTGTCAACAACACCTCTCATGCCCACATTGAGTTTTATGGATAAGAAGTCTCAAGCCTGCCCAATATACTTCTTGGTAGGCTGTTATTCACTCTACTTCACTGCCCAAAGTACTTCCTGACATAATGCAATCTACTTCATTTCTGGCTTTTCCTTCAGTTCTTCACAAGTAGGGGTGCTCTTTGCTTATCCCACATATAAAAATAAGGGTGGGGGGGAATAAATCGGGGAACAAAACCTAACCTACCCCCCCCCCCCGCATATCTCTTTTTTGGAGTTTGTGTTTGTCCCAGGCCCTCTCAAATTCTTATTTTTGCTTTTACCACCTTCGATGCAAGGTCATCCATGTATCCACCACCCTTTCCATTAAAATAAATTATTTTCTGATGTCACTCTTGAGTTTACCACCATGGAACCTCAAATCATGAGGTATTGTTCTAGCAACTACTTTTCCACTAAAATATTTGCTTCTTGTACATTATTTATGTTTAAATCATTTTTATTAGTCAACAGACATATCAAGCTAAACATTTCACCAATCAGCATACCACGTAAGTACATAACATTATAACTTGAAATCTTTTGTTTTTCAAACTTTTTACCCCCAACTCCCCGTCCCCCCGACTTGACCCATTCCATCTTGCTCTTTCTGGGCTTGTACATTATTTATATCTTTGAGGTACTTGAATATCTGTCATATCTCACGTGTGCACATTTAGGATGTGAGGTGTTACTGTACTAGCAATACTGATCAGTGGGCATGATATTCTGCTTAGATTTTAAGACAGATCTAAGGGAATGAGCAAGAAAGCTAATCAGTTTCCACTGGGGGATTAAATACAGCTTATCACATCAAGCTTTTTTTTTGTGTCTTGCTCATCAATGGATGCTAAAGGTTGAACCTGAACAGCCTACCTTAAGACGTTCCATTCAGAACTAATGAAGCCTATTTTCTGGGAGTTACTGTATATGCATGTCCACAGTTCATCTATGTTTGTGTACACCTTCCCAAAAGACTCCTACCCTTTCATGTCCTTCTGGAACATCCTGAATATTTGGTGTGGATAAGACACCAAGCACAAAAGTTACTAGGGGGATGCACTCTTTTCTTTGGAACATAGGTTAAAACCTGCCTGGAACCTTGCATGTGGTTGATACCCTATCACTGTAAATCAATTTAATTGCAAATGCTTAATTTCAACTGGAATAATAAATAGCCATTAAGATGCAAATAAATTCTTGACACCTTCTACCATTGTTGAATGTGTTGTATCTGTCCCATCGTATACAGATTACATATCAAAACATTTAAGTACACTGAATTTATTTCATTTATACCACTTCTGGATTAATACAGGATTATAAAATAAGCCAAAACTAATTACAAAAAGCAATCCCACTAGAACTATATTTCTGTTTGTGGACCTTTTTCAATCAACCATCAGTATGCACGTAACCCTAGGGTGGCGGAGGAGGGGGAGAAGGAAGACGGCGGTATCTTGTATAAACAGTATTAAACAGTGCACCTCACCCCAAAAGTTTGTATGCAGCATTAATCTCACATCTTAATGGCTATTTATTACTCTAGTATAACAGGTCAATAGATCAAGCCAAGAAATACCATAAAATAGCTTTTAAACGCAAAACAATGTAAAAGTTTAAAAAATGTAATAAATACATATTGCGAGGGTCACGTGATGCTGTGAGTGATGCAGACGGTTTTCCTGAAGCTCTGGGATCCTGCCTTCAATTGCACTCAAATTTGGTGGTAAAACGTTCACCAGTGATTACAGAGAGGAGGCAATTCTTTCACAGACAAATATGTGCATAAGTCTCCGGTCGGGATGGCAACTAAAACTGCTAAAAAAGAGAAATATAAGACCGGTGGAGGAGAAGACAAGATGGCGGAAGAACCCTCAACGTCGGTGTCGGCATTCTCCAATATGCAGCTGGGTCAGTTGGTAACAGCAATAGAAAAAGCGCTGGAGCCGAGATGGTCAACGCTAGACAAAAAGCTGGACACTTTCCAAGCAAATTTAGAAGGACTAGGCATCCGAACTGGGGACTTAAGAGACGCGGGTCTCAGCCCTGGAAGACAACACAAGTGGACTCGGCCCAGACATCGAACACCTAACAAAGTCCTTGAAAGACCAAGCAAGCACGCTAGAAGACCTTGAGAACCGAGCAAGGAGGAACAACATTCGCATCGTCGGATTATCAGAGACGCTCCCAGACAGAAACTTGGAAACCTGGTTGGAAAACTGGCTGGCAAAGGAGCTGGCACTTACCGATTCCATGGGTCAAGTGATAGTAGAGCGAGCGCATCGGATCGGGAGGAAAACTAGAGAACAGAACAAACCAAGGGTGGTAATAGCAAAAAATTTGAATTACCGGCACAAGGTCAAGATCATGCACGGATTTAAAATGAGACGAGCCCAGCTGATCTTTCAGGACTTTCACCGGCAACGCAAGAACATCCACTTTACATGGCCCTCATAAATAAGAAAGTACGCTTTGCATTGCAATATCCCGCTCAGCTGAGAATTCTAATTAAAGACACTTGGCAAACGTTTCAGACTCCTGCAGCAGCAAAAGCAATGTTACTGGATCAGAAATTGATAGAAGCAGAATAACGGTTGTGAGTCTGGTAGGAATAATACAAAGTTATGTTTATGGTTAAACTCAAGATGTAAGTGAACAGAATGTGTTACTGTACGAATGGCAGGTCACGAGACCCGATTACCATCTCCAGGTTCTCTGGTAAGATGGATAGGGGTAAATGGGCAGACAGGGGGGAAGAGAGCAAGGGAAGTGGGGAGGGTACCCTAGGGGAAGGAAAGGGGGGCCAGGTGGAGAGTCCTTTAATAAATAATGGTAACCATAAAAAGTATCTAATAAGAAGGCAGCAAGAGATTGGCAGAGGAAAGGAGGGGCAAACAGCAGTCTAATACTAGCAACGAGCCAGTAGCATGCCAGCGAGAATAGTTACTTGGAACGTGGGGGACATAAGCTCTCCCATGAAGAGAACTAAAATCCTAACGGCCCTGAAGAGGCATAAAGCTGATATCGCGTGCTAGCAAGAGACGCGGCTAACAGACGCGGAGCGCGCGAAATTGCAGAGGTTATGGGTGGGGGAAAGTTATGCAGCAGCTTCACAAGGCAGGGAGGGAGGGGTAGCGGTGCTATTTAGAAAAGGATTGAACTATAAAGCTAGGTTGTTAGCTAAAGGGGAGCACAGGAATTACATAATCCTTCATATCTGGCTGCAAGGCATAGAGTTCCTGTTGGTGGGGATATATGGGCCTAACACATATGATTCAAAATTTTATAAAGCACTCACAGAGAACTGCCTTAAGTATAAGACTAAGCAGTTATTAATTTTAGGAGACCTAAACATGGTTGCGGACCCTGAAGTGGACTGCACCAGCCCCACATCCCCCCATTACATGGGACAAAGAGCGAAATCTTAAAGATTTGTTTAATATATCCTTGCAGACGGGAAAGGTTCCGAGGGATTGGAGAACGGCAGAGGTGGTCCCTCTTCACAAAAGTGGTGATAGGGAAGAAGCTGGAAACTACAGGCCGGTAAGCCTCACTTCGGTTATTGGAAAAGTAATGGAAGCGATGCTGAAGGAAAGGATAGTGAATTTCCTGGAAGCCAATAAGTTGCAAGATCCGAGACAACATGGTTTTACCAAAGGGAAATCGTGCCAAACGAATCTCATTGAGTTCTTTGATTGGGTGACAGGAGAATTGAATCAGGGACGAGCTATGGACGTAATCTACTTAGATTTCAGCAAAGCTTTTGTCACGGTTCCCCACAGGAGGCTCTTAAATAAACTGGAGGGGCTGAAGATAGGACCCGAAGTGGTGAACTGGATTAGGAACTGGTTGACAGACAGACGCCAGAGGGTGGTGGTGAATGGAATTCGCTCGGAGGAGGGAAAGGTGAGTAGTGGAGTGCCTCAGGGATCGGTGCTGGGGCCGATTCTGTTCAATATATATGTGAGTGACATTGCCGAAGGGTTAGAAGGTAAAGTTTGCCTATTTGCGGATGATACTAAGATCTGTAACAGAGTGGACACCCGGGAGGGAGTGGAAAACATGAAAAAGTATCTGAGGAAGCTAGAAGAATGGTCTAAGGTCTGGCAATTAAAATTCAATGCGAAGAAATGCAAAGTGATGCACTTAGGGAATAGAAATCCACAGGAGATGTATGTGTTAGGCAGGGAGAGTCTGATAGATACGGGCGGAGAGAGGGATCTTGGGGTGATAGTATCTGAGGATTTGAAGGCGACGAAAGTGTGACAAGGCGGTGGCTGTAGCTAGAAGGTTGTTAGGCTGTATAGAGAGGGGTGTGACCAGCAGAAGAAAGGGGGGTGTTGATGCCCCTGTATAAGTCGTTGGTGAGGCCCCACCTGGAGTATTGTGTTCAGTTTTGGAGGCCGTATCTTGTTAAGGATGTAAAAAGAATTGAAGCGGTGCAAAGAAAAGCTACGAGAATGGTATGGGATTTGCGTTATAAGACGTATGAGGAGAGACTTGCTGAACTAAACATGTATACTCCGGAGGAAAGGAGAAACAGGGGTGATATGATACAGACGTTCAAATATTTGAAAGGTATTAATCCGCAAACTAACCTTTTCCAGAGATGGGAAGATGGTACAACGAGAGGACATAAAATGAGATTGAAGGGGGGCAGACTCAAGAAAAATGTCAGGAAGTATTTTTTCACGGAGAGAGTAGTGGATGCTTGGAATGCCCTCCCGCGGGAGGTGGTGGAAATGAAAACGGTAACGGAATTCAAACATGCGTGGGATAAGCATAAAGGAATCCTCTGCCGATGGAATGGATCCTCAGGAGCTTAGTCAAGATCGGGAGGCGGGGCTGGTGGTTGGGAGGCGGGGATAGTGCTGGGCAGACTTATACGGTCTGTGCCAGAGCCGGTGGTGGGAAGCGGGACTGGTGGTTGGGAGGCAGGGATAGTGCTGGACAGACTTGTACGGTCTGTGCCAGAGCCAGTGGTTGGGAGGCAGGGCTGGTGGTTGGGAGGTGAGGATAGTAATGGGCAGACTTATACGGTCTGTGCCAGAGCCGGTGGTTGGGAGGAGGGGCTGGTGGCTGGGAGGCGGGGATAGTGCTGGGCAGACTTATACGGTCTGTGGCCTGAAGAGCACAGGTATAAATCAAAGTAGGGTATACACAAAAAGCAGCAAATATGAGTTATCTTGTTGGGCAGACTGGATGGACCGTGCAGGTCTTTTTCTGCCGTCATCTACTATGTTACTATGTAGATGTTTTCTCAAACCCTCAATTTAATAGATGTATGGAGAACACCCATCAATCCAGAGCACATGGTACGCTGGCGAGGTTAGATTATGTCTTAATGGAGCGCTCTATGTTTTCATGGGTAAAAGAAGTAATGATTGGTCTAGAAGAAATTTCAGACCATGCTTTAGTCTCGGTGGACATAACACTGCCAGCGGACGAGATGGGGGGAAGTGGGTGGAGGTTTCCATCCTACTTGAGTGCTGACCCCCAATTTCAAAAATACATCACTGATAAGTGGCAAGAATATGCTCTCAATAATGACGAACACGTGCAAGGACAGCCTGTATTATTTTGGGCAGCCTCAAAGGCGGTTATAAGGGAGGATGTAATAGCGTTCAGTTGTATAAGGAGGAAGAGCAAAAGGAATCTTTGAAGAACAGCTGAGGAAGGCTAAGCGGGCACACATACAGCAACCCACGCAAGACACCTTAGAGAAGTTAAGGGCGGCACAAGTAGAACTCAATACATTACTACATGAGCAGGAGACTAAATCAGCATTGTATTATAAATACAAGTTGCAGAGATTTGGTAACCGTCTGGGGCGGCTCCTGGCAAGAATAATTAAAAATTTGGGGGGGGGGGGGGGGGGCTCTCGGACAGTGGCAGCATTGAAGGACAATCGAGGGAACATCATTACGGATAGGAGAGAAATAGGGAAGATGTTTACAGAATATTTTTCTAACCTATACACAGTAGAACAAGGGCCCGTGGGAAGTCAACTATCTGAATACCTAAAACGTGCAGGCCTAGCACAAATACCTCAAGCAGGGTTGTAACTTTTAAAATGGCCCATTAACTATAATAGAGCTACAACGTGCGGTGAAGTCCTTAAAACAACATTCGGCCCCCGGACCAGATGGATTCACCGGGGAATATTATAAACTGCTACCCCCAGAGGCCTTGGCATCCTTACTAGAATATTATGAGAAGGTAATAGAGACAGGAACGCTTCCCCAACATGCAAACACCGTATTAATAACCCTAATACCCAAGCCCGGCAAGCCAGCTGAGAAAGTCGGCTCCTACAGACTAATATCCCTTTTAAATCTAGACGTAAAATTACTGGCAAAAGTGTTGGCCGAGCGGCTAGCCCAGTGGCTCCCCAATTTAATAGGAACAGAGCAGGCTGGGTTTGTGAGGCGTAGGCAGGCGACACATAACGTTAGGCGGTTATTAATGGCGATGGCATCCTGCAGAAGGTGGTTAGCCTAGACGTGGAGAAAGCGTTTGATCAGGTGCGCTGGGACTATTTATTTCAAACCTTAGCAAGTATGGGCATACAGGGATGGTTTGCGCGGGCAGTTGAAGCCCTTTATTGTAATCCTCAGGCAAGTGTGATCATCAATGGCATGAGAGAAGAAGAATTTGCTATAGGTAAAGGTACAAGACAAGGATGCCCATTGTCACCCCTGCTGTTTGTCATAGCAATAGAAACGCTGCTCAGAACCTTAATGACAACAAAAGAAATAGAGGGAGTCAAATTGGTAGGCCACGAAATTAAAGTCCTGGCATATGCTGACGACCTATTGTTGGTATTGACTAAGCCAGACTGCTCTTTAGCGGCGCTCCTAAGGAAGATAGACCAATTTGGGCAATATTCAGGGTTCAAATTAAACCTAGATAAATCATACGCTCTCACTCAGGGCCCTGAGACCCAAACCAGCAAGACACAGACAATACAGCTACAAAGAGCAAAGGGAGAAATTAAATACTTGGGATTATACATCACCTCAGACCTCAATACGTTGTATGAGCAGAACATACACAGGTTGATTAAAGATACGGAAATGAGATTACAGGCGTGGGGCCCACTACCACTTTCATTAGGGGGTAGGATAGCGCTATATAACACAATGATAGTCCCTAGATGGCTATACGTTTTTCAGACGATACCTGTGTATCTAAGAAGGGCTGATGAGAAACATTTGAACTCTATGATACAACACTTTCTGTGTGTGTGTGTGTGTGTGTGGGGGGGGGGGGGGGGGGGGGGGGGTAAAAGCGCACGCCTTCCTATAGAGACTTTGCAGATACCTGTGGAGTATGGGGGACTGGGGTTGATCAGCATTAGATATTTAAACGTGGCAAGTGGCATGCGGCACATTAACGACTGGTTCAGGTCAACACAGGAATACACTAATACAGAATTAGAATTGCAATTGTCCCCAGGGATTCATTTTAGCAACTACCTGCATGCCACAGGGGCCCGTATACCATATGTACTGAAAGCAACACAAATTATGCAGACAGCTAGGGTTACCTGGAGGTGGATTTGCCGTTTACATAAATTCTCCCCGAAAATAACCCCATTCTTACCAATATCTGGTAATGTAGCATTTCCCCCAGGGCAGATGTATCTGATTTTTCAAAGATGGGAAGGGAAGGGTATAAAATATTTGTTGCAGGTGGTTACCTAAGAAGGGCGTATGAAAGGATTCCAGGACTTACAGACTGAGTTCGCGCTGTCAAGCGCAGACGTGTTCCATTATGCTCAACTAAGACATTATGTGACATCTTTGCCATGGGAGTCCTTGGTTGAGGACGCACAGGAGGAACTTGCATCCGCCTTCTCCTTAAAGGCACAACAGAAAGTGCCTCTTTCCTTCTACCATAGGCACATTAAGGATACAGCACAGGAGTTAGACTAAGCAAAATTGGAGGTCCTGTAGCAACAGGACCTCAGTGAAACCATAACAGCTGAAGTAATTAAGTCCTACATATTAACAATTCTTCGGAGATCTACATGGGCAGCACACTGGGAACAACAGTATAAATTTGCCCTCAGACTGTATATACCGCCAAGAAGGGCATTTCATATGGGATTGTCGCCCTGGGGAGCATGATTGAAGTGTGGATTTAGTGGCGCAACATTGGGACACATGTTTTGGTCGTGTGGGGGAGTACTGAAGTTTTGGGAAGATCTGGTGCGGTACACGTCTGCCTTGTGGAAAAGAAAGTGGAGATGTGAACCGGCACTACTCTTTGGACAGCTGAAGTTGGGGCACCCGACTCCGAAAGGATTTAAAAGCTTTCTCAACAAGGCCATAGTGGTGGCACGACAGACTATATTGCAGGAATGGTTGACTTACAAATACCCCACACTACCACAGTGGAGAATTCACGATAGGTTTGATGCGCGTTGAGCGAGCAGGAATTATAGACATGAACACTAGTGCTGGAGAGGAATTACAGCAGATATGGTCACCCCTTTGGAACACGTTGACACCTGCTGCCAGGAGCTATTTGTTAAATCTATGAAGGTTATGAGATACACAGAATGGACTCGGGGGGGGGGGGGGGGGAAGGGGGGAAGGGATGGTGTTGGGGGAGGGAAGGGTAAGTTTGGGAGGAGTGAAACATAGAAAATGAACAATGATAGCAGGATGTTGATATGATTTAACCAGTATTTTGATAATTAACCTATCATCAATAAAGAAAAATGGCTGGAACATAAGGAAGGGAGAAAATGTAAAATCCTGATGATTCAGTTGAAGGATATGTATCTACAGTGGGGGAAATAAGTATTTGATCCCTTGCTGATTTTGTAAGTTTGCCCACTGACAAAGACATGAGCAGCCCATAATTGAAGGGTAGGTTATTGGTAACAGTGAGAGATAGCACATCACAAATTAAATCCGGAAAATCACATTGTGGAAAGTATATGAATTTATTTGCATTCTGCAGAGGGAAATAAGTATTTGATCCCCCACCAACCAGTAAGAGATCTGGCCCCTACAGACCAGGTAGATGCTCCAAATCAACTCGTTACCTGCATGACAGACAGCTGTCGGCAATGGTCACCTGTATGAAAGATACCTGTCCACAGACTCAGTGAATCAGTCAGACTCTAACCTCTACAAAATGGCCAAGAGCAAGGAGCTGTCTAAGGATGTCAGGGACAAGATCATACACCTGCACAAGGCTGGAATGGGCTACAAAACCATCAGTAAGACGCTGGGCGAGAAGGAGACAACTGTTGGTGCCATAGTAAGAAAATGGAAGAAGTACAAAATGACTGTCAATCGACAAAGATCTGGGGCTCCACGCAAAATCTCACCTCGTGGGGTATCCTTGATCATGAGGAAGGTTAGAAATCAGCCTACAACTACAAGGGGGGAACTTGTCAATGATCTCAAGGCAGCTGGGACCACTGTCACCACGAAAACCATTGGTAACACATTACGACATAACGGATTGCAATCCTGCAGTGCCCGCAAGGTCCCCCTGCTCCGGAAGGCACATGTGACGGCCCGTCTGAAGTTTGCCAGTGAACACCAGGATGATGCCGAGAGTGATTGGGAGAAGGTGCTGTGGTCAGATGAGACAAAAATTGAGCTCTTTGGCATGAACTCAACTCGCCGTGTTTGGAGGAAGAGAAATGCTGCCTATGACCCAAAGAACACCGTCCCCACTGTCAAGCATGGAGGTGGAAATGTTATGTTTTGGGGGTGTTTCTCTGCTAAGGGCACAGGACTACTTCACCGCATCAATGGGAGAATGGATGGGGCCATGTACCGTACAATTCTGAGTGACAACCTCCTTCCCTCCGCCAGGGCCTTAAAAATGGGCCGTGGCTGGGTCTTCCAGCACGACAATGACCCAAAACATACAGCCAAGGCAACAAAGGAGTGGCTCAGGAAGAAGCACATTAGGGTCATGGAGTGGCCTAGCCAGTCACCAGACCTTAATCCCATTGAAAACTTATGGAGGGAGCTGAAGCTGCGAGTTGCCAAGCGACAGCCCAGAACTCTTAATGATTTAGAGATGATCTGCAAAGAGGAGTGGACCAAAATTCCTCCTGACATGTGTGCAAACCTCATCATCAACTACAGAAGACGTCTGACCGCTGTGCTTGCCAACAAGGGTTTTGCCACCAAGTATTAGGTCTTGTTTGCCAGAGGGATCAAATACTTATTTCCCTCTGCAGAATGCAAATAAATTCATATACTTTCCACAATGTGATTTTCCGGATTTAATTTGTGATGTGCTATCTCTCACTGTTACCAATAACCTACCCTTCAATTATGGGCTGCTCATGTCTTTGTCAGTGGGCAAACTTACAAAATCAGCAAGGGATCAAATACTTATTTCCCCCACTGTATGTGTATAAGCACGGTGGAATACTCCAATGGTTATAATAGAAATGTTATGCTTTTGTTTCATATGCTGATCGTCAATAAAAATGACTGAAACATAAATACTTATTGCAACTCACATGAAACATTTGTGAAAACTCCCAGTCATCTGTATGCATAAATACAGTGACAGCTTTTGGCATCTAAATTCAAATACTGTGCAATCTGTAATAGACAAGTATACAATTTACATGTGTGCAAATCTACTAGTGTCTTAATTGGACAATACCAGAGGGGAAAAAAAAAAGCATAAGACTGCTCATTCCAAAAAAGAAATCTCTCTGCCATTCTCTTTGGCTTCCAAAAGGGCTCCTCCCATTTTCTGTAGGAAAAGACTGTTCCCAAGTAGGCTTCAATAAGTATAGCAGCATGGCAAAATATGTTTAAAGTTTCAGCTGTTGCTGTAGGCCATGGATTGTTGTTGCACTGTTCTGAAGTTTTTCAGCATCTGCCTCTTGTCCTGGTGCTGTTCTGATTATTTCAATCACTCCACTGCTCCCAAGTATGCAGGGCATGCTTAGAAACACATCACCACTGGTTCCCTACAGTACAGAACGCAAAACAAGAAAATTACACCCAATGATTGTGTGTTCAGTTTGCCAAATAAACAACAGATAAGTGTTTGGACTTTTAGACCACCAAATCTGTTTATGGTTTAAGTTCGCAAGATAACAAAAGTGTGAGCATTAATTATTTTTCTCTTGCTGACTTGAGCTAAGAGTATCAAAAAAACTATCTGCATTGTGGGGTCCTTTTACCAAGCTGCAGGAAAAAGGGCCCTGCGCTAGTGGTGGTGGCCATTTTTCAAACGCGTCAGGGCCTTTTTACCGCAGTGGGTAAAAGTCCCCCAGACAAACATGGCCATAAGGTAAGAAACTCTTACTTTGTGGCCATGTGGTGGGGAGCTCTTACCGCAACCCATTAAGGTGGTGATAAGGGCTCCTGCGGCAACTCGGTGATAATCGGGCAGCGCGTGGTGATGCGTGATTACCGCCTCGCAAGCCATTCTCAGGGGTTTTCTTTTTTCTCCAGAAATACTGCGCGCCGTGTTGGGCCGGCAGTAGTCCCGATTTAGCGGTCAGTAAACCCTCATTGTAAAAGGCCCCCTGTGAGAGAACAAGTGTCTTAGACATTGTGAAATAGTGATACCTATGGGCTCATTTTCAAACGAGGACGTCCATCTTTCGACATAAAACGGAAGATGGACATCCTTCTCCCAGAAATGTCCAAATCGGTATAATCGAAACCTGATTTTGGACGTCTCCAACTACAGTCCGTCACAAGAACGTCCAAATTTCAAGGGGGCGTGTCAGAGGCGCAGCGAAGGCAGGACTTGGGCATGCCTAACACTTGGACGTCTTTGAACCATAAGCAAAAAAAACAAGAACGTCCCTGACTAACACTTGGACGTTTTCACCCCGACATGTTTTTATTATGAATAAGGCACAAAAAGGTGCCCAAAATGACCAGATGACCACCGGAGAGAATCGGGGATGACCTCCCATTACTCCCCCAGTGGTCACTAACCCCCTGCCACCTTCAAAAAACATCTTTAAAAATATGTTGTGCCAGCCTCAGATGTCATGACAGCACATGCAGGTCCCAGGAGCAGTTTTAGTGGGTACTGCAGTGCACTTCAAACAGGCGGACCCAGGCCCATACTCCCCCTACCTGTTACATTTCTGGAGGAAACAGCGAGCTCTCCAAAACCCACAACAAACCCACTGTACCCATATATAGGTGCCCCCCTTCACCCATAAGGGCTATGGAAGTGGTGCATAGTTGTGGGTAGTGGGTTTTGGGGGGGGGGGGGCTCAGCACACAAGGAGGGGCATAATCGAAAGTGGGTGCCCATCTCTGTGGGCGGCTATGCGAAGGGGCGGGACAACCTGTATTTTCGAAAAAAGATGGGCGCCCATCTTTTATTCGATAATACGGGTTGTGCGGGGCAAATGCCTAGGATTTGGGCATTTTTGAGCTGGGCGCTATCGGTTTTCAGCGATAATGGAAACCGAAGGCGCCCAGCTCAAAAACGAACAAATTCAAGGCATTGGGTCGTGGGAGGGGTCAGGATTCGTAGTGCACTGATTCCCCTCACATGCCAGGACACCAACTGGGCACCCTATGGGGCACTTTTATAAATTAAAAAAAAAATTTCAAAAGCTTCCAGGTGCATAGCACCCTTCCCTTGTGCGCTGAGCCCCCCAAACCCCCCCCCCAAAACCCACTGCCCACAAGTCTATACCATTACCATAGCCCTAAGGGGTGCAGGGGGACACCTACATGTGGGTACAGTGGGTTTTGGGGGGGTTTGGAGGGCTCAACATTAACCAGCACAAGTAGAACAGGTAGGGGGGGATGGGCCTGGGTCCGCCTGCCTGACGTCCACTGCACCCACTAACAACTGCTCCAAGGGACCTGCATACTGCAGTCAGGGAGCTGGGTATGACATTTGAGGCTCGCATACAGGCTGTCAAAAAAAGTTTTTAAAGTTCTTTTTTGTGGTGGGAGGGGGTTAGTGACCACTGGGGGAGTCTGGGGAGGTCATCCCCAATTCTCTCCAGTGGTCATCTGGCCAGTTGGGGCACTTTTTTGGGACGTGGGTCGTGAAAAAAAAAGGGTCCAGCAAAAGCGACCCAAATTCTCGCTTCTGCCGCCCTTTTTTTTCGATTATCGGCCGAAGGCGCCCATCTCTCCACGGCCGATAAACACGCCCCAGTCCCGCCTTCACCACGCCTCCAACACGCCCCCGTCAACTTTGTTCGTTCCCGCGACGGAGTGCAGTTGAAGACGCCCAAAATCGGCTTTCGATTATACCGATTTGGGCGCCTTTGCAAGATGGGCGTCCATCTCCCGATTTGGGTTGAAATATGGGCACCCATCACTTTTGAAAATAAGGCTGACAGTAAGGGAACTATGTTCCTGGGAGCATTTTGTGAAGTCAACTGCAGTGTCCCCTAGGGTGCCCAATTGCTGTCCTGGCATGTCAGGGGGACTAGTGCACTACAAATGCTGGCTCCTCCCACACCCAAATGGCCTGCATTTGGACGTTTTTGACATGGACGTCTTTGGTTTTGAAAATCGCCAAACGTCAGGGACGTCCAAATTTAAGCATTTGGACGTCTCTGACGGTATTTTCGAAATGAAAGATGGACGTCCATTTTTTTTTTTTTCCAAAAATACGGGATTTCGCAGTTTTGCAAGGACGTCCAAATTGCAACTTGGACGTTTCTTTCAAAAATGCCCCTCTTAGTGGTTAAAATATCTGTGAATAAGACTTTAACTGAGCAGCAACTTCTGCTACTCAGAGGTCTATCAGTGCAATGTCTACATTATTGTGAAGAATAAGTAGAGGTCACCAATTATTCTAGAACCATGAGGCGAAGAGGAAGTTTATAGTAGATAATATTGTGAAAGGAGCAGGAAATTGTGCCAACTAATATCGTGAGAGCACGAAATTGTGCCAACAATGTATCTGTGATGGTAAGTTGCTGGATTCTTCTAAACAAATACAGGCAGACATTAGAACTATCCTTTATTGTAACACTTTTTGCGATTTTTCTTTTGTGTGAATAAGATTAGTTAGTTACACAAGGGGTTAGGAGAGTGGGAGTGTTCAGATACTGGGTTTAACTCCCTTGGGCGGAGGGGGGCTTAATACTGCTGTCGCAAAGGTGGGAAGAAAATGGAGCACCGCATTGGTAAGACAGATCTACTCAATCTAGGGAGGGCTGTTCTGCATTTGAGGCTAACTGAAGATGAGAACCGTGGCTGCTGTAGATATATTTAGGGCGTATTTACCCCTCCCAATATAGTGGACCACCCACTAATACTTAGGAAGAAATAAACCACCCAAGGCTGCATCAGTTTGTTCTTTATTAGATACCTCATCAAGTATTGGTACAATTAATAGATCAGTGATATCTCACTGGGGGTACAGAATATTGCTACATAAAATTACCTCTATATCTGAGACTCCAAAGAATATACAAACAACATGTACAGTCAATTATGGGAAAATAATACCACAGCTACACATAGGTGTTTTCTGGGTCTGAGTCTCTAATGCCAATGCCAATTAGTGGACATAAAAGACTCAAAGTTAGTTATGAGAAAGCAATTGGGTTACATGCCAATTCATGGATACAATTAATTGGTTTCTCATGAGAGAGCAGCTCTGTGGCTGTCTCTCTGGCTTGAAGTAGGAAGACACTCATTTTATATGCCCATTCAGGATACAAGTAAGGACACCTTATTGGATCTATGCTAATATAATGGTTAACACTGATTAGTTATGGTAATGAGTTGATTAGTATTTTACTGGAAAAGCTAACAATAGATCAGCTCTTACTGGAAGACTAGGTCATCTTCTTGCAAGACCACTCAGTTCTACGTTTTTGACCATATCTTAAAACACTTTCTGTGGCACCTGGTCATCTTCCTGTGGAATTATCTAGTTCTGTATTTCTGAACATCTGTTAACACCATATTGCTACATTCATGCAACTCTGCAAGTTAGACCTCCGCCCTTCCTTATTCTTGCAGATGTCTGCTTGCTCTGCAGTGTCTCAATAGCTCATGAGCCTTTGAGCAACACTGGAGTTCAAGTCAGAGTCACAGGCCTGTAAGTTTTTCTCTCATTTTGGATCCTGAACCAAAGTCAGGCCTGGGACCAAATAATAATATTATTCATATTCCCATTTGAAGGTCTGTGCAAACATGACCTTCACCAAATATGGTTAAGGCTAGTGCTCCTTGCTAACGACCTAGTCCTGCACCTAGGTGTTTGCTCTCACCTCAAAGTCTTGAGCTAACTCTTTATTGTCATGAGCTCAACAAACATATGATTAGTACTCTGATTGCAGGCTGTCTTGGGTTGCAGGTATCCAGAATCCCTAAGCAGGTTGGGATTCCCAGGCCTTACTTTACCCGTCATGGCCACCCAATCATGAGCACTAAGAAGCGGATAGTAAATAGGAGAGGCACTAGTAAGGGGAATCTTTGTGTTTAAGATTGCCAATGGTGTAATTAAAAATAGGCTGAAGCAACCGTTAGGGTTTCCATCATAGAGCAAAATGGTAGCAACATTTTCTATAGTTATAATTATATAACTCCAAAGGAAGAGACTGGGGTTTGGTAGTACCTGTCCTTATCAAACAAGTTTTAAACTTTGACTGTGAGGTGGGAGGCACACTAGCGTCTTTGAACAAATTTGAAAACAGTCAAGCAAGGAAATTGCACAATTTGTCATTATTGCTATCACCCTGGAGTAACTTTATCATGCCTATGGTACCATCGTAATCAGTGTTAAGGTCTAAGGAAATCAGAACCATAGTAGGCTCTGTTCATACAGCGGTAATCTACTTCTAACTCTGTAGGAAAGAAACAATATTCTAAACAGCAAATAATGGAATACCAAAAAACATGTAAAGAAGTCAAAATTTAAACAACAGTATGTTGAATTTAAGTCTTAGAAAAAGGTATACTCAAAACCTTTAACAAATCCATAAAGAACAGAATAAAAGCCAGTATTAAAGCTGAAATAAGGAAGAGGCAGGCTAATATTATGCTCAATAACTGAGTGATTCTAAAGAAGAATGAAAAATATTTACAGGGTACAAAATAAAACAATCTACAACATGGGGAACAATGAGAGAAAGGTGCATGTTGGGAAGAAGTGACGTCATTGGACGAAATGGCCGCCTGAGAGTGAAGCTCCTGATAGCCCATGGGGAAATTTGGCAAAGGGGCCCGATAAAAGCAAACTTTACCCCCATACTGGAGCGCAGTGAGTAGCGCCAGCGCCGAGGAATTTGCCTGATTGATGACTGCCAGGCCTGAAGCGGTGGATTTCTCCTGCTTTGCTTTTCCAAGAGGGAGCACGTCGTGCACGAAGAACAAAATGGAGGCCGAAGCACAGGAGCAAGCGGGACCCTTGCCTGCAGCCGATCCCCAGTCCCAGGTGATAGGTTCGGGAGACACCGGAATGGGATGATATATGTAAGACAACATTAGACACAATTGCCCCTATCCAAACCAGAACATCACATAGGAAAAAATCAAATCCATGGTTCACCAAAGAGCTGAAAGAACTCAAAACACAAGTCAGAAGACTAGAACGCGCATGGAACAAAAAGAAAGATGAACACATACTGAATGCCTGGAAATTACTTTGGAGGAAATACAAATATACCATAAAACAGACTAAAAGACTACACTACAAAACAATGATTGGATCAAACTACAAAGACACACACAAACTCTTCTACCTTGTAAATAAATTGCTAGACACCACACCAGTTACAAATAACAGCAAAGATACACCAGGGGTTGATGACCTCGCGAAATACTTCAAGGAGAAAATTATACAATTACGACTTAAAATACCCACCAGCCCTGTTGAATACGCCACACTCCTAAACTGTCTAGACCCAGAAGACGGAATATATCCAGCAGACAGGATCTGGACCGAATTCGAATTACTGTCAGAGGACCTCATCTCTAAAACGCTCAAAAGATTTGCCAAATCCCAATGCAAACTAGATATCTGCCCAAACAACCTCATGAAATCAGCTCCTCAACAATTCATAACAGACCTAACGAACCACGTGAACTTCATGCTACAAAACGGACTTTTCCCAAAGGAACAAGGAAAAATTTTACTCACCCCTATATCCAAAGACACAAAGAAAAACGCAAGTGAAATAACTAACTACAGACCAGTAGCATCTATACCACTAATAACCAAAATAACCGAAGGGATGGTAACCAAACAACTCACAAACTATCTCAACAAGTTCTCAATACTGCATGATGCCCAATCAGGATTCCGGTCAAATCACAGCACAGAAACAGTATTAATTACCCTAATGACCAAACTTAAACAAATGATTGCAACCGGCACCAATATACTCCTCTTACAATTTGACATATCAAGTGCTTTTGATATGGTTGACCACGGAATCCTATTACACATACTTGAATATTTTGGCATCGGAGGCAATGTCCTAAACTGGTTCAAGGGGTTCTTAACCGTACGCTCATGGTCACATCAAATTCAACTACGTCTGCTGCATGGACACCTGAGTGTGGAGTGCCGCAGGGATCCTCCTTCTTGCCAACTATTTTCAACCTAATGATGATCCCCTTGGCAAAACTTCTATCAAACCTTAACCTTACATATATGCCGATGATGTAACGATATATATTCCTTTCAAACAAGACATTAATGAAATCTCCAACGAAATCAACCAAAGTCTACACATCATGAACACCTGGGCAGATGCATTCCGATTGAAACTGAACGCAGAAAAAACTCAATGCCTCATACTTACCTCCCAATACAACACGAATAAATTTACCGCTATTAACACACCTAAACTAAATCTGCCAATCTCAGAAACTTTAAAAATCCTCGGAGTCGCTATTGACCGCCACCTAACACTTGAGACTCACGCGAACAACACAAGCAAAAAGATGGTCTACGTCATATGGAAATTGAAAAGAATAAGACCATTCTTTCCAAGATCTGTCTTCCGCAGCCTAGTGCAATCACTCGTACTCAGTCATCTGGACTACTGCAACTCACTATACGCGGGCTGCAAAGAGCAAATACTGAGGAAACTTCAAACAGCCCAGAATACAGCAGCCAGACATCTTCGGAAAACCAAAATACGAAAGTGCTAAACCCTTACGTGAGAAACTACACTGGCTCCCACTCAAGGAACGTATCACCTTTAAAGTATGCACCTTAGTTCACAAAATCATTCACGGTGAAGCCCCTGCATACATGTCTGATTTAATAGGCCTGCCACCCAGAAACGCTAAAAGATCATCCCGAACTTTCCTCAATCTCCACTTCCCTAAGTGCAAAGGCATAAAATACAAAGTACTGCATGCTTCAACCTTCTCTTATATGAGCACACAATTCTGGAATACATTACCACGCAACCTGAGAACAATCTACGAACTAACCGACTTCCGCAAACTATTGAAAACTCATCTCTTTGAGAAAAGTTATTGCAAGGATTAAAACACATGAAGTCCATACACACTAATAGAAATGCATCAATACACTTTCTTCTGAATTCTCTCCCCCCGTATTTTCACCACACTTAAAACTCTACCCACAGATAAAATTGTATACCCAATGTTCTCTTGCTATTGTTTATCGCCCTATCATTTCCCCATTGTTACATTCCATTGTTCTATTCCCCAAATGATGTTTTGACTTTGACTTTGTCTTCCCATAACTCTTCACAATGTAACTCATAATCGTACTTTAACAAATTGTATTTCCATCTTTCACAATGTATTGTAAGCCACACTGAGCCCGCAAATAGGTGGGAAAATGTGGGATACAAATGCAATAAATAAATAAATAAGTGTCCGCTGATTGGAGAGAATGGCTCCAAGAAATGAGAACAGATTTAAAGGCGTTGCAAGGAGATTTGGCGGCGCTGGGAGCGGACCTGTGGGGTGAGCTGCGGGAGATAGGGTCCCGCCTGCAACAGACGGACACGCAGCTGGAGGTCCACTCTGAGGCGCTGGGCACATTAGACCAACAGATGAGGGAGCTGCAGGCAAGCCAGCAGCAGGTCCTCGAAAAGTTGGGAGGACCTGGAAAGCCGTAGCCGCAGGCGTAATTTACGCTTTAGGGGCCTCCCCAACACCCCAGCCTAACAGAATTGCGAGGAGACGGTCCAAAAAAATCATAAGTGAACTGCTGCCTGCACATGGGACTGTGGTGGAACCACAATCGGTCCAACTGGAGAGAGCCCATAGAGCACTGGGCTCACTGCGTGCTAACCTGTCTAGTGGCATGCTTCCAAGATTACAAATTAAAAGAGCAAGTAGTAAAAGCAGCCCGCCAGAGCAGCAATTTCCAATGGGATTCTTATGGAGTGGAGATTTACCAGGATTTAGCAGCGGCTACGCTGAAACGTAGAGCAGAACTGAAGACAGTCACCAGACGCTTGCAAGATCTGGGCATTCGCTATAGGTGGCGTCATCCTTTTGCCCTTGCTTTCTATAAAGATGGAAAACTGCAGCTGGTTAAATCGATAGCTGAGGCCAGAGTGGTCCTCCTAGAGGAGGGCTCATCAGCGACACACTAGGTCTTCAACTACTGGACCACGCAGCCCTGCTCAGGTGCCCCCGCCCAAGTGGCAGCGAGTGGGCAAGGGTCCCAAGAGGTTGCAGCGACAACAGTCCGCAGCGCGAATTACCTGACAGTGCTGAGATGGGATGCGGGCTTCATTTTGAGACTTCCAAAGTTAGTTGTGTGGCCTAATTGCAGGCCTGGAAACAAGCAGGAGACCTTTGTTCTCCTCAATAGACGGTTTGTTTGTGTGTAGGGGAGGGGCACAGCAGTTGTGTATATTATAGTGCTCAATTGTTGTGTATATTATAGTTCAGCAAATGTATGATATGTTACTTATATCAATGAGAAAGCAGAAAAAAAATTGGGTATTATCTAATTGTTAATAGATACCTGTGGGTTGTCACTAGGGCAGGCATTTGGCTGGCACTTCCTCTAAGGAAGTGGGGAGTCTAAGATACATTTGGGGGGAGAGGGAGGGGGTGGGGTTCATGCGGGAGTGAGAGGGAGAGAGCAAAGGGGGTGCGGAAAACAGTGGCTGGGGCCATGGGAGGAATGTGAGAGGTGGGGATGTGCCCAAGTCGCTCTCAGAGAAATAGGAAAAAGGGGCGAGCCTTGGGGACAGGTGCGATAATACGGCATGAATAACCCTTCATGTCTGATATTACACTATTGCTTTTGAATGTGAGAGGGTTGGATATTCCCAGGAAGAGACAACTGCGGGTGGATGTGGCTCTAGTGCAGGAGACCCATCTTATGCCTAAACATGAATATTTGTGTCACCAGAGAAACTTCCCCACTATATATTTCACCTCTAATGCAAAAGTAGGGGTGTAATGACAGCGTTTAATGGGTCAAAGCCATGGCTAGGGCTTTTCAGCTTGGAGAAGAGACGGCTGAGGGGAGACATGAGAGAGGTATATAAAATAATGAGTGGAGTGGAACAGGTGGATGTGAAGCGTCTGTTCACGCTTTCCAAAAATAGTAGGACTAGGGGGCATGCGATGAAACTACAGTGTAGTACATTTAAAACAAATAGGAGAAACCTTTTCTTCACCCAACGCGTAATTAAACTCTGGAATTCGTTGCCGGAGAATGTGATGAAGGCGGTTAGCTTGGCAGAGATTAAAAAGGGCTTGGACGGTTTCCTAAAGGACAAGGCCATAGACCGCTACTAAATGGACTTGGAAAAATCCACAATTTCAGGAATAACATGTTTGTACGTTTGGGAAGCTGCCAGGTGCCCTTGACCTGGATTGGCCGCTGTCGGGGACAGGATACTGGGCTTGATGGGCCTTTGGTCTTTTCCCAGTATGGCATTACTTATGTACTTATATTTTGAAAGTTGTGCGGGACAAGGGTGGGAGATACATTTTAGTGGTCTTTTCTTTAGCGGGACGGGTCTATACTGTTGTGAATGTCTACGGGCCAAATGCAAATCAGGGGGAATTCATAAATGACTTAGATCGGCTCCTCTCGAAGAATATAGAGGGCTCTTTGCTTTTGTGGGGGGATTTCAACCTCACATTACAGCCACAACTAGATAACTCCTCACATAACATACGCTATGCTCAGAGGGATAGACGCAGATTGCAGGAATTTATTGTGCAATGGCAATTAATAGATTTGTGGCGACAGAGGAACCCCCTAACACGGAGCTATACTCATTTTTCTGTTCACCGCTCATTTTCCAGGGCTGATTTTTGGCTGGGGGGGATGCGTCCATTGTTGGCCAAGTGGGAACTAACCAGATATTGCTCTGTACATGTTTTTACTTGTTGAAACAACCAACAGTGAAGGTGCTATCTAACTTGATTCCATCACCGAGGGTCACTGTTTTCACTCCCATTTTAATAGTTTACAATCAGTAGGGATATTGCAAAAGCCATTATTTCCACTCTTGTTCTCCTTCAGCTGGTTCCTCCAAGACCTCGTAGGGAGATACGAACCTGGCGGCTAGATGATGCGCTTTTGCAGGACCCAGCTAATGTGACTACCCTAGAACAGCATATTAAAGAGTATGTTCAATTTAACGATAACGGGGAGGTCACACCTACTGTTTTGTGGGAGGGGTTTAAAGCAGTCATGCGAGGCCATTTAATTGCCGTATTAGGAAAACGCGGTCCACAGCAGAAACCAAGTTGCATGGAGAGTTGTTGTGGGCTGAGGCCCAGCTCCATACAGAAGGATCTCGGCCACCCGCAGCCTTACTAGACCAGGTCTGAAGGATTCACACTCAGTTGTGTGATCTTGAACTTTCGGATCTGGCTGAAAAGCTTCAGCAAGCCCGCCAGTCCCACTTTGAATTTGGTAATAAGCTGAAGCAAAAGATCAACCGAAATATGATAACAGGTCTGCGAGATAGCGGAGGGGAGGTTCACTCGGATTCAGAATACATAAAGTTAGCATTTAGAGAATATTATGAGACACTATATACCCCGGAGTTTGAGCCTTCAGTAGAGGCAATGGGGGAACATCTAGAGAGCACCTACCTGGGAGTGCCAACAAATTTCTCTTGCACCCTTTTGAACTGGAGGAGGTAATTCAAACTATTAAGAAGCCACCAGTGGGTAAAGCCCAGGGGCAGACGGATTCACCAATAGGTTTTACAGAATTTTCAGTAAGCAATTGGCCCAACTGCTGCTGAGGGTTTTTAATTCCCTCAAAGCGGATTCAGAGCTCCCACCTACCTGGAATCTGGCTAACATTGAGGCATATTTTCAAAGCACTTTGGGAGGCTAAGTTCCATAGGTTTCTATGGAACTTTGGGAGGCTAAGTGCTTTGAAAATGAGCCTGAAAACGGTTATTCATAAACAGGGCAAAGACCCCCAGCAGTGTAGCTCTTATAGGCCCATTCTCTTTTAGGGGTAGATTATAAAATCGTCACAAAAATACTGGCCGGCCAGCTGCAGAGGTATCTCCGATCCCTGGTACATGAAGATCAGGCGGGTTTTGTCCATGGGCAGCAGACGTTCGACAACATCCGTCGAGCTCTGCATATGGTATATCATGTACAGGAGGCTAAGACCCCGCTGTGTATCTTATCTTTGGACACGGAAAAGGCCTTCAATCATGTCATCTGGCCCTTCCTCTTCACAGTACTAGAAAAGATGGGTATTTCGGGCCAATTTGTGCATTGGCTCCGATTGACTTATAAGATGCCATCAGCTTCGGTGCGGGTCAATGATACTTTATCTCAGCCCTTCCGACTATATAGAGGGATGCGGCAAGGCTGTGCACTATCCCCTTTTGCTTTTTGCCATAATATCTCTCTATATAAAAGGCAACCCCAACGTTCTGAAGCCTCCACGGAAGTTGAGGCGCCCGAGATATCCGGTGTGCCCTGGAGTGTCTGCACCGCCCTCGCGTCAAAACGTCATGACGTCGAGGGCGGAGCTATGACACTCGAGGGCCGAAACGGAAACGCCACAGGCACGGCCACGGAGGCGCAGCAAAAAAAAAAAAAACCCTCCCCACACACAGCCCCCAACAAGGCAAGTAGCTCGGAGGGACGGAGGGAGCCCCTTGCTAGCGCCCGTTTCATTGCGCTCAGAAACGGGCATTTTTTCCTAGTGTATAATAGTATATATGAATGATGTCTCACTCATATACACTATCTGCTACCACATTTGCTTTTTTTCGATCTGACGAAGAAGGGCAATCTTCGAAAGCTAATCAAGATATGTATTAAGTTATGTCCAATAAAAAAGGTATCATCTTATTTTCTTTTCCATGTTTTATTTTGTTTGATTTCTATTGATGCCATAATAATGGAACCCCTCGCAGTTAAAATTCGAAAACACCCGGAGATTCAGGGTCCGCAGCTAGGGGGACAGGAGACTCGGATTCTCCTCTTTGCAGATGATATATTGCTTATGATAAAAGCGCCTTTGGTCTTGTTTCCAGTGATACAGGAGGTTTTGCAGGCCTATGGGACGGTATCAGGTTTTAAGATCAACTTTGATAAATCAGAAGCCTTAGATGTAAACATTCCTAACCAGCAAAGGCTGCTTCTCCAGACTATCCTCCTGTTTTGTTGGGCTCCCTGATATATTAGACACCTGGGGGTTAACATTCCCCGACATGTTGAAGAGCTCTTTCAGGTCAATTTCCCTGAAACTATATGGAGGCTTTTTAAGGATCTAAACAGATGGGAGGGACTGACTTTATCCTGGATAGGGAGGATTAATGCGGTAAAAATTGTTATTCTTCCAAAGATCCTATATTTATTCATGGCCCTGCCTATATCCCTGCCGAACAATTTCATACGGGGCCTGCAGAGTAAAAGTTTCTCCTTTATTTGGAAAAAGGGACCTCCACGGGTTCGCAGAGAGGTGATGTACCAGCCTAGGGAGGGAGCGGGGAGGTATGGAGGTTCCCTCCTTCTTGTCATACTACTATGCAGCACATCTTAGAATCTTAGCAACATGGCTTCAGGACACGGAGAAACTATGGACAAGATTAGAGCAGGGTTGGATGGGCCCTTTCCCACTTCAGGCAATACCCTGGTTACCTAAACAGACATTGGGAGAGATTATACGGAGAAGCCCTCCCTTGATTCCGTGGCCCCTGGGTATCTGGTGCAAGCTCCGAGAAATTTTTTTTCCTGGACGTAGATACTTTAAGCATATGTATCTTCGTTTTGCTCCCGAGTTTGGACCGGGGCCCAAAGATGCGGCCTATCGCGCATGGGAGGGCATGGGGCTTTGTAAACTGGGACAGATGTGGGAAGAGAATAAAGCGGTAACTTTTGAGGAACTGTCAGGAACACGGGTTGTCTCCCTTGCAGGCCTTTCAATATTATCAAGTTAAGGATTTCATTACACGTAGGGCACAGGGAGACCTTCGCCTATCAGAGACAGGGATAGAAAAGGGTATGATGGGAGGGGGAGGGAGGGGGGTATTTCACGGATATATAAAGCCCTGTTGCATTATGGGAACCCTGTTGAATATTATCTATCTAAATGGGAAAAGGCTATAGGGATGATATACACACTCCCTCAGTGGAGATTGACATTTAAGTCACTACTTCAGGTTTCAGTATCTAGTGCTTTGACAGAGAATGGACATAAAATGTTATACAGCTGGTACTATATGCCACAGCGCCTAGTTAAAATGTTTCAAAAGGGATCTGATTTATGTTGGCGCCAATGTGGATTCCTGGGTGATATTGTTCATATTTGGTGGGTTTGTAGATATGCACAACGATATTGGTCAGATGTTCTGAAATTTCTTTTTGAGGTCACAGCGACGAGCTATCCATTGAAAATGGAATATGGTCTCTTGCATACTAGACCTCCAGGAGTGCGGAAGTCAGTGCATCGATTCGCTGCATAGCTGTTTGTAGCGAGTAAATTGGTCTTAGCAGCAGCATGGAAACAACCATCTCTTCCTGACCTGCAAGCAATCCTAAGCAAATTGGATAATATTTGCTTGTTATCTAAACTCACCGCCTTACACACGGGACAGTTGACCATCCACTATAAAACATGGGAACAGTACGAACAGTGGACATCCTCTCGTAATATATCAGATATACCGCACAGACAGATTAAGTGGGGGGGGGGGGGGGGGGGTTGGAAATTTGGGAGGGATAAATGGGGATTGGGAGGGGGGAGAGGTAGGGAGGGTTGAGAGGGATGGGCTGTCATTGAAGCGAAGACTCTTGTATACGTAGCTTCTTTTTGTTATGTAACAGATTCTCTTAATGCTATGTGAAAGATATGGTTGTTGTTGTCTATTGAAATGAATAAAAATACATGGAAAAAAAAAAAGAGAAAGGTGCATGTTAATATATAGGATACCATCTAGTTGGATAGGTTGCATGTGTGCATACATGGTATAATTAATCCAGTCAACAGATTGAGGACTCAAATCCAGCAGCCATCTTATTGCAGGCTTTAAACTCATCTGCCCCCCCCCCCCCCCAGGAACTCCAATAGAGTCAATATAGATTTTGTCATCAAAAGAACCTTGAACTTTCCGCTTCTTTCTGGAGAGGGGTAGAGAGTTGGCACGCTAGTTTGCTATGGTGATAGGAATAACTAATTGGACTAAGGCATATTGGCTTTACTAGTATGAAGGCAGGGTTGGATAAGTACATAAGTACATAAGTAGTGCCATACTGGGAAAGACCAAAGGTCCATCTAGCCCAGCATCCTGTCACCGACAGTGGCCAATCCAGGTCAAGGGCACCTGGCACGCTCCCCAAACGTAAAAACATTCCAGACAAGTTATACCTAAAAATGCGGAATTTTTCCAAGTCCATTTAATAGCGGTCTATGGACTTGTCCTTTAGGAATCTATCTAACCCCTTTTTAAACTCCGTCAAGCTAACCGCCCGTACCACGTTCTCCGGCAACGAATTCCAGAGTCTAATTACACGTTGGGTGAAGAAAAATTTTCTCCGATTCGTTTTAAATTTACCACACTGTAGCTTCAACTCATGCCCTCTAGTCCTAGTATTTTTGGATAGCGTGAACAGTCGCTTCACATCCACCCGATCCATTCCACTCATTATTTTATACACTTCTATCATATCTCCCCTCAGCCGTCTCTTCTCCAAGCTGAAAAGCCCTAGCCTTCTCAGCCTCTCTTCATAGGAAAGTCGTCCCATCCCCACTATCATTTTCGTCGCCCTTCGCTGTACCTTTTCCAATTCTACTATATCTTTTTTGAGATACGGAGACCAGTACTGAACACAATACTCCAGGTGCGGTCGCACCATGGAGCGATACAACGGCATTATAACATCCGCACACCTGGACTCCATACCCTTCCTAATAACACCCAACATTCTATTCGCTTTCCTAGCCGCAGCAGCACACTGAGCAGAAGGTTTCAGCGTATCATCGACGACGACACCCAGATCCCTTTCTTGATCCGTAACTCCTAACGCGGAACCTTGCAAGACGTAGCTATAATTCGGGTTCCTCTTACCCACATGCATCACTTTGCACTTGTCAACATTGAACTTCATCTGCCACTTGCACGCCCATTCTCCCAGTCTCGCAAGGTCCTCCTGTAATCGTTCACATTCCTCCTGCGACTTGACGACCCTGAATAATTTTGTGTCATCGGCGAATTTAATTACCTCACTAGTTATTCCCATCTCTAGGTCATTTATAAATACATTAAAAAGCAACGGACCCAGCACAGACCCCTGCGGGACTCCACTAACTACCCTCCTCCACTGAGAATACTGGCCACGCAATCCTACTCTCTGCTTCCTATCTTTCAACCAGTTCTTAATCCATAATAATACCCTACCTCCGATTCCATGACTCTGCAATTTCTTCAGGATACAGGGTTTCTGTATCACAAGGATTATAAACAAAAATGGATTGTGGTGTGTCCGAAGCACACATATAGACAGAGTACTTAGCATAATACCGCTGCCATTCTACATTACCACATGTGACAGTTCAGACATCAAATTGGAGTATCACTGGTTGAGAGCTTAGAACTACCCTAAAGGTGTATTGGGTAAATGTCAGTGCTATAGTACATGTTATCAGGGTCAGTGATCTCAAAATCTTGTGTGCGAGTAAAGTTAAAAGAAAAAGAGTTACAAGGGTTAATTGTTGTCAACCACTCCCGTGGCTGCGTAATCCCGCTTATGTGCAGAGAAAGCGAAGTTACTTACCTGTAGCAGGTATTCTCCGAGGACAGCAGGCTGATTGTTCTCACATATGGGTGACGTCCGACGGCAGCCCCAGGATCGGAAATCTTCCTAGCAACAAAGCTTGCTAGAGCCCTCGCGCGCACCGCGCATGCGCGACCGTCTTCCCGCCAGTAGCGCGAACGTGCCTCAGTCAAATTACAATCAAAGACAAGGGAAGACACAACTCCAAACACCAAAGGGGAGGTGGGCGGGTTGGTGAGAACAATCAGCCTGCTGTCCTCGGAGAATACCTGCTACAGGTAAGTAACTTCGCTTTCTCCGAGGACAAGCAGGCTGCTAGTTCTAACATATGGGTATCCCTAGCCCCCAGGGTCACGCAAAACAACAAACAGGGTCAATTGGGCCTCACAACGGCGAGGACATAACATAGATTGACCTGAAAAATAACAACTAACTGAGAGTGCAGCCTGGAACAGAACAAAAATGGGTCTAGGGGGGTGGAGTTGGATTCTAGACCCCAAACAGATTCTGCAGCATCGACTGCCCAAACCAACTGTCGCGTCGGGTATCCTGCTGAAGGCAGTAATGAGATGTGAATGTGTGGACAAATTACCACGTCGCAGCCTTGCAAATCTCTTCTACAGTGGCTGACTTCAAGTGGGCCACTGACGCTGCCATGGCTCTAACACTATGAGCCGTGACATGACCCTCAAGAGTCAGCCCAGCTTGGGTGTAAGTGAAGAAAATGCAATCTGCTAGCCAATTTGAAATGGTGCGTTTCCCGACAGCCACTCCCCTTCTGTTGAGATCAAAAGAAACAAACATTTGGGCGGACTGTCTGAAGGGGCTTGTCCGCTCCAGATAGAAGGCCAATGCTCGCTTGCAGTCCAATGTGTGCAACTGACGTTCAGCAGGGCGGGTATGAGGACGGGGAAAGAATGTTGGCAAGACAATTGACTGGTTCAGATGGAACTCAGACATCACCTTGGGCAAGAACTTAGGGTGAGTGTGGAGGACTACTCTGTTATGATGAAATTTAGTATATGGAGCATGGGCTACCAAGGCTTGGAGCTCATTGACTCTACAAGTTGAAGTAACAGCCACCAAGAAAATGACCTTCCAGGTCAAGTACTTCAGATGGCAGGAATTCAGTGGCTCAAAAGGAGGTTTCATCAGCTGGGTGAGAACGACATTGAGATCCCATGACACTGGTGGAGGTTTGAGAGGGGGCTTTGACAAAAGCAAACCTCTCATGAAGCGAACAACTAAAGGCTGTCCAGAGATAGGCTTACCTTCTACATGGTAATGATAAGCACTAACTGCACTAAGATGAACTCTTACGAAGTTGGTCTTAAGACCAGACTCAGACAAGTGCAGAAGGTATTCAAGCGAGGGGTCACGTGATGACTGCTTCCTGAGCAGCAGCAAGAAGAGAGAGCTCCCCAGACTTCTTCGCAAATTCAGCTAAAAATCAGATGATTACACACCCCGGAGGATAATAAGTGTGAGGGAAGAGATCGAGAGTGGAAAGAAAGCGCCGGCGGAAAAATCAGGCGCGGGATTGGCCAGTATGCCCACAAGAAACCAGGGAGGCCTAAAAAATAAAACTGCACCAGCGTGGAAAGCGAGCAAGATGGCGCTGACTCCAGAGCCGGCGATTGGGGCGGAGAAAAATGCAGGCGATTGGGCAAGAGAAATTTCACCGACAGTAACAGCGGCGCTGGAGGACCGCTTAAATAAAATTCATTCTGCAGTTGAAGAAATTAATGAAAAATTAGACGCGCAAGCAAATAGACTAACCGAAGTGGAACAACGAGTGCTGGTGCAGGAGGAAACAACGCAAAGCACGGCAGCCTAGATCGCAGCCCTGCAAAAAGAAGCTGCAGCACTCAAAGAACAAGTAGAGGAGAAGAAAATCGAAATCGTCGCAATAACCTACGGGTTGTTGGATTGCTCGAGATGGTAAAAGACGCAGACTTATATAAATTCTTTAGGGATTGGCTGCCAACACAACTAGGCCATGGCGGGGGTGCGGGCGCTTGGCAATGCTACCGGGCGCACCGAATAGGGGCCCGACGAGAAGGTGAAGACAAACCCAGAACAGCGATCGCGCATTATACCAGCTGGAGAGAGAAAGAAGAATTACTGAAGCAGAGCCGCTCGGGACAATCACAGCTGCAGTACGAGGGGCGCAAAATTCTGCTATTTAATGATTACTCTTCATCGGTGGCGCAACTACGATGAGCAATGGCTCCAACCTGCACCCAGCTGTACAACAAGGGCATCAGGTTCTCTTCTTTATTCTGCAAAATTAAGAGTGTGGCACGGAGGGAAGAACTTGGTATTTTCAGGGGCGTCGGAGGCTAAGGCTTTCGTGGAAGGCTTGAATCGGGAGATCCAATGAGAGCATAATCAGTGACTGAGACATTATTAAAGTGGATTGGAGCGAGAGGTCAGACACACACAGTTTGTATTTTTATGATTTGTGTTAAATCTCAATTAAACAAGGCTTAGTTGGAAGGGCCTAGAAAGAACGTAACAAAAGCCCAGTGGGGGACTGAGCGTAGTGCTATGGAGGAAAAGAACCACAAGCATGTCACCAGCTGGATTAATGGGGCAGATCCTGTATAGAGCGGACAAAGCACTTGATGATTTGGAGAGGACAAGCAAAACAGAGGGGGACGTGGAGTGCTACCAGTTGGCGCTACAATGAGGAGATGACGGCATCACTAAAGAGTCAGCACCCCACTGATGCAGCAGACTGCTTAAAACAAATAAAGCAGGAGATGCCAAGATCGTGAGACATGTTACTGAAGGGACATCAGGAATCCCTGAGGGCGTTATGTATAAGTTTGATTGGCTTGTTCAGAAAGTTGTGGGGGCTAAGTTAAATGGTTACGGGGTGGGAATATGGGCAGAGAACGAGGAGGGAATTCAATGTCTGTTTCTTGCTGTTTGACAGAGGGAAGTGGAAGGTTGATGAGAAGGGAGTTTCCAAAGGTTTATAGGGAAGAGGGGGAGGGGAAGGGTAAGAGGGCAGGCAGGAACTGTGAGGCTAAAGGGGGAGGGTTTGGTCAGGGGGGAAGGGGGAGCTAGTCTGCATAGAGAGCGTAAGGAGTGCCAACTAACAAGGGAGGCAGTAAAGGAGTTAAATGGTTTCTGGAGGGCTTGGCTGGGAGGCCCACTGGAATGCAAGATTAGGTCTTATGGAGGACACAGGCAATTGTATGAGAGATGGTTAATTTAAAGCTGCTATCTCTGAATGTGGATGGCATTCACTCCCCAATTAAGTGCACCAAAATATTATCTTGGATAAGAAGGGAGGGTGCAGACATTGCCTTTCTCCAGGAAACACATTTGTCTACCTCTGAACATGAAAAGCTGAAGAGGGGGTGGGTAGGGGAGGTGGTGTATTCATCATTCACTAGTAGGAAGCAGGGAGTGGCCATACTTATACACAAACAATTACCCTTAAATATTCATAAGGTGTTAAGGATAAGGAGGGAAGATATATCATAATCATGGGGTCAAAAGCTGAGTCTTTGTAATATTTATGGACCTAATGAGTATAATCACAAATTTTTTTCAGACAGTAGCACGGGCGACCTCTTATCCAGAGTACCAGATGATCCTGGGAGGGGATTTCAACATCACTGCAGATCCCACCATTGACTGTAAACCAGCTAAACCGAAAAGTAAGGGATGGCAACAAAAGGGGATAAACTTTTTGATGCACCAACTAGGGCTAGTGGATAATAATAATACAATAAATAATAAATAAATATCTGGAGAACACTGCACCCCCAGGACGTAGAATTTACATTTTTTTTCCCAACCCACACAAAACATATTCAAGATTAGATTATTTCCTTGTATCACAGTCCCTGTTTCCGATAGCAAAGGCGGCGCATATAATTGATAATACACTTTCTGACCATTCGGCTATATCATTATCGACAGCATACACAGCGGGAGGAAGGGAGAGGGTGTGGAGATTCCCCCCATCCTTATACAGGGATGATGAGTTCAGAACCTATTTGAAAGAGAAATGGGAAGAATATCAGAAGTTTAATGATACTCCGGAGGGGACACCAGATATATATTGGGAGGCAGCCAAGGTAGTGATGAGGGGTCATATATTGGCTTACACCGCTTTGAAAAAGAAAAAAACAGAGGCGGAACTGTTGATGCTCTCCACTGAGTACCAGCAACTTCGAAGACAGCACGTAGGCAGCATAGCTGCAGAACACAAGGAAAAACTGATAGGGATAAGGACGCGCATTGATCATCTGCTTAACATGCGGGCTCAGCGAGATATTTACTACCAGAGGCCCCACAGAAAGAGACAGGTTGTTACCTCAATTAAAGATGGGGAAGGACGTTTATACCAACAGGAGGCCCAAATACAGAGTCAATTTATACATTACTACAAGTCTCTTTATGCTGAGAGGGAGGTGGATCCAGTGCAGAGAGAAGTTTTCTTTGAAAAACTCTCTATGACAACATTCACAGATGATCAAGTGCAACGGTTGAGCGCCCCTATAACAGCACAAGAAGTAAGACAAGGTATAAAGGCACTAAAGTTAACTAAGGCCCCAGGACCGGATGGCTATGGACCAGAATATTATAAAATACTAATGGAGATCACGTGATGGACAGAGAGAAGAAGACGTGTTTCTGCTCTCTCTTGGGCTAACCCCCCCCCCCCCCCCAACGCCTATTCCAACGGAAAATAGCTGAAACGAATACGGAGTGCAGTGCTGACACGTTGTCTATGGACTCCTTTGTTGTTCGTGAAAGCAGGGTGATGCCGGGCAGGACTGTAAAGAAAGAGCCAGAAAAACAGCGCGGACACGGTGAAGGCAAGATGGCGGTGAGCCCAAAGCAGGAGGCCGCTCCTATATTTAATGCCGCTCAGCTTTCACAACTCACGGAAGTGGTGCAGTCCGCTATAGCCCCCCAGTTCGCCAAGCTAGCCGACCAACTCGCTGGGATGGAAGCGAGATTGGATGAGACAACTCGAAGAACAGGGGAACTGGAGATACGAGTTTCCGACATTGAAGACGCCGAGGCCGCCAGAACACTAGTGATAAAAGACTTGCAAAGCGAGCTCAGTGCCCTAACCCACCACATTGATGACTTGGAAAACAGATCCCGAAGGTCGAATCTCCGTCTAATTGGCATATCGGAATCGATCCCAGATCGTTCCCTCTCCTTCCAACTAGAGCGCTGGTTAAAATCGGAGTTCGCACTCTCGGACAGCGCAGGACCATTTTGCTTGGAGAGGGCACATCGAATAGGGAAACGGAACAATACGAACAACAGACCGCGAGCAGTAATCATCAAAGTACACAACTTCATTCACAAAGAGGAAATCTTGTGAGGGGCCCGACAAAAATGGGACACGCTGCTATTTGAGGGGTCACCTGTAAAGGTGTTCCAAGATTATTCTCTGGCAGTGCAAGAGAAAAGAAGAGCTTTTGGGCCCATCTGCAAGCGCCTAGCAGACAACAAACAACGTTTCATGCTGTTGTACCCGGCATTACTAAAGGTGCAAATAGAGGGGTCATGGAAAACCTTTACAACGCTACAGGAGGCACAACAGGGCCTAAAATATGACCCTACTATGGACTCAAGCCCGAATTGATCGGCCTGCAAAGAAAGCACACATATCTGGTAAAGTTTGACAAAATGTTTGAACTTTGGATTGAAAGTTATTATAAGACTTTGTTGAATTGATGCCACCAATTGCTTAGATATAATGCTAAGTTTCATTAATATATTTAGTCGGAATAATGCGTGCAGGGGTGTGGAACCAGTAGGGGAAGTGGGGGGGGGGGGGGGGAACGCCACCATCTTTAGATCTACACTCCCCCAACCGATGTTCGGGATGGAGAGTGGAGGGTTAATAGGGGAGGTAAAAGGGGGTTTGGGAGGGAGGAGGGGAGGGGAGGGAGGAGGGGGGGGGAGGGTTGAGGCAGACAATTCTACAGCAATGGGTTTGGAGAGTTGCGTTCAAGGAAATAGAAGCCTGGGAAATTGACAGATCCTGTTTACATAATCAGAAAAGGGCTGTTATTACCTCTGATGAGGAGCAAGACTCAGAGTCGTTTAATGACGAGAAGGGTAGGGGCACTCTGGTGAGCTGGGCACTAGAGACCCCACAAGTCATAAGAGACAGCTTAATCGAACTTTTGAATACCTTCCATGACTAGTGGTGCAGTTACGCGGTTCCTAACTTGGAATGTGGGCGGAGTCACCTCCCCAGTAAAGAGAACTAAGATACTAGCTGCCTTAAAAAGACACAAAGCGGACGTGGTCTGCTTACAAGAAATTCGCTTATCCCCAGAGGAACACCAAAAATTGCCCCAAAAATTGCCCCAAATGCAAGGGGAATGGAGCGACATTAGGACACATGTTCTGGAACTGTCCGAGAGTCACTCGCTTCTGGTCCAGTCTACTTAGTCAAATTGAGAACTTATGGAAGGCAAAATGGAGGTGTACGCCCCTATTACTGTTTGGTAAGCCAGAACTTAGCAGGCCTGGGCCTAAGGGCTATGTGGCCTTTGTAAAGAGAGCTACTATGATGGCAAAGAAAACCATTCTAATAGACTGGCTGGAGATCACAGGACCATCGATTCAGACATGGCGAACCCAAATGATAAATCTCATGAGGATGGAAAGGTTACAGACAAAGGAGCAGCCGCGCCCGGAGTTTGACCTTTTTATGGATAGATGGAGCCCGTTCCTGGTAACGCTGTCCTCCGAATCTAGAAGTCAGTTATTGAACATGTAGTAGGAAGAGGACGATATTCATTATGTCTGTTTCATATCAAGGTGGGGTAGGGAAGGGGTAGGGGGGCGGGGAGAGGATAGGGAGTTAAGTTGTTAAAATGATGGTATCAGAACCTATAGAATTGCCTGTAAGAATTGTTGCTGTTTATGTTACCAATAAAAATGATTTAAACATAAAATACTAATGGAGGAGGTATCTAGTCCCTTAGCGGGTATGTTTAATAGCATGACGGAGGGGGAAGATAGAGGACATAACAACCCAAACCTAGCACATATAATATTGCTACCTAAACCAGGAAAAGACCCCGGGCAAATAATCCATTTCCTTACTAAATTAGGATGTAAAGCTCCTAGCAGCCATCTTAGCTAAAAGAATGAATCTCTCACTGGCCGGGGTCATTCAGGAAGATTAGGCGGGATTCGTCCCCGGCCGGTATGCCTCGATGAATCTTATCAGGGCTTTAAAGGCAATACGTACATATAAAGGAACTGGGGGGAGAGAAGTCATAGCTGGCTTAGATATGGAAAAAGCCTTTGACAGTATATTGTGGCAATACTTATTTTGGGTAATGGAAAAATACGGGATAAGAGGTAGATTCATTGATTGGGTTAGGGCTCTATACACCAGACCAAATGCTAGGCTAATGATAAATGACTCTCTGACAGAAAGCTTTGATTTGAGGAGAGGAACGAGGCAGGGGTTTCCGTTGTCCCCACTCCTGTTCCTACTGGCAATAGAGCCCCTGGCAGACAGAGTGATAAGGTTAAGGGTTTCCGGATGGGGGGGGGGGGGGGAGGGAGATCCGAATCAATTTATTTGCGGACGATATTCTACTTTACATACAGGACGCATCCATCCACCTAGACCAGGCACTCTCTTTTAGTACAGGACTTTGGGGGCATATCAGGCCTGAAAGTAAACTGCGATAAATTGGAATTACTTCTCCTTTCGGGCGGTCAGAACAGCGCAGGGCTAGGGAACTTCCCTATTCCACCAGTGAAACAGTCCATGCACTACCTAGGTATACATTTGAGTACTAATGCAAAGGTGATGTATAAGAAAAACATACTGGACCATATAGATAAGATCAAGCAATTTTGCGGGAGATGGAGAGATCTTCCGCTATCCTTGTATGGGAGAATAGCTTTGGTTAAGATGGTACTGTTGCCAAAGTTGCTGTACCCACTCCAGGCAATGCCTATTTGGATCAAGAGACAAGACGATAGGTCTTTTAGATCAATTATTCGATCCTTTATATGGAGACAAAAGCGGGCAAGAATAGGACACCATGTGTTGACACGTAACAAGGAGAAGGGAGGGCTTAATCTGCCAGTCATCCGTCTGTATAACGTGGCAGCGTTAATGCGCCTCATCTTTGAGGGTATGGGGGGACGGGCAAAATTTATGCCAGTCCATTGGTGGGAGGGGTGGTGCTCCCCATACACATTTGTAAATCTACTGCACTCACCTCCGGGGATGGGCACAGTTGCAAATAGACAGTATAGCATCCTGGCGCCGCTCCGCTCTGCGTGGAAATGGTGGAGAAGTAGGCAAGCAAAAAGCCCGGTGGCATCGCCATTTTTGAGGATGGTGGGCTTGGTAGACTTCCAGGCGGGCATGGGACCCTCAATATTTAGGAGATGGACAAGGAGTGGGTGTTTGACATGGGAGGACTTGGTATCTCCAGATGGTCATAATTTCCTATCTTTCGCACAAGTGAAAGACAGGTGGGGGGTCACCAACAACCACATGTTACAATATATGCAAGCCCGTCACTACTGGCAGATGATGTGGGGGAAATATGGAGATCAATGGACTTATGGTACTCTGGATAAGATGATGTTGAGTTTGCCCCCGGAAGGAAACAAGCTATCTAACTGGTACAAGATGGTGAAGTTGGCCATACCAGAGGCGAAAGAGGAAGGGGTGGTTTCCAAATGGAACAAGGAATTGGGAACGCAGTACGTTCAAACCCAATTTAATGCCCTATTTGTGACATTAGCTGAAATGGTTAAGTCTGCAGATTGGCAGGAAACTCAGTTCAAATTGCTACATAGGGCCTATATCACTAGAGAGAGAGGGAAAACAATGAAGCTGTGGGATTCGGATAGCTGCACCAAATGCCAGGCAAATGTGGGTACTTTTCTGCACACATTTTTGGAATGCCCCAAACTGACTCTGTGGAATGAGATTTTTCAGATACATGCTAAGGTGCTCTAGTCCACAGTAGAGTGGACTTACCAAACATTATTGCTGGGGGATCAGGAAGACTTAATTGCGCAGGGGCTCTCCCAGCCACAAAGGAGATTTTTGTACATGACCACGTTGGCAGCTAAAAAGGTTATATTGCAGTTCTGGACAAGTGTGGAACCGGTACCGTATAGATACTGGTTGACAAAAGTATCAGAATTGGCAAAGTATGAGAATTCAATGTACAAGGATTCCCCGAACATAGAAAACAGGCAATATGCACAACTATGGCAAAAACTTGAAGATCATGTTTATCCTACTGATCCTGTAGGGGACTAATTTCATATGCAGACAGATAGGGGGGGAGGAAGGGTAAGGGGGTATTGGGGGGGGGGGGGGGGTTAGGAGTGTTGGGGGGGACAAGTTCTGTGTTAGTTCCCATTTGAGTGGTAGAGGTTATGGGGAATTTGAGGGGGGAGGTATAACTGAAAATATCAGTGCGGTCATGTGTGATGGAGGACGAAATATACATTTGTGATTAGAGTATAACTGTTGATTATGACAATGGTGCCTTGTATACAAGAGAGTGTAAGCATGTATTGCACTGATGCTAATAAAGATAATTAAAAAAAAAAAAAAGAAGGTATTCAAGCAGGGTCTGTGTAGGACAAGAGCGAGGGTCTAGGGCCTTGCTGTCACACCAGACGACAAACCTCCTCCATTTAAAATAGTAACTCTTTTTAGTGGAATCTTTCCTGGAAGCAAGCAGGACTCGGGAGACACCCTCCGACAGACCCAAGGAGGCAAAGTCTACGCTCTCAACATCCAGGCCGTGAGGGCCAGGGATGCAGAAGCGCCCCCTCGTTCTGAGTAATGAGGGTTGGAAAACACTCCAATCTCCACAGTTCTTCGGAGGACAACTCCAGAAGAAGAGGGAACCAGATCTGGCGCAGCCAAAAGGGCGCGATCAGAATCATGGTTCCGCGATCCTGCTTGAGTTTCAGCAAAGTCTTCCCCACCAAGGGTATGGGAGGATACGCATACAGGAGGCCCTTCCCCCAATAAAGGGGAAAGGCATCTGACGCTAGTCTGCCGTGGGCCTGAAGTCTGAAACAGAACTGAGGGACCTTGTGATTGGTCTGAGTAGCAAACAGATCGACCAAGGGGGTGCCCCACGCTTGGAAGATCTGACGTACCACTCTCGAGTTGAGAGATCACTCATGAGGTTGCATTATCCTGCTCAATCTGTCGGCCAGACTGTTGTTTACGCCTGCCAGATACGTGGCTTGGAGAAACATGCCATGATGGCGAGCCCAAAGCCACATCTGGACGGCTTCCTGACACAGGGGGCGAGATCCGGTGCCGCCCTGCTTGTTGATGTAAAGGCAACCTGATTGTCTGTCTGAATTTGAATAATTTGATTGGACAATCGATCTCTGAAAGCCTTTAGAGAGTTCCAGACCGCTCGCAACTCCAGGAGATTGATCTGAAAACCGGTTTCCTGGAGGGACCAATGTCCTTGAGTGTGAAGCCCATTGACATGAGCTCCCCACCCGAGGAGAGACGCATCCGTTGTCAGCACTTTTTGTGGCTGAGGAATTTGAAAGGGACGTCCCAAGGTCAAATTGGATCGAATTGTCCACCAATGTAGAGATTTGAGAAACCCCGTGGACAGCTGGATCGTGTCCTCTAGATCCCCGGCAGCTTGAAACCACTGGGAAGCTAGGGTCCATTGAGCTGATCTCATGTGAAGATGGGCCATGGGAGTCACATGGACTGTGGAGGCCATGTGGCCGAGCAATCTCAACATCTGCTCAGCTGTGATCTGCTGAGACGCTCGGACCCAGGAAACAAGAGACAGAAGGTTGTCTGCCCTCGCCTCGGGGAGGTAGGCATGAGCAGTCTGGAAGTCCAGCAGAGCTCCTATGAATTCTAGTCTTTGAACTGGAAGAAGGTGGGACTTTGGATAATTTATCACAAACCCTAGTAGCTCCAGGAGTTGAACAGTCATCTGCATGGACTGTAGAGCTCCTGCCTCGGATGTGTTGTTCACCAGCCAATCGTTGAGATAGGGGAACACATGCACTCCCAATCTGCGCAGCGAAGCCGCTACAACTGCCAGGCATTTTGTAAACACTCTGGGCACAGAGGCGAGACCAAAAGGTAGTACACAATACTGAAAATGCCGTGTCCCCAGACGGAATCGAAGATACTGCCGGTGAGCTGGTAGTATCGGGATGTGAGTATAAGCATCCTTTAAGTCCAGAGAGCATAGCCAATCGTTTTCCTGAATCATGGGAAGAAGGGTGCCCAGGGAAAGCATCCTGAACTTTTCTCGGACCAGATATTTGTTCAGGGCCCTTAGGTCTAGGATGGGACGCATCCCACCTGTTTTCTTTTGCACAAGAAAGTACCTGGAATAGAATCCCAGCCCTTCCTGCTCCAGTGGCACGGGCTCGATCGCATTGGCGCTGAGAAGGGCGGAGAGTTCCTTTGCAAGTACCAGCTTGTGCAGGAAGCTGAAGGACTGAGCTCCCGGTGGGCAATTTGGAGGTGTGGATATCAAATTGAGGGAGTATCCTAGCCAGAGTATTTGAAGAACCCACCGATCAGAGGTTACAAGAGGCCACCTTTGGTGAAAAAACTTTAACCTCCCCCCCGACCGGTACATCGTCCGGCATGGACACTTTTATAGCGGCTATGCTCGCCTGGAGCCAGTCAAAAGCCCGTCCCTTGCGTTTGCTGGGGAGCTGCAGGGGCCTGTTGAGGCACATGCTGTTGACGTGAACGAGCGCACTGGGGCTTAGCCTGAGCAGGCTGTCGGGAAGGTGGATTGTACCTACGCCTATTAGAAGCATAGGGAGCATTCCTCCTTCCACCATAAAAATGTCTCTACCTGATGAGGTAGATGCTGAAGGCGTCCGGTGGGAGAGTTTGTCGAAGGCGGTGTCCCGCTGGTGGTGCTGCTCGACCACCCGTTCGACCTTCTCACCAAAAATATTATCCCCCCGGCAAGGAGCATCCGCAATCCGCTGCTGGACTCTATTTTCCAGGTCAGAGGCACGCAGCCATGAGAGTCTGCGCATCACTATCCCTTGAACAGCGGCCCTGGACGCAACATCAAAAGTGTCGTAAGCACTCCTAGACAGGAATTTTCGACACACCTTCGGCTGTCTGACCACCTCCTGAAAAGGCTTGGCCTGCTCCAACGGGAGCTTATCGACCAAGTCTGCCAGCTACCGCACATTGTTCCGCAAGTGGATGCTCGTGTAGAGCTGGTACGACTGAATCTTGGACACGAGCATAGCAGAATGATAGGCCTTCCTCCCAAAAGAGTCCAGAGTTCTAGACTCCCGCCCCGGGGGCGCCAAGGCGTAAGTAATCCCGAGAACTCTTGGCTCTCTTGAGAGCAGAATCCACAATGCCAGAGTCATGAGGCAACTGGGTCTTCATGAACTCTGGGTCCCCGTGGATCCTATACTGGGACTCAATCTTTTTGGGGATGGAGGGATTAGTTAATGGATTCGCTTAGTTCGTCAGCAATGTCTGTTTCAGGACATTATGCAGAGGAACAGTGGACAATTCCTTAGGTGGCGAAGGATAGTCCAGGACCTCAAACATCTCGGCCCTGGGCTCATCCTCAGTAACCACAGGTAAGGGAATGGCCGTAGACATTTCCTGGACAAAGGAAGAGAAAGACAGACTCTCAGGAGGAGAAAACTTTCTCTCTGGCGAAGGAGTAGAATCAGAAGGAAGACCACAAGACTCCTCATCAGAGAAATATCTTGGCTCTTCCTCTTCTTCCCACGAGGCCTCCCCTTCGGTATCGGACACGACACTTCAGTCTGAAGCTGGGCCCGTCTCAACGCCGAGAAACCATGTCCTCGATGGCGATGCCGAGAAGATGACTCCCTCGCCACCGGCGACGAAGCTCCCTCCAGCGACGTCAACAGGGAGTCAACTTGGGTGGCAGCCGAGGCCGATGCCGCAACTGCCGCATCTCTCAACGGTAACGACGGCGCAAGGATGGCTTGGAGGCGCTCGTCTGAAGTGTCTGTCGAGCAAGGATGTGGGGTCGGTACAGGCGACGAAGTCAGAATCTGCCTGGGGCGCGGAAGCGGTACCAGGCTGTCCGGAGAAGAGCGCATCGACACCTCCTGTATGGAGGGTGAGCGGTCCTCCCAGCGTCGACGCTTCACGGGTGCCGAATCCTTCGGCATCCCGGAGCTCTCGGTACCATGACGGGAAAGTGACCGATGACGATGCTTCTTTGCCTTCGCATGAAGCACGTCACCGGTACCTACCGGTACCGACGAGGACGTGAAATCCACACGCCTCCTCGGGGCTGGGTCTGAAAGAGGTCAGTCGGGGGGGGCCTGTACCGCAGGAGTCCTCGAGGCAGGTGGAAGGTCTCTGGA
Organism: Microcaecilia unicolor; assembly: GCF_901765095.1. NCBI lineage: Eukaryota > Metazoa > Chordata > Amphibia > Gymnophiona > Siphonopidae > Microcaecilia > Microcaecilia unicolor. The sequence goes on along the minus strand of NC_044034.1, from coordinate 197,834,656 downwards.
CAGCCATTACCTGCACTCCTGACGTCGATGCACTCTCCGGTGCCAACATCGATACCGTCCCCGACGATCTCGGTACCGCTATCGACGTCGATGCGGAAGGACCGGGCACAGCTTGGAACGGGTGCTCCCACTGAGCCAATCTCGACGCTTGTGTCTGCTTTTTTAGGCGAAGACACAGAGTACAAGCGTCGGGGCGATGACCAGCCCAAAGACACTGAATACACGAAGCGTGTAGATCAGTGGCTGAGTTTGCCCGGCTGCACTGCGTGCACTTCTTGAAGCCGCTGGCGATCTTCGAGGTCATGGACGGAAAAATTGCAGCGGCGAAGTCAAAACCCGCGATGGTGCCAAAAGAAGGGCACAAAAAAGGGAAAAAACCTGTACGGGCGGCCAAAATGGCCGCTCGCAACAACAAAAGGAAACTTATGGGGATAAACTATGAAATAAAGGAAAAAGTTAACTTTTTTTTTTAAAGAATGAAGAAACACGAGCGACTCGCTCAGAAAACAATGAAAAGCGGCGAAAACCCGTGAAAACGCTGTGAGGGCTCTCTCTGGGGCACAGAACAGCCAAAAAACAGCCGCACTGAGCCACGGAAAAAAAGGGACTGAGGCACGTTTGCGCTACGGACGGGAAGACGGTTGCACATGCGCGCGAGGGCTCTAGCAAGCTTTGTTGCTAGGATGATTTCCGATCCTGGGGCTGCCGTTGGACGTCACCCATATGTGAGAACAAGCAACCTGCTTGTCCTCGGAGAACTCCCTTTACAGCTATGCAACTACATTTTCATTGCAACTGCTTCATTAGGTGTCAAAAGTTCCACATGGAAAATGGAAGTTTTTGATTATAATATTCAAGAATAACGATGGGCTGGCAATTTCAAATCCCACCATTTTGTGACATTAAGAAGGCGTACGTAAGAGCTAGGGACTTTTTGATAGAAGTCCCAGTGTTTTGGAATAGCTTTCTAGTAAAGATGAGAAAGGATACGAAAAATCTGTTTGGTAGGAAGAAAATAAAAGCCTGGTTATTATCTGAACTACTGGCCAAATGGGATGAATCTACTTGGGGGAAACCTTTGGTCCCATAACTGGCTGGAAAGGGACCTAGAGGTGTGAGTTCTTTGGTGGGATGAGGGTAGTGGTTTTGGACCCAGGGTTTGATACTTGTGGGGTAAAAGTCTAGTATATTTAAAATTGGATTATGAGAGGTTTTATTTACTGTTTTACAGTATTTTTGTACACCACACTGAACACTGATAACTTCCTAAAAGTCCATAAGCCATTATTAAGATGGACTTGGGGAAAATCCACTGCATAAAATGTATTGTATGGTTCTGAGCCCTTGCTAGGTACCTGTTGGAAACAGGATGCTGGGCTTGATGGACCTTTGGTCTGTCCCAGTATGACAATGCTTGTGTAACCTCTGTAAGGTCAGGAGTGCAGTAAATAAAACCATTATGATGAAGGTTGGTGTTACTTCTAGTTTAGTAACACCCTCTAACCTACGTCTGAATTTCCTACTTAGGGGAATGCCTCTTATTACATGGATGCTTCCAAAATCTTTTGCAAAATCTAATCTGTTCTTCTGATTTAATCATTGTGGTCAAAGCCTTGAACACTTATGATTTTATATTTAAATTTTTTATTAAAGTATAAAAAGGAACAATATGCTGTGCAACTGTTGTTTATAAATCACAAATAGAAAACAATAACAACAACCAGATATAATAACCCCCCACCCCCACCCCACCCCTCTACCCTTCCAATCCCAACAATAGTTGACTTCTACTATCCCAAGGAATCCTAATCCACCCTGTTAAAATGTTCAGAGGTCGCTTTACTCATACTACCCCTCTCCTCAAGTCGCTTCACTGGCTCCCTATCCGTTTTCGCATCCTGTTCAAACTTCTTCTACTAACCTATAAATGTACTCACTCTGCTGCTCCCCGTATTTCTCCACACTCGTCCTTCCCTACACCCCTTCCCGTGCACTCCGCTCCATGGATAAATCCTTCTTATCTGTTCCCTTCTCCACTACTGCCAACTCCAGACTTCGCGCCTTCTGTCTCGCTGCACCCTACGCCTGGAATAAACTTCTGAAGCACTGACTGCCCGAACCGACTGTCGCGTCGGGTATCCTGCTGAAGGCAGTAATGAGATGTGAATGTGTGGACAGATGACCACGTCGCAGCTTTGCAGATCTCTTCAATAGTGGCTGACTTCAAGTGGGCCACTGACGCAGCCATGGCTCTGACATTGTGAGCCGTGACATGACCCTCAAGAGCCAGCCCAGCCTGGGCGTAAGTGAAGGAAATGCAATCTGCTAGCCAATTGGATATGGTGCGTTTCCCGACAGCCACTCCCCTCCTGTTGGGATCAAAAGAAACAAACAATTGGGCGGACTGTCTGTTGGGCTGTGTCCGCTCCAGATAGAAGGCCAATGCTCTTTTGCAGTCCAATGTGTGTAGCTGACGTTCAGCAGGGCAGGAATGAGGACGGGGAAAAAATGTTGGCAAGACAATTGACTGGTTCAGATGGAACTCCGACACTACATTCGGCAAGAACTTAGGGTGAGTGCGGAGGACTACTCTGTTATGATGAAATTTGGTGTAAGGGGCCTGGGCTACCAGGGCCTGAAGCTCACTGACTCTACGAGCTGAAGTAACTGCCACCAAGAAAATGACCTTCCAGGTCAAGTACTTCAGATGGCAGGAGTTCAGTGGCTCAAAAGGAGGTTTCATCAGCTGGGTGAGAACGACATTGAGATCCCATGACACTGTAGGAGGTTTGACGGGGGGCTTTGACAAAAGCAAACCTCTGATGAAGCGAACAACTAAAGGCTGTCCTGAGATCGGCTTACCTTCCACACGGTAATGGTATGCACTGATTGCGCTAAGGTGAACCCTTACCGAGTTGGTCTTGAGACCAGACTCAGACAAGTGCAGAAGTTAGTCAAGCAGGGTCTGTGTAGGACAAGAGCGAGGATCTAAGGCCTTGCTGTCACACCAGACGGCAAACCTCCTCCATAAAAAGAAGTAACTCCTCTTAGTGGAATCTTTCCTGGAAGCAAGCAAGATACGGGAGACACCCTCTGACAGACCCAAAGAGGCAAAGTCTACGCTCTCAACATCCAGGCCGTGAGAGCCAGAGACCGGAGGTTGGGATGCAGAAGCGCCCCTTCGTCCTGTGTGATGAGGGTCGGAAAACACTCCAATCTCCACGGTTCTTCGGAGGACAACTCCAGAAGAAGAGGGAACCAGATCTGACGCGGCCAAAACGGAGCAATCAGAATCATGGTGCCTCGGTCTTGCTTGAGTTTCAACAAAGTCTTCCCCACCAGAGGTATGGGAGGATAAGCATACAGCAGGCCTTCCCCCCAAGCCAGTAGGAAGGCATCCGATGCCAGTCTGCCGTGGGCCTGAACTCTGGAACAGAACTGAGGGACCTTGTGGTTGGCTCGAGATGCAAAGAGATCTACCAAGGGGGTGCCCCACACCTGGAAGATCTGGCGCACTACTCTGTAGTTGAGCGACCACTCGTGAGGTTGCATAATCCTGCTCAACCTGTCGGCCAGACTGTTGTTTACGCCTGCCAGATATGTGGCTTGGAGCCACATGCCGTAACGGCGAGCCCAGAGCCACATGCTGACGGCTTCCTGACACAGGGGGCGAGATCCGGTGCCCCCCTGCTTGTTGATGTAATACATGGCAACCTGGTTGTCTGTCTGAATTTGGATAATTTGATGGGACAGCCGATCTCTGAAAGCCTTCAGAGCGTTCCAGACCGCTCGTAACTCCAGGAGATTGATCTGCAGATCGCGTTCCTGGAGGGACCAGCTTCCCTGGGTGTGAAGCCCATCGACATGAGCTCCCCACCCTAGGAGAGACGCATCCGTAGTCAGCACTTTTTGCGGCTGAGGAATTTGGAAAGGGCGTCCCAGAGTCAAATTGGACCAAATCGTCCACCAATACAGGGATTTGAGAAAACTCGTGGACAGGTGGATCACGTCTTCTAGATCCCCAGCAGCTTGAAACCACTGGGAAGCTAGGGTCCATTGATTAGATCGCATGTGAAGGCGGGCCATGGGAGTCACATGAACTGTGGAGGCCATGTGGCCCAGCAATCTCAACATCTGCCGAGCTGTGATCTGCTGGGACGCTCGCAACCGACAGACGAGGGACAACAAGTTGTTGGCTCTCGTCTCTAGGAGATAGGCACGAGCCGTCCGAGAATCCAGCAGAGCTCCTATGAATTCGAGTCTTTGCACTGGGAGAAGGTGGGACTTTGGATAATTTATCACAAACCCCAGTAGCTCCAGGAGGCGAACAGTCATCTGCATGGACTGTAGAGCTCCTGCCTCGGATGTGTTCTTCACCAGCCAATCGTCGAGATAGGGGAACACGTGCACTCCCAGCCTGCGAAGCACCGCTGCTACTACAGCCAGGCACTTCGTGAACACTCTGGGCGCAGAGGCGAGCCCAAAGGGTAGCACACAGTACTGGAAGTGACGTGTGCCCAGCTGAAATCGCAGATACTGCCTGTGAGCTGGCAGTATCGGGATGTGCGTATAGGCGTCCTTCAAGTCCAGAGAGCATAGCCAATCGTTTTCCTGAATCATGGGAAGAAGGGTGCCCAGGGAAAGCATCCTGAACTTTTCCTTGACCAGATATTTGTTCAGGGCCTTTAGGTCTAGGATGGGACGCATCCCCCCTGTTTTCTTTTCCACAAGGAAGTACCTGGAATAGAATCCCAGCCCTTCTTGCCCGGATGGCACGGGCTCGACCGCATTGGCGCTGAGAAGGGCGGAGAGTTCCTCTGCAAGTACCTGTAGGATTGAGCTCCCGGTGGGCAATTTGGAGGTTTCGAGGCCAAATTGAGGGTGTATCCTTGCCGGACTATTTGAAGAACCCAACGGTCGGAGGTTACAAGAGGCCACCTTTGGTGAAAAACTTTCAACCTCCCCCCGACCGGCAGATCGCCCGGCACTGACACGTTGATGTCGGCTATGCTCTGCTGGAGCCAGTCAAAAGCTCGCCCCCTGCTTTTGCTGGGGAGCTGTGGGGCCTTGCTGAGGCGCACGCTGCTGACGAGAGCGAGCGCGCTGGGGCTTAGCCTGGGCCGCAGGCTGTCGAGAAGGAGGATTGTACCTAAGCTTGCCAGAAGAGTAGGGAACAGTCTTCCTTCCCCCATAAAAACGTCTACCTGAGGAGGTAGATGCTGAAGGCTGCCGGCGGGAGAACTTGTTGAAAGCGGTATCCTGCTGGTGGAGCTGTTCTACCACCTGTTCGACTTTCTCTCCAAAAATGTTGTCCGCTCGGCAAGGGGAGCGCAATCCGCTGCTGGATCCTATTCTCCAGGTCGGAGGCACGCAGCCATGAGAGTCTGCGCATCACCACACCTTGAGCAGCGGCCCTGGATGCAACATCAAAGGTATCATATACCCCTCTGGCCAGGAATTTTCTGCACGCCTTCAGCTGCCTGACCACCTCCTGAAATGGCTTGGCTTGCTCAGGAGGGAGCTTGTCCACCAAGCCTGCCAACTGCCGCACATTGTTCCGCATATGGATGCTCGTGTAGAGCTGGTAGGACTGAATCTTGGCCACGAGCATAGAAGAATGGTAGGCCTTCCTCCCAAAGGAGTCTAAGGTTCTAGTCTTTGCCCGGGGGCGCCGAAGCATGCTCCCGAGAACTCTTAGCCTTCTTTAGGGCCAGATCCACCACACCAGAGTCGTGAGGCAACCGAGTGCGCATCAGCTCTGGGTCCCCATGGATCCGGTACTGGGACTCGATCTTCTTGGGAATGTGGGGATTAGTTAAAGGCTTGGTCCAGTTCGCCAGCAATGTCTTTTTTAGGACATGATGCATGGGTACTGTGGACGCTTCCTTAGGTGGAGAAGGATAGTCCAAGAGCTCAAACATTTCAGCTCTGGGCTCATCCTTCATGACCACAGGGAAGGGGATGGCCGTAGACATCTCCCGGACAAAGGCCGCAAAAGACAGACTCTCGGGAGGAGAAAGCTGCCTTTCAGGGGAGGGAGTGGGATCAGAAGGAAGGCCATCAGACTCCTCGTCACAGAAATATCTGATGTCCTCCTCCCACGAGGCCTCACCATCGGTATCAGACACAACTTCATGAACCTGTGTCTGAAGCCGTGCCCGACTCGACTCCGTGGAAACACGGCCACGGTGGGAGCGTCGAGAGGTAGACTCCCTCGCCAGCACCGGCGAAGCTCCCTCCGCCAACGTAGTCAGGGAGCCTTCCTGGGAGGCGACCGCAAGCGGCACCGGTCGGAGACCTCACCCCGGGCAAGGGGCCAGCTGGCGCCTCACTCGACGGTACCGGTGGCGCAAGCACCCCCGGTACTGGAGGGGAAGGGCGCAACAGCTCTCCCAGGATCTCTGGGAGAACGGCCCGGAGACTCTCGTGCAGAGCGGCTGTGGAGAAAGACATGGAAGCCGATGCAGGCGTCGAGGTCAGAGTCTGTTCCTGGCGTGGAGGCTGTTCCGGGCTGTCCAAGGTGGAGCGCATCGACACCTCCTGAACAGAGGGTGAGCGGTCCTCCCGGTGCCGATGCCTACTGGGTGCCGACTCCCTCGGCGACCCAGAGCTCTCGGTACCGATGCGGGAAGGTGACCGGTGTCGATGCTTCTTTGATTTTTTCAAACGAAGCATGTCACCGGAGCTTCCCGGTACCGACGAGGAGGACGTAGAATCCAGCCGTCTCTTCCTCGGGGCCGAGGCCGAAGAAGGTCGGTCTCGGGGGGGCTGTACCGCAGGAGCCCTCAGGGTAGGAGGAGGCTCACCGCCACCAGCAGGGGAATGGACAGCCCTCACCTGCACTCCAGTCGAACCACCACCGTCCGACGACATCAGGAACAGCGGAGGTCCCAGTACCACCGACGCCGACGCAGCCTTCCGATGTCTCGGTACTGACGATGCAGAGGGTCGATACCTCGATGCCGTCTATGCTGAGGTCGAAGGTCTTGATGCTGTCGACGTCGATGCACTCGATGCCTCCAGTGCTGTTGTCGACGAAGAGCCCGAGAACAACACGTTCCACTGGGTCAACCTCGCTACCTGAGTCCTCTTCTGTAAAATAGCACAAAGACTGCAGGCCTGCGGGCGGTGCCCAGCCCCCGGACACTGAAGACACGACGTGTGCCTATCAGTGAGCGAGATTACCCGGGCGCACTGGGTGCACTTCTTGAAGCCGCTGGGAGACTTTGATGACATGGGCGGAAAAATCACGCCGGCGAAATCAAAATTTGCGATGGTGACGAAGGGCACCAAAAATAAGGAAGAGAGAAAAACCCGTACCGAGGCCACAAAAAAGGCCTACCCCGAAAGTGAAAGGAAACTTACGTCGGGGAAACAAACTAAACACACGGGAAGGGACAAAGACCGAGGTCTTTCTTTTTTTTTTTTGCGAAATCGCGAAGACGCGCGAGTGTCAACTTGAGGGGCGTGAAACGGCGGCAAAACACGACCGTCCCGAGCGCGGACAAAAGAAGACTGACGAACACGAGCCGGTTCGGGCGGGAAGAAGGCCGCGCATGCGCGGTGTGCATGGGCGCGCGAGGACTAGCAAAGGCCTTTGCTAGTGAAGTTTCCGACTGGAGGGGCTGCCGTGGACGTCACCCATCAGTGAGAACAAGCAGCCTGCTTGTCCTCGGAGAAATATTATTGTCTGCATCACTCAAACATAATAACAGTCCCGTTCGTTAACAAGCTTCAAAGTAGAAAATGACACGGGGATAAATTCTGTCCCTGTCCCCACGGACTCTGTCCCTATCCCTGTGGTTACCGCGTGTCCTCGTCCCCGTGTCATTCTCTATTGTGAATAGCTCTCAGCCAAGGACATCACTACATTGACTGGACTAAGTAAACTGGGAGAGGAGGTAAAAGGAGAACAATCCCTAGGCAGTTATAAATGAAGACTCATGGTGCCAGATCCGTTATCTAGTACCAACTGAGCTGGAAGTGCAAAGAAGCTGCGGGAAACCCATGGGTCAAAATGAAAGAAGTGTTACACATTTAGACAAGTTTTTTGAAAAACAAAAAGAGATTGTAAAAAGACAGGATTATTTTGGGTAATTGGTTCAGTAAGTTGTAAATGTAGGCGTTTCCGCTAATTAAGTGTTCTTTCAGGGTGCAAAAATACATTTATATCCCATATTTTCCTACTGATCACAGGCTCAAAGTCAGTGTTTATCAGTGTTTTCACTCCACAGGTCCTATTGCTGGGTATCTTTCCCAGTAAAATTAAATATATATATTTATGTCACATGGAGTCATCAGCACAGAAAAAGCCATAGCATGCACCTGGAGTAAACCCTATGGCCACCTGGAGGGTCTGGCCCAGCACTGCCCAGGCCCACCTGCACCTGCTCATACACTGGAATACCCTCCACCCCCGCCTGCTGGGTCTCACTTGCCTCTGGACAAGCTCTCCCAGCTGCAAGTTATGTCCCCGGTGGTTTCTAGGGGCACTAGGGCCACAATGCTAGTTCCTAGAAAACACCCACAGACAGAGAACACAAACTGCCAGGATTCTTAGTCAGTCTAGGACAACAGAGCTAACAAACTAATAGGTTTATTATTTTTAAAAAAGTAGAATAGCGAACAGTAAAATTTAAACAGAAAACAGGAACAGGTAAAATAACAAGGATTTGGTGTTAAATCCAGCTGAACACTTTATCTGGAGTGGTCAGGAAAAAGAAACTGCTCACAGGAATTGAACATGGCCTCAGCACAGAGGTCTACTCTCCTCCACACTCCCAACTGAGACTAAGGAGTTCTAGTATATTCTGGGCTAGGTCTTTGGCTTCAACGCCAATCAGGGGACAGAGCATTAGAACTAAGGATGTTTGACCAATGACACTGCAGGTAATTTTTCTCTTTTGGGGAATGTAGCTGAAAAGAAAACAGACCTTTGTTGCAGGAGGATACAAGACAAGACAGGGAAGAGGTGAGAGAGGACTACGAGAAATGGTGTTTTTTCTGGTGTTTCCAGTAAACTCCTATTTGAACTTTTTTGCATCAGGCGTATTTCTATCAGCATTCATCAGTTGAAAATGTAAGATCATGAGCCCTGATTTCACATAGAGCTACCATAAGGGGCCCTTTCCTAAGAGCAGCTTGTCACAGAGTATCAAAAGGAAGATTACCACCACCATGAGGGATCCAAACTATATAGGTCAGCGATTACCTTAGCCAGGGTGGAGACAGAATGAATTTTTCTTTTATTTGTCACTATACTGTCAGTCAGGTCAGCCACAGACAGACCCACAGACCAAGACTTTTGACTTTTTCCCTTCAGTATTTCCAAAGCTCTGCAAACAAGACAGGAGGATTTTTTAAATAAAATTTTCACCAAAATTCATTTTAGCCCTAGTGGTGAATAGAGTAAAAAGCCTATATAACAACATTATAAAAAACTGATAATTTGGGAATATTTGTTAAAAAGAAAGAAATTAATACCCAGCACAGATGAAAAAGGACATTAGAAAGGCATCACCATCTGTAAAAAAAAAGAACTCTATAATGGAAGCTTGTTAAAGAATACTTCTGCTACTATATTGACAGAAATTGTTCTCACATTCTAACCAATGAACAGGGGTCAACCAATTTATTATAGTTAACTGTAAAAGTTGTATCAAACTACATAAACAATTTAATCTAGAAGGCAAGATTTCTGTTTGTCATAGGCAAGCTCTTTTATAGAGACCATTGAGGCCAGTCTGATGGTCAGGTGCTTAGTGTTGTGAACTGCCATGCAGGTGGTCACTGATTCAATCTCTGAGTCAAAGTTCTACTCTTTCGGTACGCTAGGGAAATGCTGCAGATGCTCCCAGAGATGGTAGGGAATAATTGTCGAGGGTGGTCAATGGACACTCCAACACAGGGACTGGTGCTTAAAAGTTGCTTTATTGAGTGCTAATATACCAGGACACGATACGGTCCGTGTTTTGGCGTAATGAAATTCCTGCCTCAGGGGTCACAATGAGGGGCATAATCGAACGGGACGCCCAAGTTTTCCTGGGGCCGTCCTCGCAGGACGGCTCCATGAAGGGGCGGGGAAATCTGTATTATCGAAACAAGATGGGCGTCCATCTTTCGTTTCGATAATACGGTCGGGGACGCCCAAATCGCAACATTTAGGTCGTCCTTAGAGATGGTCGTCCCCGGTTTTTGGCGATAATGGAAACCAAGAACGCCTATCTCAAAAACGACCAAATCCAAGCCATTTGGTTGTGGGAGGAGCCAGCATTCGTAGTGCACTGGTCCCCCTCACATGCCAGGACACCAACCGGGCAACCTAGGGGGCACTGCAGTGGACTTCACAAATTGCTCCCAGGTGAATAACTCCCTTACCTTGTGTGCTGAGCCCCCCAAAAAGTGAATGATACATACCTGTAGCAGGTGTTCTCCGAGGACAGCAGGCTGATTGTTCTCACGACTGGGTGACGTCCGCGGCAGCCCCCACCAACCGGAAAAGGCTTCGCGGGACGGTCGGCACGCAGGGCACGCCCACCGCGCATGCGCGGCCGTCTTCCCGCCCGTGCGCGACCGCTCCCGCCAGTTGAATGACAAGCAATAAAATATGAAACACAACTCCAAAGGGGAGGAGGGAGGGTAGGTGAGAACAATCAGCCTGCTGTCCTCGGAGAACACCTGCTACAGGTATGTATCATTCACTTTCTCCGAGGACAAGCAGGCTGCCTGTTCTCACAACTGGGGTATCCCTAGCTTTCAGGCTCACTCAAAACAAGAACCCAGGTCAATTGAACCTCGCAACGGCGAGGGTACAACAGAAATTGACCTACGAAGAACAACTAACTGAGAGTGCAGCCTGACCAGAATAAATTCGGGTCCTGGAGGGTGGAGTTGGATTTACACCCCAAACAGATTCTGCAGCACCGACTGCCCGAACCGACTGTCGCGTCGGGTATCCTGCTGGAGGCAGTAATGTGATGTGAATGTGTGGACAGATGACCACGTCGCAGCCTTGCAAATCTCTTCAATAGTGGCTGACTTCAAGTGGGCCACTGACGCTGCCATGGCTCTGACACTATGAGCCGTGACATGACCCTCAAGAGCCAGCCCAGCCTGGGCGTAAGTGAAGGAAATGCAATCTGCTAGCCAATTGGAGATGGTGCGTTTCCCGACAGCGACCCCTAGCCTGTTAGGGTCGAAAGAAACAAACAATTGGGCGGACTGTCTGTGGGGCTGTGTCCGCTCCAAGTAGAAGGCCAATGCTCTCTTGCAGTCCAATGTGTGCAACTGACGTTCAGCAGGGCGGGTATGCGGCCTGGGGAAGGATGTTGGCAAGACAATTGACTGGTTAAGATGGAACTCCGACACCACCTTCGGCAGGAACTTTGGGTGGGTGCGGAGCACTACTCTGTTGTGATGAAATTTGGTATATGGAGCATGAGCTACTAGGGCTTGAAGCTCACTGACCCTACGAGCTGAAGTAACTGCCACCAAGAAAATGACCTTCCAGGTCAAGTACTTCAGATGGCAGGTATTCAGTGGCTCAAAAGGAGGGTTCATCAGCTGGGTGAGGACGACGTTGAGATCCCATGACACTGTAGAAGGCTTGATAGGGGGCTTTGACAAAAGCAAGCCTCTCATGAATCGAACGACTAAAGGCTCTCCAGAGATGGCTTTACCCTCCACACGATAATGGTAAGCACTAATCGCACTAAGGTGATTCCTTACTGAGTTGGTCTTGAGGCCAGACTCTGATAAGTGTAGAAGGTATTCAAGCAGGTTCTGTGCAGGGCAAGAACGAGGTTCTAGGGCCTTGCTGTCACACCAGACGGCAAACCTCCTCCACTTGAAAAAGTAACTCTTTTTAGTGGAATCCTTCCTGGAGGCAAGCAGGACCCGGGAGACACCCTCCGACAGACCCAACGCAGCGAAGTCTACACCCTCAACATCCAGGCCGTGAGAGCCAGAGACTGAAGGTTGGGGTGCAGTAACGCTCCGTCGTTCTGCGAAATGAGAGTCGGAAAACACTCCAATCTCCACGGTTCTTCTGAGGACAACTCCAGAAGAAGAGGGAACCAGATCTGACGGGGCCAAAAGGGCGCTATCAGAATCATGGTGCCGCGGTCGTGCTTGAGCTTCAGTAAGGTCTTCCCCACCAAAGGTATGGGAGGATAAGCATACAGGAGGCCGGTCCCCCAATGGAGGAGAAAGGCGTCCGACGCTAGCCTGCCGTGTGTCTGAAGTCTGGAACAGAACAGAGGCAGCTTGTGGTTGGTCTGAGAGGCGAAAAGGTCCACCGAGGGGGTGCCCCACTCTCGGAAGATCTTGCGTACCACTCTGGAATGGAGCGACCACTCGTGCGGTTGCATGACTCTGCTCAGTCTGTCGGCCAGACTGTTGTTTACGCCTGCCAGGTATGTGGCTTGGAGGAGCATGCCAAACTGGCACGCCCAGCGCCACAGCCCGACGGCTTCCTGACACAGGGGGCGAGATCCGGTGCCCCCCTGCTTGTTGACGTAATACATTGCAACCTGATTGTCTGTCCGAATTTGGATAATTTGGCAGGACAGCCGATCTCTGAAAGCCTTCAGCGCGTTCCAGATCGCTCGGAGCTCCAGGAGGTTGATCTGCAGATCCTTTTCCTGGAGGGACCACAGACCCTGGGTGTGAAGCCCATCGACATGAGCTCCCCAACCCAGGCGAGATGCATCCGTCGTCAGCACCTTCGTGGGCTGCGGAATTTGGAATGGACGTCCCAGGGTCAAATTGGTCCGGATGGTCCACCAGAGCAGTGAAGTGCGGCAACTGGTGGAGTGGCGGATGACATCTTCTAGATTCCCGGTGGCTTGGAACCACTGGGAAGCTAGGGTCCATTGAGCAGATCTCATGTGAAGACGAGCCATGGGAGTCACATGAACTGTGGAGGCCATATGACCCAGAAGTCTCAACATCTGCCGAGCTGTGACCTGCTGAGACGCTCTGGTCTGCGAAGCGAGGGACAGGAGGTTGTTGGCCCTCGCTTCGGGAAGGAAGGCCTGAGCCGTCTGGGTATTCAGCAGAGCTCCTATGAATTCCAGAGACTGGGTTGGCTGGAGATGGGACTTTGGGTAATTTATCACAAACCCCAGCAGCTCCAGGAGTTGAATAGTGCACTGCATGGACCGGAGGGCTCCTGCCTCCGAGGTGTTCTTGACCAGCCAATCGTCGAGATATGGGAACACGTGCACTCCCAGCCTGCGTAGGTACGCCGCCACCACCACGAGGCACTTTGTAAACACTCGTGGGGCGGAGGCGAGCCCAAAGGGCAGCACACAATACTGAAAGTGCCGTGCGCCCAGGCGGAATCTGAGATACTGTCTGTGAGCTGGCAGTATCGGGATGTGAGTATATGCATCCTTTAAATCCAGGGAACATAGCCAATCGTTTTTCTGAATCATTGGCAGAAGGGTGCCCAAGGAAAGCATCCTGAACTTTTCTTTGGCCAGGAATTTGTTCAGGCCTCTCAGGTCTAGGATGGGACGCATCCCCCCTGTTTTCTTTTCCACAAGGAAGTACCTGGAATAGAATCCCTGCCCTTCCTGCCCGGGTGGTACGGGCTCGACCGCATTGGCGCTGAGAAGGGCGGAGAGTTCCTCTGCAAGTACCTGCTTGTGATGGGAGCTGAAGGATTGAGCTCCCGGAGGACAATTTGGAGGCAGGGAGGCCAAATTCAGGGCGTATCCGCACCACACTATTTGGAGAACCCACTGGTCGGAGGTTATGAGAGGCCACCTTTGGTGAAAAAATTTTAACCTCCCCCCGACCGGCAGATCGTCCGGTACGGACACTTTGAGGGCGGCTATGTTCCCGTGGATCCAGTCAAAAGCCCGTCCCTGGCTTTTGCTGTGGAGGCGCAGGGGGCTGCTTAGGCGCACGCTGTTGACGGGAACGAGCGTGCTGGGGCTGTCCCTGTGCCTGACGAGGCCTTCGGGCCGGCTGGTTGTACCTACGCTTTGCAAAAGAATAGGGTGTAGCCTGCCGGGCCCGGGAAAAACGTCCACCTGCTGAGGTGGATGCTGAAGGCGCCCGGTGGGAGAGCTTGTCGAGAGCGGTTTCCCGCTGATGCAGTTGGTCCACCATCTGCTCGACCTTCTCACCAAAAATGTTATCCCCCCGGCAAGGGACGTCGGCCAGTCTCTGCTGGGTGCGGTTGTCCAGGTCAGAGGCACGCAGCCATGAGAGCCTGCGCATCACTATACCTTGGGCCGCAGCACGAGATGCCACGTCACAGGTGTCATAGATACCCCTGGACAGGAACTTTCTGCACGCCTTCAGCTGCCTGACCACCTCCTGATAAGGCCTGGACTGCTCCGGCGGGAGCTTCTCGACCAGGTCCGCCAGTTGCTGCACATAGGTCCGCATGTGAATGCTCATATAGAGCAGGTATGATTGGATGCGGGTCACGAGCATGGAGGATTGGTAGGCCTTCCTCCCAAACGAGTCCAGAGTGCGAGACTCCCGCCCCGGGGGCGCCGAGGCGGTATCCCTCGAACTCCGTGCCCTCTTGAGAGCAGAATCCACGACCGCTGAGTCATGGGGCAATTGTGGCCGCATTAGCTCTGGGTCGGAGTGGATCCTGTACTGGGACTCTGCTTTCTTGGGAATGGTGGGGTTAGTTAATGGTCGCACCCAGTTCCGAAGCAGCGTCTCCTTCAGGACATTGTGCAGCGGCACCGTGGAGGACTCTCTAGGTGGTGATGGATAGTCGAGGACCTCGAGCATCTCGGCCCTCGGCTCTTCCACAGAGACCACGGGGAAGGGAATGCTAATAGACATATCCCGCACAAAGGAGGCAAAGGAGAGACTCTCGGGAGGTGAGAGTTTCCTCTCCGGTGAAGGCGTGGGGTCCGAGGGAAGGCCCGTAGACTCCTCTGAGGAGAAATATCTAGGGTCCTCCTCTTCCCCCCACGAGTCCTCATCCTCGGTGTCGGACATAAGCTCATGTAGCTGAGTCCTGAACCGGGCCCGGCTCGACGTCGAGGCACCAAGGTCTCGGTGTCGTCGAGCGGTGGACTCCCGCGCCGGCGGGGACGGAGCTCCCTCCATCGACGTCGACTCCACCTGCGTGGCGGTCGAGACCGGCACCGCAAGCGGTGGCGGTGTCGACGGCCCCGGCGCCGGGCTAGAGCTCGCCGGCGCCACAGTCATCGGCGCCGAGGGCGCAAGCACCCCCCGGCGCCGGCACAGCCTGGCGCATCAGCCCTTCCAGGATCCCCGGAAGGATGGCTCTGAGGCACTCGTCCAGGCCCGCTGCCGGGAAAGGCGGTGGGGCCGGTAGGGGTGTCGGCGCCAGAAGCTGCTGGGGGCCAGGAGACGGCACCGAGGTGCCGGAACCCCGACGCGTCGGTACCTCCACAACCGACGGAGACCTCTCCTCTCGATGGTGACGCTTCGGCGTCGCCTCCTCTCCGATATCCGGATGCACCGAGGGCGACCGGTGACGACGCTTCTTATCTTTCTTACGATGCCCGTCACCGGCGCCGGAAGGCATGGAGGAGGAGGAGGTCAATCCCCCTCGGTCTCGAGGTACCGGGTCAGACAAGGTTCGGTCCCGTGGCCCACGAGCTGAGGGAGTGACCGGGGCCGACTGCCCACGCGGCCTCTCACCCCCACTCTCACCGGAGGACCGGCGGGCCGACGGGACCTGTTCTCCTGGGGTCGCTGCCATCGGTGCCGATGTCTCGGGCATCGATACCGGTACCAAAGGGCCGGGCGTCGATACCGATGCCTTCGAGGTCGACGTCGAGGGGCCGGCGCAAGTTCCAAAAAGACGGTCCCGCAGAACGTGCCTCGCAACCTGAGTCCGTTTCCGGAGACCGAGACACAGAGAACACGACTTGATATTGTGCTCCGGCCCGAGGCACTGGAGGCACCAAGCGTGGGTGTCGGTCTGCGAGATCGGCCGGCCGCAGCGACCACACTTTTTAAATCCACTCGGGACCTTCGAGGACATCGACGGAAAAATCGCGTCGGCGAAGTCAAAGTCGTCAATGGTGGCTGAAATCACACCACGAAAAGGAAAACGACCGTGCGGCCACTAGGCCGCAACGCAGCGTCCCCGCTGGAAGCGAGGGAAAAAGGGGAGCGCGTGCTCCAAACGCGCAGGGTTTCTTTTTTTTTTTTTTCAAAAAGAAACCGGACGGTAACTAAACCTAAATAAACAAAGAAAAAGCACGATCGGCGTAAACGCGATCGAAAATCCGGCGGCTGAATCAGAGAGAGCGGCGGGGCACGACTCTCTCCAGACGCGGAAAAAAAGGAACTGGCGGGAGCGGTCGCGCACGGGCGGGAAGACGGCCGCGCATGCGCGGTGGGCGTGCCCTGCGTGCCGACCGTCCCGCGAAGCCTTTTCCGGTTGGTGGGGGCTGCCGCGGACGTCACCCAGTCGTGAGAACAAGCAGCCTGCTTGTCCTCGGAGAACCCACTCCCCACAACTGTACACCACTACCATAGCCCTAAGAGGTGAAGGGGGGCACCTACATGAGGGTACAGTGGGTTTTGAAGGGCTCACATTTACCACCACAAGTGTAACAGGTGGGGGGGAAGATGGGCCTGGGTCCGCCTGCCTGAAGTGCACTGCACCCACTAAAACTGCTCCAGGGACCTGCATACTGCTGCCATGGAGCTGGGTATGACATTTGAGGCTGGCAAAACATTTTTTTTAAGTTTTTATTTTTAGGGTGGGAGGGGGTTGGTGACCACTGGAGGAATAAGGGGAGGTCATCCCCGATTCCCTCTGGCGGTCATCTGGTCAGTTCAGGCACCTTTTTGAGGCTCGGTCACAAGAAAAAAATGGACCAAGTAAAGTCGGCCAAGTGCTCGTCAGGGACGCCCTTCTTTTTTCCTTTACACTGGTAAACGGCATTTTTGTTACAAAGAATGTGAATGGTGTTCTTAGTTAAGTCATGGGTGCTGAATTCGAAAATGAAATCAGTTTTTGCCTAGCGGGCTCAGTTTTCTTGTAACACGCTACCCTTTTTATAAAAAATCCTTGAAAACGCTGCATTTTGGTACCCTGCTGTGCAGGGCCGCCGAGAGGGGTGGGGCGGGGGGACAAAATCTCCAGGGCCCGGGCCTTCAAGGGGGGCCCGGTGCCAGTCCCACCCGCCCTCTGACCATCTGCCACCGGGCCGGCCCCTTGTATTTAAATCACCGCGCGGTGCGACTCTCCCTCTCACCTCCCTGTGAGGCGGAACTCCTCCCTTCGGGTCTCCTTCCCTCCCTGTATCCCGCCCTCAGGGGAGCAGCAGCAGCGACCTCGGAGGGGGGAGGGGAGCGGCAACCTCGGGGGCGGGGCAAGGCGGGGGCAAGGTGGCCTTGTCCCGGGCCCGGCCAAATTTCTCGGCGGCCCTGCTGCTGTGGATTAATTTAATTCAGCAGTTGTAATTGTTGGAAAAACAATTGAAATATACTAGGAATTACAATACAAAACCCTTAGTTTAGAAAGCCACCACCAGGAAATATGGGAGGTTTGGCAACATTGCCCATGAGTCATGCTCGAACATGTTCAAACACGTTCTGTTGCGTCAGTTGCCACCTGTATCTCAGCATTGAGAGTTGAGTCAACAATTGCTGTTGGAAGTGACTGCTTGTAGTTCTACGTTTGTGAAGGTTTGTGTTTTGTGTCATTTTGAGGCAGCCATGGGCAAAGAAAGTGTTAACTCTGAGAAATAATTATATATATATAAGAAATGATATTAAAAGCTTGAAGTTTGAATTCTTTTCACTCTGCCAGCAAAGTAGTGAAGGAATGCAGGCTGGAATTAATTAGAGTCTAGTTTGGCCGAGCTAAGGTTAGGAAAGGTCAGTGAGAAATGAAACTCTGTCCCTTGTGAATTGCCAATGCTAGCTGGCACATCTGTAAATTATTAGGCTTACTGAATAGTTTTGTAAGCAGGCACGAGCCAGACATATGACATATTGTAGTTTAAGAATAGGCTGAAATACTATTTAGAAGTGCTTAATATGTAGATAGCTTAGATATAGATATATCTGATTATGCTTATTTTAGAATATGCTGTATTCTGTGTAAATTAATAAGTTTTGTGTCTATGTAGAATGTCTGTTAAATCCGGTATTACTCTTTGTCTGACATTTCAAGCAAAGGCTGCAGTGAGGAGATCAACATGTGTTTTGAATTAACTATGGTCTTAGCTAGTTCTGTGTATAGAGCTGAGAGGTGAAAAAGGTCAGAACTAGCCAGCTCTCTTCTCCTTGATTAATTATAGGTAAAATGCAGAAATGGTCTTGGAAGTAATAACCTGATATGTATGCTATTAAGTAAGCCTGGCTTTTGACCTCTTTAATGAATGCCAGAGTTTAGTTAGCAGTTAGTACTAGGAATATGAGAAATCAATCATAATAACATGTAAGAGACTGGAGCCCAAATGTCTGGCTTGAGGGGCCCCAGGTTAGAGGTCAGTTTAGGATGTCTGGAACCTATGTAACTGATATTTGTATGGAGCTGATTGGTTGAGGCAAGGTAGCCAATCAATGTCTTAACCAATTGGGAGTAAAGGGGGCTGGGCTAGGCTAGGCTAGGAGGAGGGCTTAGGACCCTATTTAAGTGGGAGCAGAAGCAGTTTACGTCAGAAGGAGCTCAGAAGAAAGAGAAGGACAGAAGGAACAGACAGAAGAAGGAGAAGACAGCATAAGAAGAGAAGAGAGCTGAGACAAAGACACAGAGAGCTGAGAGAGAGGAGAAGAGAGCTAGAACTGATGTCCTGCTTTGTTTGCTGGCAAATAAAGAAGATTTCTCTCTCATTCTGGTGTGTGCTGTCTGACTCCTGAAGTATCACAAATTCCTATCTCAATTCCTGCAACAATTCTTGGTGGCAGCGGTGGGATCCTGAATCCTGCATTAATCCCAGCACCCAACTGACTGGAGAACATTCGCCGGGTATGTATTCTGTATTTTGTATTGTAATTCTAGCTAGAAAATTGTAAACCAGCCCCTCAAGAAGGAGGGAAGGAGAATCTGATCAATTCTCAGCAAAGGCCCTAGTACCTTCTAGTCGCGGGGACTAGAAGCGAAAACGCTTGAGCTTATCTGTATCTGAGAAATCTGAAATTGTTGGGTGGGATTTTCTGTATGGAATGTGTGATGAGTGAATGCTAAATGAGTGCGGACTTCTTATAGCTGCATTTCCAATTAACGCGAGTTCAATTGGTCAGCAACGGAAGGAAGCGATTGCTGTCTGTCTACCTAGTGTCTCGAGAGTGCAGACCCCTTACTGCACTTTCAAAAACTCCCTCCCTTTTGTGTGTTGTAATTGTAAGCATTATGGGTGGGACATCATCTAGACAAATTGTTACCCCCCTAGACTGTATGCTTAGAAATTTCAAGAAAGGTTTTTTTAATTAATGATTATGGACAGACTTTAAGCTCAGGTACTTTAAGAACCTTGTGTGAAGTTGAGTGGCCATCTATGGGAGTGGGGTGGCCCCCTAGTGGCAGCTTAGATATTGAAGTAATCCGGAAGGTCTACAGCATAGTTGTAGGAGAACCAGAATATTCTGAACAACTCCCTTATATAGATTCCTGGGACAGCCTTGTGACTGACCCTCCCTCGTGGTTGAAAACTTATATGGGATCCCCAGTAAAATTCATGTTAGGTCGTGTTCAAAGAAAGATTAGAAAATCTAAACTAGAAGAGGGAAAGAGCCCCAGGAAGCTTACCACCCAATCGGTGGCTTCCGCCCCTACCCTGTCCGAGAAACCCATACTCTCTGATGACCCCTCAGACCTTGAGCCACCACCTTATGGCCCATTGTTGGGGTTCCGTGCCGCCCCTAGAGATCCACGCCGCCCAGCTCAAGCCTCTCCAGTACAGGCTTCTCCGGATAGTTCTTCCCCTCCTGTGCGAACCCCACCACACCCTAGGTTGGACTTTTCACCTGGCCTCTACCCTTCTGTGCCAAATCCTCTCCTGTTAACCTCTGTAGACCCACTTTGGGCTCCACTCCCTGACTCCTCAACTCCTGACAGCCCAGCCTCTCCCTCTAGCACCCCTACCCACTCATTAGGGGCCCGGCATCCCTTTCAATGGACTGAATCACCTGTGACCACCTCTCAGTCTATGAGTACCCCTCCCCATCCCTCAGGGGTTCAACACACCTCCACTGAATGGGTTAGACCTGCTGCAATCACCTTTGAGCATGATAGGAGGGTAGCTCCTAGCTCTACCTCAGGTTCCATCCCCACTTCCTCGAGAGTTCTGCCACTTCGTCAGGTAACTACCACTCGACCGGATCCTAATAATCAGGGTCAGGTTATACAGGCACAGGCCTACCAGTATGTACCCTTCACAACCACCGATCTCCTGAATTGGAAGACGCATTACCCCTCTTATACTGAAAAGCCTCAGGCAGTGGTGGACCTAGTGACTAGCATTATGGCCACCCATAACCCAACCTGGACTGATTGTCAACAACTTCTCCTGACCCTCTTCACAACTGAGGAGAGGCGGAAGATTTTGCAAAATGCTGAGGCCATCACGCGAGAGCGTGTTCCCGACGGGACACAGGATCCAGAGGGATGGGTTAGAGCTCGGTTTCCTCGCGCAGCTCCAGCTTGGGATCCAAATGATGGGCAGCACTATGAACTGTTGTCTGGCTATTGCCGGGACTTACTGGAAGGTATGAGGAAAGGCATAAAGAGGCCCATTAATCTGGCAAAGGTCTCTGAAATTCTCCAAGGGGCAACTGAATCCCCTGGGGCCTTTCTAGAGCGACTAATTGAAGCCTACAGAACATACACCCCATTTGACCCTGAAGCCCAAGAAAACCAGAGAATGGTGAATAGCGCATTGGTGGCCCAGAGTATGCCAGATATCCGGAAGAAGTTGCAGCGTCAGGAGGGATTCGCAGGGATGAATACCACCCAGCTAATTGAGATCGCAACCAAGGTTTTCATTAATAGAGATCAGGAGGTGCGCCGAGAGGCTGACCGGAAGATGCAGAAGAAGGCCGACCTTTTAGCGGCAGCCATTACTAATTCCACCCTTAACCGAGGTCGACCTCTAGCTAATGGGAAGCCAAAGTGGGACCCCGGACCACCAGCCAGGCCCCGAGATTCCTTCAATCAATCCCGGCCAAGGGGGGAGAATCCCAGACCAAGATTGGAGAGGGACCAGTGTGCTTATTGTAAGGAAAGAGGGCACTGGAAAGATGAATGCCCCCAGAGGCGCCAGGGACTGAGAAGGGGACCAGGAGATCGAGGAAGCCGAGGCCGAGTTCGAGAGGGAAGATATGAGCCTCCTGAATCTGACATCATCGGGATAGCCGAGATGGCAGAATGGGACGAATAGGACAGACCGGGTTCCTACAAACTGGGCTCCCAGGAACCTATGGTCAAGTTAACTATAGGGAGCCGCTCAATTCCATTCATGATTGATACAGGAGCTGAACATTCTGTTGTGACGGAGCGATTAGCGCCTGTGTCTGGAAAAACTGTCCGAGTGGTGGGAGCCACGGGGGTGCAGAACCGGAGGCCCTTTCTGACAACCCGTAGATGCCAATTAGGCTCACACATAGTCACTCATGAATTCTTGTATATGCCAGACTGTCCAATCCCTTTGTTAGGTCGAGACCTGCTGTCCAAGCTTAGGGCCCAAATTTCTTTTGACTCTGATGGCCAGACTTCAGTCTCCTTTCGGCCCCCAACATCCAGCCCTAAGGGTATATTGAGTTTCTGCTGCCCTCTTGAAGAAGAATGGCGGCTGCATCAGTCGCATGGCCAAGTTGACCTACCCCTGGCAGACAGCTTTCAGGTCAGTGGGGTATGGGCAGAAGATAATCCCCCAGGGTTGGCCCGAAATATTCCTCCTGTACATGTAGACTTACTTCCAAGTGCCCGGCCAATCCATCTTCGTCAATACCCAATTCCCAGAAAGGCTCTGGAAGGGATTCAAGCACATTTGAATCGTCTGTTATCCCATGGAATTATTCGTCCTTGCCAGTCTCCATGGAATACGCCACTATTGCCAGTTCAGAAGCCAGGGACTGAGGACTACCGGCCAGTCCAAGACTTACGAGTGGTCAATAAATCCACTATCTCATTACACCCTGTAGTGCCTAATCCATATGTCCTGTTAGGATTGATACCTTCTGGAGCTACCCATTTCACAACACTAGACCTAAAAGATGCCTTCTTTTGTATTCGGGTGGCCCCAGCCAGTCAATTGCTTTTTGCCTTTCAATGGGAAAACCCAGTAACAGGAAGGAAGCTTCAGTATACATGGACCCGCCTGCCACAGGGGTTCAAGAATTCCCCCACCATTTTTGGGACAGCCCTAGGACAAGACCTTAAGACTTTTAAATCTGAGCCTTCCAGGCGAGTTTTACTCCAGTATGTAGATGACCTCCTGATTGCAGCAGTGACCCAGGAAGAGTGTTTTGAGGCTACTAGAGAATTGCTGGAGCTACTCTTGGATGCAGGCTATAAGGTCTCACGCTCAAAGGCCCAACTCTGTCAGTCAGAAGTGAAGTATTTGGGCTTCTGTATTTCCCAGGGAAGTAGGAGACTGGATGCTAGTAGGAAGCAAGCGGTAGCTGCAATTCCCCAACCCAAGTCCAGAAGAGAAGTTAGGGAATTTCTGGGAGCAGCCGGATTTTGCAGAATTTGGATTCCAAATTTTGCATTGATGGCGAAACCCCTTTACCAAGCCACAAAGGGGGGTGAAAAGGAACCATTTGAATGGGGACCTACTGCTCAACAATCCTTCATTGCCATAAAGAAAGCCCTACTCCAAGCCCCTGCGTTAGGCCTTCCTGATGTGGAGAAACCTTTCTCACTGTATGTCCATGAGCGACAGGGGGTTGCTCTGGGTGTGCTGACCCAGATGATGGGATCCTGGCAGAGGCCTGTTGCATACCTGTCTAAACAGCTGGATGGAGTGGCTAAAGGATGGCCAGCCTGCATGAGGGCCATTGCAGCAACAGCCTTACTGGTCCAGGAAGCTGATAAGTTGACCTTGGGGCAAGAACTGGTTGTTAAAGTCCCCCATGCAGTTCTCACCCTCATGGAGTATAAGGGCAACCACTGGTTTACAAATAACCGCATGGTTAAGTACCAAGCTAGCTTGTGTGAGAATCCACGGATACACCTGGAAACAGTGGCTACATTTAATCCTGCCACCCTTTTGCCAGCATCTGAGGGACCACCAGATCATGACTGTATCCAAACTATGGATGAAGTGTACTCCAGTCGACCAGATCTTAAAGATGTTCCATGGAGGGACCCAGATGTAATTTATTTCACAGATGGAAGCAGTTATGTGGAGAACTCCAAGCGACTGGCAGGCTATGCTGTGGTGACAGAGGACAAGGTGATAGAAGCAAGAGCCCTGCCCCAAGGAACTTCAGCTCAGAAAGCAGAACTTGTGGCCCTCATACGAGCTCTGGAGCTAGCAGCAGGACTGGTGACTAACATTTATACTGATTCCAAGTATGCCTTCACAACTCTACATGCTCATGGAGCTTTGTATAAGGAAAAGGGACTCATAAATGCTGCAGGCCAACCTGTTAAGTATGGACCCGAAATACTTCAGCTGCTAGAGGCTGTGTGGGCCCCTAAGAAGGTAGCTGTCATTCATTGCAGGGGACACCAAAGAATAGATACTCCAGTGGCCCGAGGGAACCGCCATGCTGATCGGGTGGCCAAGGAAGCTGCTCGAGGACCCCCAGCAACTACTGTGACTCCCCTGTTCCAAATTCGATTGCAAGAATGGACACCTATGTATACCCAAGTGGAAGAGAAATGGGCTCAAGAAGAAGGTGCAGTAAGGAGACCTGATGGCTGGTTACATCTCCCTGATACCAGAGTTCTGGTGCCACGCCACCTAGCTTGGCCTGTAGTGTCTCAAGCTCATGACCTATCACACTTAGGGAAAACAGCACTAGCCCGCCTACTCAATCGAGTAGTGGTGCTGGAAGGATTGGATAGTCTGGTTGCCACTGCCTCTGCCCGATGTACTCTCTGTGCCCAGAATAATGCTCGTCAGGGACCCCGTATTCCACCAGGAGTTCAGTCTAGAGGTCTAACACCCTTTGAGTCCCTAGTTATAGACTTCACAGAAATGCCCAAGAGCGGTAGGTTCCGATACCTCTTAGTCATGGTCTGTACCTTTTCTGGGTGGGTGGAAGCATATCCTACAGTCACTGAGAAAGCCACAGAAGTAGCTCGAGCTCTCCTTAGGGATGTCATCCCCAGGTATGGACTGCCCCTTGCCATAGGTTCAGATAATGGTCCCGCCTTTGTTGAAGCTACACTTCAGGCCCTGTCCCGCGCATTGCGCATTACCTGGAAATTGCATTGTGCCTATCGTCCCCAGAGTTCAGGGCAGGTTGAGCGAGCAAACAGAACCTTGAAAAATAGCCTAGCAAAGATTTGTCAGGAAACCCAACTGAAATGGCCACAGGCACTGCCACTAGCCCTCTTCCGCCTCCGATGTACCCCAACTAAAGGAACAGCCCTCTCTCCCTTTGAAATTGTGTATGGGAAGCCCCCAGCCATTTTACAGGGAATTAAGGGAGACATAGGGATTTTAGGGTCTACCCAGGTGCAGGAGCAGGTAGCCCTCTTGGGAAAGATAATTTCTGAGCTTCAGTCTTATGTGAGAGAAATAAACCCTGTCCCCTTCCAGGCTCAGGTACATTCCTTCCTGCCAGGGGATAGAGTTTGGGTGAAAGACTGGAGGCTTCAGCCTTTGGGGCCCCGATGGAAAGGACCTTTTACTGTTTTGCTTTCTACCCCTACAGCTGTGAAGGTCGCAGGGATTACTCCATGGGTCCATTGGTCTCGAATTAAGTCTGCTGATCAGACTGAGCCCAGCACGGATCAGACGGAGCCTAGACAGTGGAGAGCAGAAAGTGATCCAGCGGAGCCATTGAAGTTGCGCTTGACCCGAACCAAAGAATCTACTAGCTGAAAAGAAGGGTCAACTGCATACTGCAGGAGCGGCTGAACTTCGGCTTCACACTGAGACTCTTTCTTGCCTGATTCTGGCTTTCCTGGAATTTGAAAGCTTGATCCTTGTCAGTTGAGGGTCTATCCCAACTGGTATAAGAACTCAAAGACTGAGAACATTATATGAGAGTAATCTGTGATTAGCACAGACTGTTGAAATATTATTGCTTAATTAGTTTGCTGTATTTGTTTTAGATTAAGAAGAAAGAAAATGTTAGTAGTTTGGATGCTTTTGTTGTTTTCTACTCCTTGCCTCCTTGTTCCTAATACCCCAACTCGCTCCAACCTTTGGTTACACTCAGTCCAGGAACTAATTAGCCAAGCAAAGATTACTTCCCCTTGTATTGTGTGTTCCCGATTTTCTCCTTATACCACAGATGTCCCAGCTGTTCCTGTTCCTGTGCAACTCCCAGCTCTTATACCTCCCTACTTTTCGAGTTCAGGTCCTTGGAGCCAGGATTATACTTGGTGGTCCTTTTATAATGCTACTTCCCCCTCTGAATCTTCTCTAAGGCCAGTTTTTACGTCTCCCTATCCAGCCTCTGGAGTGTTTTGTTTAACAAGAAGCATCTCAACTGTTCTTCCCATTCCCTGTAACTATACTAATGTTCTCCCAGAAAAAGGAGAATCTGTGTGGGTAGTTTTTCCAGGTACTCCTATGTGCCCTGCTACCATACCTGTAGATTATGACCCAGGTGATTATCTGGCTCCTAAGCGTACCACTGAGAAGACTATAGTGTCCAAGCTTATTTTCTACTTTCATAAGTCCCCGGGGTATGAAGAGTTACTAACAAATGAGCAGCCTGTCACAATTGGGGATTGGCGCCTATGGTGTGCAAAGTCTCCATTTCGTCTTCGTTCCCCCTGGGATAGGGGCTCGCATTATGGGCACCCTAAGTACCCTGTCCAGCCTGAGCCAACATTTATTGGGAACTTTCCTCACCCTCTCCTTGGTCATTACTGGCTCTGTGATAATGTCCTCCACATGATTCTTCCCCCCACATATGATTTTTGTGTATTGGTAACCTTGAATTATTTTCCTAAAGTTATTCCTCTTAAGCCACTATCCCCGCACCGCTCTAAGCGAGAGGCTTTGTCCTTACCTTCCTCCGTTGCTACAGAGGATGAGGCGATTGAATTAGCCCTCCAGTATATTAATTCTACTTATCCTCTGACTAAAAAGAGACTTGTAGCCCTTTCTGCCACAGCCTGGATTCCAATTGGAGGCCCGGTAGCGGGTATTACTGAACTAGGTATGGCTACTCGGAGACTTCAATCCCTACTCCATGTTTTAGTTCATGAGCTGAACGTGGTAGTCAATGCATTGCAGGATCAAATTAATGAATTAAGTATAGTTTCTCGGTATAACCGTATGGGTCTTGATTATCTCTTTGCAGCCCAGGGTGGCCTCTGCACAGTGCTAAATTCTTCAGAGTGCTGTACTATTGTCATAAATAGGACGCATGTAGTTAGGCATGCCATGGATAAAGTCCTACAGTTGGCTAGCCTTAATGTGGAGGATTACCGAGGAGGGTTAGATCTTACCTCCTGGTGGTGGTCATTGACCTCCTGGATACGTCCCTTGTTCATTTCCCTAATAGTCTTAGTTTTAGCAGGGTTTTTGTTTTGTTTCCTGGCCTCATGTGCTTCGGCAGTATGCCGTCGGACCTTAACAAGTAGGGTAATGGTGATTCACAAGTCTATTCCTAGTTAGGATCACTATAATCTCCAGAGTTTGAGATGTGAGACTTATTTCTGCATAAGCTGATTTTAGTCTCAAAGGGGGGAATGAGGCAGCCATGGGCAAAGAAAGTGTTAACTCTGAGAAATAATTATATATATATAAGAAATGATATTAAAAGCTTGAAGTTTGAATTCTTTTCACTCTGCCAGCAAAGTAGTGAAGGAATGCAGGCTGGAATTAATTAGAGTCTAGTTTGGCCGAGCTAAGGTTAGGAAAGGTCAGTGAGAAATGAAACTCTGTCCCTTGTGAATTGCCAATGCTAGCTGGCACATCTGTAAATTATTAGGCTTACTGAATAGTTTTGTAAGCAGGCACGAGCCAGACATATGACATATTGTAGTTTAAGAATAGGCTGAAATACTATTTAGAAGTGCTTAATATGTAGATAGCTTAGATATAGATATATCTGATTATGCTTATTTTAGAATATGCTGTATTCTGTGTAAATTAATAAGTTTTGTGTCTATGTAGAATGTCTGTTAAATCCGGTATTACTCTTTGTCTGACATTTCAAGCAAAGGCTGCAGTGAGGAGATCAACATGTGTTTTGAATTAACTATGGTCTTAGCTAGTTCTGTGTATAGAGCTGAGAGGTGAAAAAGGTCAGAACTAGCCAGCTCTCTTCTCCTTGATTAATTATAGGTAAAATGCAGAAATGGTCTTGGAAGTAATAACCTGATATGTATGCTATTAAGTAAGCCTGGCTTTTGACCTCTTTAATGAATGCCAGAGTTTAGTTAGCAGTTAGTACTAGGAATATGAGAAATCAATCATAATAACATGTAAGAGACTGGAGCCCAAATGTCTGGCTTGAGGGGCCCCAGGTTAGAGGTCAGTTTAGGATGTCTGGAACCTATGTAACTGATATTTGTATGGAGCTGATTGGTTGAGGCAAGGTAGCCAATCAATGTCTTAACCAATTGGGAGTAAAGGGGGCTGGGCTAGGCTAGGCTAGGAGGAGGGCTTAGGACCCTATTTAAGTGGGAGCAGAAGCAGTTTACGTCAGAAGGAGCTCAGAAGAAAGAGAAGGACAGAAGGAACAGACAGAAGAAGGAGAAGACAGCATAAGAAGAGAAGAGAGCTGAGACAAAGACACAGAGAGCTGAGAGAGAGGAGAAGAGAGCTAGAACTGATGTCCTGCTTTGTTTGCTGGCAAATAAAGAAGATTTCTCTCTCATTCTGGTGTGTGCTGTCTGACTCCTGAAGTATCACAAATTCCTATCTCAATTCCTGCAACAATTTCAGAAGAAATGCCTCGTACCTGTGCAAATAGCCCAAATTCTTTTTGTTATATCTGTGGAGAGTTTACTCTGAAATCGCAAAAACAAAAACTTAATCCTCTTGTAAAAAAGTGCTAAGAACTATATTTCGGGTGTAAGGTTGGTGAATGGGCTCCCCACATTTGCTGTTTGATGTGTGTTACACTCCTGACAGGCTGGTTAAAAGGAAGACGTCGCATGTCCTTTGCTTTTCCCATGATTTGGAGGGAACCAACGGATCACACAACAGACTGTTATTTCTGTCTGTCAAAATAAGCAGGAATCACCTCGAAAACAAGGAAAACTGTGCAATATCCTAACTTACCATCTGCTATAAGACCTGTATGTCACAGTGAAGAATTGCCAGTACCAGTGCCTCCTGAGAATTTGATAGTGAGTGAAGATGAATACAGTCACGAACATGCAGAAGACAGAGAAGGGGATATGCATACCGACTCATCATTCCAGGACCTCTGTGAATCAAATGTGCCCCACTTTTTGACACAAGGGGATCTCAACGATCTTGTTTGTGATTTAAATTTGTCGAAGCAACAGGCTGAGCTTTTAGGTTCGAGATTAAAAGGATGGAATCTTCTTTCTTGCGATACGAAAGTGAGTGTTTTTCATGACCGACATGCTATTTTTTCTGAATATTTCTCCAAGGAAGGTGACATGGTCTTTTGTAATGATCTTTTACTCTTATGTTGCTTATATCTTTGATTTCTTTGTGAACTGACACAGTTTTTTTGGAACTCTTGTAGCAGAAGCGTGTCATTTTGCCAGATACATATAATAGCTACATACGCCGACACAAGCATTTACAAAAACCATTATCACATGAAAACTGAGGCCGATACAGAAATTCTGAAATGAGATCTGGATTCAGGGAAGAATTATCTTCCAGAAAATGTATGTTTTGTTCTTGTTATAGAAAAAAAGTTTTTTTTTGTAGACCAGTGTTATCGGCCGAGCACGCCCCAGTCCCACCTTCGCTACGCTGCTGACACGCCCCCGTGAACTTTGGTCGTCCCCACTACAGAAAGCAGTTGAGGGTGCCCAAAATCGGCTTTCGGTTATGCTGATTTGGGCAACCCTGAGAGAAGGACGCCCGTCTCCCAATTTGTGTCGGAAGATGGGCGCCCTTCTCTTTCAAAAATAAGCCTGAATATATTCTAAAAACATATAAAGACATAACATTGATTATTACATGTAAAACAACAGATCTTTCATTGTTGCATTTATCAAATGCCAAGTATATTTCAACAACAACAACAAAAAAAAAATATATATATCTAATATAATAAAACGCACCCTCAACGTTCTGAGGACAACGTTCTGTGAAGCCATGAAGCCATCTGACGTCACTCCCAGGCTGAAGGGTTCGTGGATTCGTGGTGTGAAGCCTTCAAGCCAGCCAGCCAGCCGTCTCTGCCCCGCCCTCGCATCAAACGTCATGACGTCGAGGGCGGAAAAAAAAAAACAAAAAAAAACAAATCCGGCAGCGAAGCGTCAGGGAAGGAGGCGGCGCTCCCGACGTCTAGCCTTCCCTTCGCTGTGTTCCGCCTTCTTCTGACGTCAAGGATGACGTCAAAAGAAGGCGGAACACAGCGAAGGGAAAGCTAGACGTCGGAAGCGCCGCCTCCTTCCCTGACGCTTCGCTGCTGGAACCGCCACGGAGGTAAATTAAAAAAAAAGAAAAAAAACAAAAAGGGATGCATGGATGCGAAGGGGGGGGGGGGGGAGAAGAGGGCGGGCCAGGCTGGGACATGGGAGAGAGAGGAGCATGGATGCGAGGGGGGGGGTCATGGAAGGGAGAGAGGGGACTTGCTGGAAAAGGATGAATGGAAGCGGCAGGGGACAGAGGAGCATGGATGGGCATGGATTGGGAGGGCAGGGCTCAGGGAGAGAGGGGAATTGCTGGAAAGGGATGAATGGAGGGGGCAGGGGACAGAGGAGCATGGATGGGCATGGATTGGGAGGGCAGGACTCAGGGAGAGAGGGAAATTGCTGGATAGGGATGAATAGAGGGGACAGATGGGCATGGATGGATATGGATTGCAGGGCAGGCCTCAGGGAGAGAGGGGAATTGCTGGATAGGGATGAATGGAGGGGCCAGGTGACAGAGGAGCATGGATGGGCATGGATTGGAAGGGCAGGACTCAGGGAGAGGGGAATTGCTGGATAGGGATGAATGGAGGGGACAGATGGGCATGGATGGATATGGATTGCAGGACAGGCCTCAGGGAGAGAGGGGAATTGCTGGATAGGGATGAATGGAGGGGCCAGGTGACAGAGGAGCATGGATGGGCATGGATTGGAAGGGCAGGACTCAGGGAGAGGGGAATTGCTGGATAGGGATGAATGGAGGGGCCAGGTGACAGAGGAGCATGGATGGGCATGGATTGGAAGGGCAGGACTCAGGGAGAGGGGAATTGCTGGATAGGGATGAATAGAGGGGACAGATGGCCATGGATTGGGAGGGCAGGGCTCACACTCTCTCTCTCATATACAATGTCTTTCAGACTCTCACTCTCACACACTCGCTTGGTCTCATACACTCACTCTCACAGAGAATCTGTGTCTCACACACACTCTCTCTCTCGCCCACACACACACACTCTCTCTCACACTGTGTCTCACATACACACTTGCACACACTCTCATTCTCACATACACACTCTCTCACAAACACACTCACACCCAGACTCACTCTCTCTCTCACACACTCACACTTTCACTCTGACTCTCAAACAGTCACTCTCACATACAATCTCCCAAACATACACACTCCGAGGAAAACCTTGCTAGCGCCCGTTTCATTTGTGTCAGAAACGGGCCTTTTTTACTAGTATATATATATATATATATATACACACACACTACACAAAAAGAACCACATGTAAAATATACCGTATTAAGAATAAGGCCAAAATAAAATATTTATGTGAAGAAAGCCATACTATAACCACATATAACAGACATTGGAACACTGGAGTCCCAAACAGTGATATTGCAGTTGTGGTCATCAGAACAACACAAATCAGCCCCAAATATAGCCATAGTTGAAGGGAACAGTAACAGACATTAAGTCGGTTTTCATACCAATAATGAACGACCATGTGAAGATAAAACAGTACTGAATATCAAATAATGTATGAAAGTTTGGAAAAAGAATTCAAATGTGAAAAATAACAGATCATGGGAAGAAACAAACTGACATGCTGGGTAAAAGGCATCAGAAATAGATATATAAAGAAGTAGAAGCAATATGTGAGATTCATATCAAAATTAAAGGATTCCACAGCAGAGTGTGTTCTAAAGAAAAACAAACTGGCACATCTTACCGAACGGATAAAGATAAAACTGTCCAAAAGGCACTGTTCTAAAAATGAAGTGTGAGAAAAACAATGAAATTTACTAAATGTATAGAGATCCTATACATTTAGTAAATTTCATTGTTTTTCTCACACTTCATTTTTAGAATGGTGCCTTTTGGACAGTTTTAGCTTTATCTGTCCGGAAAGATGTGCCAGTTTGTTTTTGTTTGGGACACACTCTGCTGTGGAATCCTTTAATTTTGCTTTGAATCTCATATATTGCTTCTACTTGTTTATATATTTCTGATGCCTCTTACCCAGCATGTCAGTTTGTTTCTTCCCATCATCTGTTATTTTTCACATTTGAATTCTTTTTCCAAACTTTCATACATTTATTTGGATTTTGATCACACCTTTTTCAGTAGTAGCTCAAGATGAATTACATTCAGGTACACTGGCTATTTCTCTGCCAGGAGGGCTCACAATCTAAGTTTGTACTTGAGGCAATGGAAGGTTAAGTGACTTGCCCAAGATCACAAAGAGCAGTAGTGGGATTTGAACCGGCCACCTCTGGATTGCAAGACAGGTGCTCTAACCACTAGGCCACTCCTCCACTATTTGATATTCAGTACTGTTTTATCTTCACATCTTTCATTATTGGTATGAAAACCAACTTAATGTCTGTTACTGTTCCCTTCACCTATGGCTATATTTGGGGCTGATTTGTGTTTTTCTGATGTCCACAATTGCAGTTTGGGACTCCAATGTCTGTATATATATATATGCATAACGTTAGTTTGGTTATAGTATGGCTCTCTTCACATATTTTATTTCGTCCTTATTCTTAATATGGTATATTTTACATGTGGTTCTTTTTGTGTAGCATACACACATATATATATATATTTTGTTGAAATATACTTGGCATTTGATGTGTGCAACAATGAAAGATCTGTTGTTTTACATGTAATAATCAATGTTATGTTTTTAGAATATATTGTGATCCCTGAGGCAGGAATTTCATTACGCCAAAACACGGACCTTATCGTGTCCTGGTATGTTAGCACTCAATAAAGCAACTTTTAAGCACCAGTCCCTGTGCTGGAGTGTCCATTGACCACCCTCTACTCTTATCTGATTGGACTTTCTACATGGAGGTTCTTCCTGTTCGTTTGTTGTCCAGGGAATAATTGTCAACACTTGAGTAACAGTAACTGGATTCAAGGCAAGTGATCAGGGGACATGCACCAAGACACCTTTCCAGAACTGCAAGGTACAAAAAAGCAGGAGGAAACTGCTAGGCACATCTGGTAGCGCAATATAAATATTTAATAGTAGTAGTACCAAAATTAAGAGGGTGAGGGAATTTCTGGGTTTTACACAATATGGTATGGATTATTTGAAAGGGGAGAGCACAACGCTAATCAGACTTGATGAGAACAAGGGCAAGATGTAAGAAGAACCAGAACCAACTAGGACTGCTCCATCCATACAGGCACGAAGAGGTGGGTCATAACCCATCACATCCCTCCCCACTTCATCACCTACACCATTTACATATTTGATAACTGCAGAACAGATTAGGAAAAGGGGATGGGACTTGATATACCGCCTTTGTGTGGTTACAATCAAAGTGGTTTACGTATTATATACAGGTACTTATTTTGTACCTGGGGCAATGGAGGGTTAAGTGACTTGCCCAGAGTCACAAGGAGCTGCACTGGGAATAAAACCCAGTTCACCAGGATCAAAGTCCACTGCACTAATGACTAGGCTATTCCTCCACTTTATTAGGATTTACAACCCTAACTATATGCCCGGAAATTCAATGATAGGCCATGTCAGGGCTTCAGTATTGAATTTCCAGGTTTTTAGAGCCAGTTAAGTGCGATATTTTATTTATTTGTTACATTTTTACCCCGCACTTTCCCACACATAGCAGGTTCAATGCAGCTTACATAGTAGTAAGATTATAATATGTAATACAGAGAAAACAGGCTAAGCTATTAGGTGTATTAGGGTGGGGATTATAAAACACTGAAGCATTTAACAAGCAATGGGGCACGTATAAAGCTAGAACCAACTTTTATGCGGACCTATTTATACAGTGACCTTGGCTAGTTAAATGCTAAATATCAGCACTCGAGCCAAGTGGTTCGAGAAGGAAACCGCCCGCCTTCTTTCCTCCTCGAAATGCACCACTTGTTCCTCTGATCCCATCCCCACCAACTTACTTACCATCTCTCATACTATCACACCCCCTCCATCTGTCATATCCTCAACCTCTCTCTCTCCACTGCAACTGTCCCTGACACCTTCAAGCATGCCGTAGTCACACCTCTCCTCAAAAAACCATCACTTGACCCTACCTGTCCCTCCAACTACCACCCCATCTCCCTCCTAACCTTCCTCTCCAAAATACTTGAGTGTGCTGTTCACAGCCGCTGCCTTGATTTTCTCTCCTCTCATGCCATCCT
Organism: Microcaecilia unicolor; assembly: GCF_901765095.1. Classification (NCBI taxonomy): domain Eukaryota; kingdom Metazoa; phylum Chordata; class Amphibia; order Gymnophiona; family Siphonopidae; genus Microcaecilia; species Microcaecilia unicolor. The sequence continues at coordinate 197,800,853 of NC_044034.1, read as the reverse complement.
CGATCCGCTTCAATACGGTTTTCGCCCTCTACACTCGACAGAAACAGCACTCTCTAAAGTCTGTAATGACCTGTTCCTTGCCAAATCCAGAGGCCCCTACTCCATCCTCATCCTCCTTGATCTATCCGCCACTTTTGACACTGTCAATCATGATTTACTTCTTGCCACACTGTCCTCTCATTTGGGTTCCAGGGTTCTGTCCTCTCCTGGTTCTCCTCCTATCTCTCCCACCGCACCTTCAGAGTACACTCTCATGGATCTTCCTCCACCCCCATCCTGCTCTCTGTTGGAGTTCCCCAGGGATCTGTCCTTGGACCCCTTCTTTTTTCAATCTACACCTCTTCCCTGGGCTCACTGATCTCATCTCATGGTTTCCAGTATCATCTTTATGCTGATGACACCCAGCTGTATCTCTCCACACCAGACATCACCGCGGAGACCCAGGCCAAGGTACCAGCCTGCTTATCCGACATTGCTGCATGGATGTCCAACCACCACCTGAAACTGAACATGTCCAAGACCGAGCTTATCGTCTTTCCACCAAAACCCACTTCTCCTCTTCCTCCACTCTCTATCTCAGTTGATGGCACCCTCATCCTCCCCGTCTCATCTGCCCGCAACCTCGGAGTCATCTTCGACTCCTCCCTCTCCTTCTCTGCGCATATCCAGCAGATAGCCAAGACGTGTCGCTTCTTTCTCTTTAACATCAGCAAAATTCGCCCTTTCCTCTCTGAGCACACCACCCGTACTCTCGTCCACGCTCTCATTACCTCTCGCCTTGACTACTGCAACCTACTCCTCACTGGCCTCCCACTTAGCCATCTATCCCCCCTTCAATCTGTTCAGAACTCTGCTGCACGTCTTATATTCCGCCTGAACCGATATACTCATATCACCCCTCTCCTCAGGTCACTTCACTGGCTTCCAATCAGATACCGCATACAGTTCAAGCTTCTCCTTCTTACCTACAAATGCACTCAGTCTGCAGCCCCTCATTACCTCTCTACCCTCATTTCCCCTTACGTTCCCGTCCGTAACCTCCGCTCACAGGACAAATCCCTCCTCTCAGTACCCTTCTCCACCACCGCCAACTCCAGGCTCCGCTCATTCTGCCTCGCCTCACCCTATGCTTGGAATAAACTTCCTGAGCCCATACGTCAAGCCCCCTCCCTACCCATCTTTAAATCTTTGCTCAAAGCCCACCTCTTCAATGTTGCTTTTGGCACCTAACCTTTATACCCTTCAGGAAATCTAGATTGCCCCAATTTGACTGCCCCTATTTGACTGACTGTACATTTGTCCTTTAGATTGTAAGCTCCTTGAGCAGGGACTGTCCTTCTATGTTAAATTGTAGTAGTACTTTAGAAATGTCAAGTAGTAGTAGAAGTAGTAAGTGCTGACTCTGCCCCCAGAACGCCCTCAAAATAGCCAGTTTTAAGTTCGGTGCTAACCGGACATTTCCAGCAGCACTAACTGGTTAAGTGCCCCTGAAACTGACCGGTAAGTCCGAACAGGCGATTTAACCAGCCAGGAGCCGTTTCTGGCCAGTTAAATCTCTTTGAATATGGCCCCCCCCCCCCCCCCCCCCCCCCAAAAAAAAAAATGTGTGTGTGTTTTTTTAAACTTTAACCTCGGGAGTCACCTGTTTACTAGCTGATCCTGGATACTGCTGTGAGGACTTGCTGGATCAAAAGCAGGCACTAGGAATCAAATAGAACAAAATGAGAGAGGAAGCGAGAAGAATTCATCACATAAACTGCTATTATAGGCAAAGTATATATGATATAAGAGATGCCATCTCACTTTGACTACGATAAGAGGCCTGCAACGCACAGCTAAGCAAGTCTATCTTCCTCAATCAGCCAGAGATGTATAGTGACACTATTTCCTATGCTTCTTGATATGCCATAAAATATCTAGAAGGGAGAAACGCATTGGTATTCTATTATTTGTTTTTTTTGTTGTTTTTTTTTTAAAATAATAAACGGGTTAAGAACAAGAAATATACCAGTCTTAGCCAACGAAATGGCCCTGCAACTGTGCATGGAAACAGACCATCTGTGCAAGAAGAGGGCAAAAGCACCAGTTGGTCCACTCATCCAATTACCTAACTGGTCTCATGGCTCCACAAGTTTATGTATTCAACAACTGTTTCCCATGAAAAAATAGGTTCAAAATGGGCTTCAATATTCCTAGTCATACTATATGCAGTGTTGCATTGTTTTACCTTTGTTTTCCCCTTGTTCTCCAATAATCCAAGCTTCTTTTCCAGAGATGTGAGCCTTCAAAATATTTTCAATGATATACTGAAATCTTTCAGAATCCAGATTGCATCCTATTCCAATGACTTGATTCTCTGGAAGTCCACTCAGTTTCCAGGCAACATAAGTCATGATTTCAACTAAATATTGCAGAAAGCATCGGTAAATGCAAAATTACAACATATAGTGAAACTACTGTGAGGAAAACAAAATCCAGAGCACAATTATTAGCGTGTGAATGGTCAACCCCCACCACCATCTCTAGTGAAAATTAAATTGACTTCTTGTTCAGCAGTTGTTGCAATGTTATAAAATAAGTTCACTTATCAGAATTACAGATTTGCAGCATTATAATTTGTTTTTAAATATATGACAACTGATCTGGGACAGATGACACACAGGTGAAACCCAGTTCAATCTGACAAGGACTGAGAAAACTACAAAGGTAGCATTCACTGCTCCTGAAGAGGAGACCCTGGTGCTGCTGAAGAGGGCCACTCTCTTTCACTTGTGGCAGCCACAATCTTTGTCTCTCATCTAGGTAAACTATGGTTGATAGTCTTGGGCTGAAGATATGTGGGAAAAAAGCCAAGCAAAATACCTAACAAAAGATTCCTTTTACCACAGTGAACTAATGATTGGCACATACTAAATGCTAAGAAAACCATAGGAATAAAATTATCTTCTTAGTGCAAGCTAAATCTGTTAGTGTACCTTAGTAAAAGGAGCCCAAGTGTACAAAAAAATTCATAGCAACCCTTATCAACAGGAGATTGAGCAGTAAATTAGCTAAGAAAGCCAAAAAACACAAAGTCAAAAGAAGACATCTCCACAAAATATTCAGAGGCAGCAGTAGTTTACAGGACAATCTAAATATTTTACATTATGTCTTTCAAAAGATTTACAACCTATTTTGTAACACAAAGGCCCTCTGGCAAAATATAATTGACCTTGGATTGTGGTAGTGCCCTATCTTTCAAATCTATAACCGCCACTAATGGTCAGTTACATTCCCAACAGCTCTTACTCCATTAAAGACTACTGCTCCTTAACAGAGTCACAAGTGGATATTGTGCTGCAACTACATCTTAACTATGTAAATAAATACAATGCTTTTGACCTCAGATGATAAGGCTTGATAAGTCTATAAAATCATCCCCTATGGGTACCTTATTTGGAAAATGGATCATTGTGGTCCCCTTTCTAGAGGAGGACATCCAAATTGTAGACTTGTAAGCAACCTAGATACTCATGCTTGATGGGTGGGATAGTAAGCCCTTGTTAAACTTGGAAACTTGGATTATTATATAAAGCAAGTATAGTGGGGAAGAAATGCATCTTGCAGTACTGGATCCAAAATCAAACTGCCGATTTCTTGGTACTGGAGAAATGCATTTCATAATTTTACACTTTTGGAGGCACCAGATGCATGTCTCACTGACCAATGGAAAAAAAAAGATTTGTGGTCTATTTGGAAACCATATATTCAAGATTTTCCAATTCCACCTTCAGCACAAAGCTTGGCTATAATTTGCAACTTAAGATGGGCCATCCTTTTATGTTTGTAAGGCCTTATGGGGATGGAAATGGGTGGGCTGTATAAAGGGAAGCTGTTCTGTCATGGAGGGTTATAAGAAACAAAGCTCTCTACCATGTTTTATATATTTGTTGGTGATATTAGATTAAATTGTTTAAGTTTTACCTTTGTTTTTGTATCTGTTTTTTAAATATTTTAATAAAAAGATTTCAAAGTAAACTACATCTTAATCTCATGAATCATGCCAAGGAAGCTGCATGGAGACCAGCAATTCAACAAGCAGATGAGGGAACCATGAATAATGGAAACCAACAACTACCAAGATCGTGGCAATGAGAAGGAGATGCAAGAGGTATGGGAGTAATGAACCATTCGATGTTCTCATACTATTACAGATTTACCTGGCTGAGATGCAACCAGTAATACACTATTTTGACCATAATGCGCCACAGCAGGTACGATTTCTCGATACAGCTCCACATTGCTCTGCAGTACACTCAGATAGGACTGAGTGCTGCTCCAAGAGTTAACAGTAAACACCACCACTTTTGAGCCAGCAACAGTAGTGATATCTAGGAAGAAATAAAATAAATAAAAACAAAAGTGTGATTAAAGGTGTTCTAATATATGTATGTGTGATTATATACAGAACAGTCTCGATTATCCGATGTAAATGGGACCGATCCGTTGTCAGATAATACAGAAAACACTACAGAAACCCCTCAAACAATACATAAACAAAGACACAGAATTTCCGATTTTCAAAAATTGTTCTAAAACAAAGATTTTTAATAGAAATAAATGCGATGATATCACTGGGGGGTCTGTTGGATACACTGTACATATATTAGAACCACCTTTGTTAAACTACATTTTCATTGTTCGATACACTTAGACATTTTGGTGCTTTGACTGATGCAAATGATGTACAAAACTTTTAATGACATGAAATCCAAAGGTTGAAGCAGGGTGAGCAGCAACAGTGAAGAGCACATGAGTACAAAACCTCAAAGTCTGACTTTGGCCCAAACTCTTTCTGTAATTTTGTGCTTTACTTTTCCCAACCTGTAACTGTTGATTTCTTCAAGTTTAAAAGGCAATTTGTTTGTACAGGCATTCCTGGCTGAGTTTGCTCAGGCAGTATGTGTTGTTATGTTCTATTTGAACGTTATGTATGTGCTTTTGTAACTCACCTGGGCTAAACATATTTTAAATAAATAAATAAATTTGTCAAAAGGTTCCTCCCATGGCAGAAAGCATAAGAAATTCAGATCTGGTTCATTTCCTTCCTGCTCATGTCACAAAGTGGCTGGTCAAACACAGAAGAGGGATAGCATTTAATTTCTCTCTTGTTTAGTGCTTGCTTCCAGGGGCTGAACAACCAACCAACCACCTTCTCTCCTAGACAGTGTGTCAGAAAGCTGCTGCATAGCTTAGTGTTCAAATAGCATGCAACACCACCCCAAGAGCAGCATGTTATCGGAGGTCTAAGTGGTGTCGCAGCTTCCCAACCCGCTCCACAGGAGGAAAGAAGGTAATTGGTTGTATAGCTCCATGAAACAAACACTAAACCAAACAGAAAATAACTTTTAAATAAAAAGAATATATATATTTTTTCTCCTTTTAACCCTACATTCAAGGATAATGAGAAAAACATCATCACAAGGTAAAATTATGTATCATACCTGATAATTTTCTTTCCATTAATCATAGCTGATCAATCCATAGACTGGTGGGTTGTGTCCATCTACCAGCAGGTGGAGATAGAGAGCAATCCTTTTGCCTCCCTATATGTGGTCATGTGCTGCCGGAAACTCCTCAGTATGTCGATATCCAAGCTCCATCCGCAGGACTCAGCACTTAGAGAATTACACCCACAAAGGGACACTCTGCCCAGCTCACCACCGCCGAAACGGGGGAGGGGAATTAACCCAGCTCATCCCCACACAAGTGGGGGAGGGGAATCCGTCCAGCTCATCCCCGCGGAGCAGGGGAGGGACTCCACACCCGCCGATGCGGGGGGATCTGGCTTATCCTGCAACCGCGGGAGGAGCTGACTGACCCTAACACCGCCGAAGCGGGAGGGGTACAAAGCTGCCCTACAGCCGCATGAAGCGGGAGGGAGCGCCGGCAGAATTTAGGTCTCAATCCAGCCCCGTAAAACGGAGGGGAGAGGAATGCAGCAGCTCACTGTAACACAAACTCGTCTCACCTCTTGAAGAATCCAATTGGAAAAACTTGAACACGAAGTCCTCCTGAACAGGAACTGAAGACTAAACTTGAATCTGAAATGCAACCAGAATATAAACAGTACAGATATCTGGGAGGGGCTATGGATTGATCAGCTATGATTAATGGAAAGAAAATTATCAGCTATGATACATAATTTTACCTTCCATATCATCATGCTGATCAATCCATAGACTGGTGGGATGTACCGAAGCAGTACTCACCCAGGGCGGGACATAGAAATCCCTGACCGCAACACTGAAGCTCCAAACTGGGCCTCCGCCCGAGCAGCCACAGTCAAGCGGTAATGCCTGGAGAAGGTATGGGCCGATGCCCAAGTTGCCGCCTTGCATATCTCTTCCAAGGAGACGGACCCGGCCTCTGCCATCGAGGCCGCCTGAGCTCTAGTGGAGTGAGCCTTCAGCTGAATAGGCGGCACCTTCCCCGCGGCCACATAAGCCAATCAATGGCTTCCTTGACCCATCTTGCCACTGTAGGCTTAGAAGCCTGCAGACCCTTACGAGGACCTGCAAACAGGACAAACAGATGATCCGATTTCCGGAAATCATTGGTCACTTCCAAGTATCTGATGATGACTCGTCTCACATCCAGATATTTGAGAGCAGAGTATTCCTCTGGGTAGTCCTCCCTACGAAAGGAAGGGAGACAGAGCTGCTGATTCACATGGAAGCGAGAAACAATCTTGGGCAGGAAGGAAGGCACTGTGCGAATAGTCACTCCTGCCTCAGTGAACTACAGAAAAGGCTCTCGACATGAGAGTGCCTGGAGCTCGGAAACTCTTCTGGCTGAAGTGATAGCCACCAAAAAGACTGCTTTCAACGTCAGGTCTTTCAGAGATGCCCTAGACAAGGGTTCAAAAGGCGGCTTCTGCAAGGCTCTTAGCACCAGGTTGAGATTCCACGCAGGCACCACTGAGTGCAGAGGAGGGCGCAGGTGATTAACTCCCTTGAGAAAGCGCACCACATCTGGCTGCGAAGCCAGGGAAGCACCCTTCAGGCGGCCCCTGAAGCAAGCCAGAGCCGCTACCTGGACTTTAAGGGAACTGAGCGACAGGCCTTTCTCCAGACCTTCTTGCAGGAACGCCAACACTGAAGAAATTGGAGCAGTGAAGGGAGAAAGTGAGCCTGCTTCACACCACGCTGCAAAGGTACGCCAAACCCTGGCGTAAGCAGTAGAAGTAGAGCGCTTCCTCGTTCTCAGCATAGTGGCGATGACCTTGTCTGAGAAGTCCTTCTTTCTCAGACGCTGCCGCTCAATAGCCAGGCCGTAAGACCAAAGGGGGAGGGATCCTCCATCACCACGGGACCCTGATGTAACAGGCCCTGCTCCACTGGCAGCCGCAGAGGATCGTCGACTGAGAGCCTGATCAAGTCCGCATACCAGGGACGTCTGGGCCAGTCCGGACCCACCAGGATTATCCGGCCCGGATGCTTTGCCACCCTGTCTAGCACCCTGCCCAACATGGGCCAGGGCGGGAACACATAGAGAAGCTCTTGTGTCGGCCACTGTTGGAGAAGAGCATCTACTCCCAGGGATCGAGGGACCCATCCTCCGCTGAAAAAGCGCGGCACTTGGCACTTGGCAATTGGCCGATGACGCCATCAGATCTAGGCTCGGCTGGCCCCAGCTCTTCGTGATGTCCAAGAACGCTTGAGCAGATAGCTGCCACTCTCCGGGCTCCAAGGTATGGCGACTGAGAAAGTCCACCTTGACATTCATGACTCCGGCAATGTGGGCCGCTGACAGCTGTTCCAGGTTCGCTTCCGCCCACTGGCATAGATTCATGGCCTCCTTGGCTAGAGGGGCGCTCTTGGTACCTCCCTGGCGGTTGACATAGGCCACAGCCGTGGCATTGTCCGACAGGACCCGTACTGGCTTCAACGCCAGTACCGGGATGAACTCCAAAAGCGCCAACCGAATGGCTCTGAGTTCCAGGAGGTTGATAGACCACTTTGCCTCTGCAGGAGACCAGAGCCCCTGCGCTGTCCTTCCCAAGCAGTGGGCTCCCCAGCCCGACAAAGAGGCGTCCGTCGTGACGACAATCCACTCCGGGGTCACCAGAGGCATTCCTGCAGACAACTTGTCTGTCTGCATCCACCAGCTCAGCGCCTTGCGCACTGCTGGGTCCAAGGGAAGGCGCACAGCATAATCCTCCGACATCGGAGTCCAGCACTGCAGCAGAGAGAGTTGTAGTGGTCTCATATGAGCCCTGGCCCAGGGCACTACTACCATCGTGGCCGTCATAGAGCCCAACAGCTGCACATAGTCCCAAGCCCGAAGAGGAGAGGCTACTAGGAACTGGTCCACCTGAGCCTGAAGTTTGACAATCCGATTGTCTGGCAGGAACACTCTGCCCACTTGGGTGTCGAATCGAACTCCCAGATACTCCAGGGACTGAGTCGGGCGCAGCTGGCTCTTCTCCCAGTTGATGATCCACCCCAGGGAGCTCAAAAGAGCAACCACCCGGTCCACAGCTTTGCCGCACTCTGCATAAGAGGGGGCTCGGATCAACCAGTCGTCCAGATAAGGATGGACTTGTACTCCTTCCTTTCGCAGGAAGGCCGCGATGACCACCATTACTTTGGAGAAGGTCCGCGGAGCAGTAGCCAACCCGAAAGGGAGGGCTCTGAACTGGAAGTGTCGGCCCAGGACTGCAAAACGCAGAAAGCGTTGATGAGGAGGCCAGATGGGAATATGCAGGTACGCTTCCTTGATGTCCAAGGAAGCCAAGAACTCTCCTGCCTTCACTGCCGCTATAACAGAGCGGAGAGTCTCCATGCGAAAGTGCCGCACTTTCAAGGCCCGATTGACCCCTTTGAGGTCGAGGATAGGCCGTACAGAACCTCCTTTCTTTGGTACCACAAAGTAAATGGAGTAACGTCCCTTGCCAATCTGATTTTCTGGCACCGGAACGACCGCACCCAGGCTTATCAGGTTGTCCAAGGTCTGTTGCACTGCCACAGCTTTGACTGGAGACTTGCAGGGAGAGAGTACAAACCCGTCTCTTAAGGGTCGGCAGAACTCTAACTTGTAGCCGTCTCTGATGACTTCCAGCACCCAAGCGTCTGAAGTTACTCTGGTCCACTCGCCCAAAAACGAGGACAGGCGTCCTCCAATCTGCACTGGGCCATGGATCAGGACCCCGTCATTGGGTACGAGACCCTGGGGGAGGACCGGAGGGCGTACCTCCGGGACGGCGGTCTCTGCGAAAGGAATGCTGCCTGGGGGAGAAGTTCCTTTGAAGGAAGAGGGGGCAGAGGAGCCCGACTTGCCCGGGCGGTACCGACGGGCTTCCTGAAACCGTCCTCTGGAGATACCGGGGCGAGCACTAGCCCGAGTCCTGACCTCTGGTAACCTCTTGCCCTTAGACATGCCGAGATCGGTCACGATTTTGTCCAGCTCGACCCCAAAGAGCAGCTTGCCTTTAAAAGGCAACTTAGCCAGGCGGGACTTAGAGGCGTGGTCCGCAGACCAATGTTTCAGCCAAAGCCAGCGCCGCGCAGACTGTCTGAGCCATGCCTTTAGCCGAGGCTCTCAAGACATCATACAGTAAGTCTGCCAAATAAGCCAAGCCCAATTCCAGGGCCGGCCAGTCAGCCCTCAAGGAAGGATCCGAGGGGGAAGCCCGCTGCACCATCGTCAGGCACGCCCTGGCCACATAGGAGCCGCAAACTGAGGCCTGCAAACTTAAGGCAGCCTCCTCGAAGGATGACCTTAAAGCCGCTTCCAATCTTCTGTCTTGGGCGTCCTTTAGTGCCGTGCCACCTTCCACCGGCAACGCCGTTTTCTTAGTCACCGCAGTGATTAAAGAATCCACGGTAGGCCAAATAAAGGCCTCACGTTCACTTTCAGGCAAAGGATAGAGGCGGGACATAGCCCTAGCAACTTTGAGGCTCGCTTCCGGGACATCCCATTGAGCCGAAATTAAGGTGTGCATGGCATCATGCACGTGGAAGGTTCTAGGCGGGCGCTTCGTCCCCAGCATAATGGCAGAGCCAACAGGGGCTGAGGGAGAGACGTCCTCTGGAGAGGAAATCTTCACAATGCTCATGGCCTGCAGTAACAGGTTGGGCAAATCCTCTGAGCGAAAGATCCGCGCTGCAGAGGGGTCATCCGCTCCATCCGAGCGGGAATCCGTCTCCTCCAAGGAATCCCCAAAGGACCATTGGGAGAACTCAGATACGCTGCCCTCATCTACATCAGAGGAAACAGCGTCCTCTAAGGCCTGGGAATCCACCCGAGGGCGTTTACTTCCGGGGGCCTCAACCCCGTTATCGGACAAGGGAGAAGGGGCAGCGTTTTGCATAAGGAAGGCCTGATGCAGCAGCAAAATAAACTCGGGGGAGAAACCCCCCAGACTGTGAATTTCAGCAGCCTGGGCCACAGCCCTAGACGCACCCTCAACCGGCGCTCGCAAGAGCGGGGGAGCAACATGCTGCGCATCCAAGATGGCGTCCGGCACGACACTCCGCGAAGGAGCCGCGCGGGAAGAACGGCGCTTAACTTTAGCCGCTTTTTTGCCGTCGCCCAAATCAAGGGCGGCCATGGCATGAACGTCTCCCAGCTCAAGGGCGGCCCAAGAAGAAGCCGTCCGAGCAGAGTGGCCAGCCAAGATGTCGGAGGCGAGCAGCGGGGGATGGGCGTTTATGGCGGGAAAAACCGCCGCGCAGGAGGAAGACCCGGGACACTGACCGGCCTCCAAACTGACACCCACCAAGGGCGAATCAGACTTTAAAACCCCCGCATCCCCGCTAGAAGCGCACACGCGGTCCAGGGAGCGATTCTTCGCGCCCTTGCCCTCCGACGCCATAGGCCACATGGAGATCAATCGGGGAACCCCCTGTCCGCTATAAAAAGGTAAAAATTACCTGCTTCTCGCTCCGAGCTGTAACGACCTGGTGTCCCAGTGAGTAGCTGCAATAAACGTTTAAATAAACGTCGAAATAAACGCCCTTAAGGACGTCCAAAATTTTTTTTTTTTTTTTTTTTAAACGGAGCCAGCGGGAGGGGGGAGAAAAGGAGGGACCTGGCGCCACCAGGTTTGCACTTGCTCAAGAAGAGCCCTCAACCCCAGGCACTCAACAAAACCTAAAAATTAGGCTTGGAGGCCTAGCCAGAGCTGCTGCTGTGTGTGACCACCACCTGCTGAGATAGAGAACATACTGAGGAGTTTCCGGCAGCACATGACCACATATAGGGAGGCAAAAGGATTGCTCTCTATCTCCACCTGCTGGTAGATGGACACAACCCACCAGTCTATGGATTGATCAGCATGATGATATGGAATCACTTTTACTTACTGTTTCTGTGTTTCTCATGAGAAACGATTACTGAAGATTTCTCATTTCAGCCAATCCAAAGGTGCGACATGAGAATTATTTTTATGGTGTTGAATTTCGATGGAAACATAAAGAAGTGAGACTTAAATAAATAATAAAAAAGTTTCCCCCTATTAGTGTTATCCATCTTTGAACATCACATTGCCCAGGTGGCATCCTAGGCAGTTCTGGGATTCTAACTGGCTAAAAGGTTGAGGCACCTACTCCTTGGCACCAGCTCAGTGTTATTCATTGTCTGGCTGGCATCATCCTCTTGCCAACCGCCCTGGGCCTGGGTGTACCATTTTCGAGGCTCAAACCCTTCCAGAAATGGACAATTCAAAACCAGATCCTCTCCATCTCAGTATACAGCACTGTGGGACCTGAGTCCTGGGACCTACTCAGGCTGACAGATTTACAAATGGAAAAAGACAGGAATGTACTAATGGACAACATCTTTCACTGTGAGTGGAAAGCAGTTTGAGATATTTCCACATTAAAAGCCTCAAAAAACGCCATTCTCATGTAATTAACATGGATACAGTCCCCCCAACACAATATACAATGCCCAGATAAGGACAGAGAACCTTTGCTGATTTCCATGTTGGGCAGATTAAAAATATTCAGGTCCATAGCTCCTCCTCCTTTCGATGTGCCTTCAGCAAGATCGAGAAGCACAACTTTATCAGCGATACCCTATAAACAGAAAAGTCAGTCAGACATGCAACATATGCAGTAAAGCTCCCAGTAAAGAAGAAGAATGTGTCCTTAATTCAGTTAGCTCAGAGAAGCCACCATTGTGTTTGGACACAGTATACCCTGCTGTTTAACTAGATGTGCTGTTAGAAGGACTGCTTTGGACTTCATTTTCAAACAAAGAGGATACTATTTTGACCCCTGAGGCAGGTACTCTTCTGCGCAGAAACACAGCCCGTGTCGGGCCTTTTGCATTAAATTTCTACATTGTTCCAGTCCCAGTCTTGAGGATTCTTTTCTGTTTTCTTTGATGTCTTGTTTTGTGTAATTGTGTACCTTCTCTTTTGCTACTTACTGTTTGGAAGGATATAGAACAACAAACCAAACTGAATCAAGAACTTTAATTGACATTACAAACCTTGGTATCAAGACATGGGGCAGGGAGAAATCAGGTGCTGGATTAAGTAAGGAAACTTATATGCCGCCTACTCAGGACCAAAAATGGGAAAATTAGGTTCTTAACCTTGGTAATTTTCTTTCCTTTAGTCACAGCAGATGAATCCATTAACTGATGGGTTGTATCCGCCTACCAGCAGGTGGAGATAGAGAACAGTGAAAAGACCCAGTGACCCTGGACGTCTAGCTCCTCCTACCTTCAGTATATGAAACTTCCAAAGCAGAGTGAATAAGAAAGGTAAAACATTGTAAACTTTCCTCACAGTGAACAAATGCCCCAGAACCGGAGCAATAACCAAACAAAGGAGGGACGATCTCAACCTCCTGCCATAGAACAGTATGAAGAAACTCTGAGAGCTGGTCTTCAACTCCTCCCAATGAGATACAATATCTGCATGAAAGATCTGAACAAAAAAAACCAGACAGGGAGGGATCATGGATTCATCTGCTGTGACTAAAGGAAAGAAAATTACCAAGGTAAGAACCTAATTTTCCCTTCCTTGTCGTCAGCAGCAGATGAATCCATTAACTGATGGGATGTACAAAAGCACTCCCTACGTAGGGTGGGAAAAGGCAACTCCGTGAGCAAGCACCTGCGCTCCAAAATGCGCGTCCTGCCTCGCTGCCATATCCAGTCTGTAATGCTGTACAAACGAGAGCTGAGAAGCCCAAGTTGCCGCACGACAGATCTCCTGAAGAGAAAGGACATCCGTTTCAGCCTACGAGGAGGAAATCGCTCTCGTAGAATGCGCTTTAAACGCTTCAGGCGGAGACCGTCCTGAAAGCAGATACGCAGAAAAGATGACTTCCCTGATCCAACGGGCTATAGTGGCCTTAGACGCCTTACACCTGCGTTGAGGACCTGTCAACAAGACAAAAAGGTGAGACTTCTGGTGGAGCTGGGCAGCAAGATGGCCGCCGGAGAGTGAGCTCCGCCGGACCCCGAACGAGGCTCCTGGACCCACAGGCTCCGGACCCCCCCCCCTCTCCGGAAGATCGTATAGCTGCCTGGGGTTGGTGGGAGTGAGGGGGCACGGGAAGGAAGGCAGAGAATACCCAGCGGACCGGGGAGAACCGCAGAAGCTCCGAGCACAACACGCGAGCCAAGATGGAGGCCGGAGAAGGAGCGTGGTGAAAATCAAGGTGCGGGACCTGAGACCGGAACCGGCTGCGGGCAGAGAGAAGAGAGCCCCTGACGGACCAGGACCAGTGAGAACTGAGGCAGACGCAGTAAAGACCAGCGGGGAGAAAGAGTGACGGAGCCCCCCCCCCCCCGTCGGGGAATAGCAGCACCGGAGAGAGCAGAGGAGGTCAGCAGGGTGAGGACAACAGGAGGAGTGGTGGAGAATGGATAAGAGGGGCGGAGGAGGAGAGGTGGTGAAGGCAACCCCCCCCCCCCCTTGAAGAAAATAGTCCAAAGGAGTAGAGGGCACAGTGCAGGCTGAGCAAATAATCGGGACGCCAGGATAAGGTGCAACATAAGAGCTGAAGGAAAGCCTCCCCCTGGATTGACTAAAAGCTAAGAGCTGATAGATGGACGGAGGGTGGGGGGTGACTGCATCTTGACCCACAATAGAGTATAGACTACCGATTGGGAGGACTGTGTAAAGGTGAACATCTTGGGTGGTTACAAGCAAAACGTTTCTCACTCAGAGGTGGATAATACCAGGGTCCAAGATACCCAGCTCCAGGAGACTTGTGAACCAAAGAAAGTTAAGGAAAAGAGACAAGAAGGATGCCGCCAAAAAAAAACTTGGAAAAATTTCGGTATGCGGCAGACTCGGGGGGGGGGGGGGGGAGGCGAAACAGGAGGCGGCAGGAGCCAGTCAGGGAGTGGAAAAGATAATTGCGATTCCCTCAGACTTGGAGGAAGAATCCCCCAAAGAAGTGAGTGAGAATAATGAAGAAATAACTAAAGCAGACATGGTGGGCTGATTAAAGAGTTAAAGTCAGAAATGGAAGGAGTCCGAAAAGATATTCAAAGCGCACTGAGAGAGATCCGGACGGAGATTCGAGACCTGGGGTCACGGGTGGATGGAGTAGAAGAGAAGATGGAAATCGTCCAGGCTGAAGTGCAGAAAAAAAAAGGCAGAGGCACTTGTTACGGTAATAGAAATCCAACAGTTAAAAGACCAGGTGGAGGACCTGGAAAACAGATCTCGCTGTAATAATTTACGGTTTAAAGGAATCCCAGAACTGGATATTTTCAGTAATTGTGAGGTGGTGATTAAAGAATTGTGCCAATATATCTTGTGTTCAGTACTGGTCTCCGTATCTCAAAAAAGATATAGTAGAATTGGAAAAGGTACAGCGAAGGGCGACGAAAATGATAGTGGGGATGGGACGACTTTCCTATGAAGAGAGGCTGAGAAGGCTAGGGCTTTTCAGCTTGGAGAAGAGACGGCTGAGGGGAGATATGATAGAAGTGTATAAAATAATGAGTGGAATGGATCGGGTGGATGTGAAGCGACTGTTCACGCTATCCAAAAATACTAGGACTAGAGGGCATGAGTTGAAGCTACAGTGTGGTAAATTTAAAACGAATCGGAGAAAATTTTTCTTCACCCAACGTGTAATTAGACTCTGGAATTCGTTGCCGGAGAACGTGGTACGGGCGGTTAGCTTGACGGAGTTTAAAAAGGGGTTAGATAGATTCCTAAAGGACAAGTCCATAGACCGCTATTAAATGGACTTGGAAAAATTCCGCATTTTTAGGTATAACTTGTCTGGAATGTTTTTACGTTTGGGGAGCGTGCCAGGTGCCCTTGACCTGGATTGGTCACTGTCGGTGACAGGATGCTGGGCTAGATGGACCTTTGGTCTTTCCCAGTATGGCACTACTTATGTACTTATGTAAGTCCGGAGAGTGAAGGGGTGGAACGAGATATCAGCTTGCAATGGGTACTCGAAGTGCAGGCCCCCAACGGGAATCCACACCGAAAGATATCATAGCATGTTTTCTGGATTTTCCTACCAAAGAACTGATATTGGCAAAGGCAAGACAACAGAAGGTGATACAATGGAAAAATTACAAGATTGGAATTTATCAGGACTTGGCAGGAACCACGCTGCAAAAACAACGAGCAATGGGAGAAGTGACAGCCTACATGAGAGCTAAAGGGATTCGATACAGATGGCTTTTCCCCTTCGCCATATGGCTCACGGTGGCAGGAAAGTCACGAAAAGTGAAGACACCGGCAGAAGCATGGGCGGCGCTGAGACTGTTGGGATGTGAGGGACTTCCAGACCGAGAGCACCAACTACCAGAGGAGGTGGAACCAAGAACAGATTCGGCATGGCAGATGGTGACAAGCAGAGGGAAGAGGCACAATAGAAGCGCCTCCTGATGACTTCAGAGAGAAAGAACAGGGATAAGTTGGATGAACTTTCATGAACAAAGTTTAATTTTGATGTTGAGGGGGGGGGGGGGGGGGTGCTGGGGTAGAAGGGGAAGAGGAATACCCACTAGCGGGGGGGGAGGGGAGAGACTTGGGGTAAGCGGGGGCCTTGGGGGTAGGGGCGGAGCATCCTTTCTACCGACAGACCAAGTCATGCTTGGCGTGAAGGGAGGGGAGACAGGTCGAGGAATAGGGCAAGGGAAGGGGGAGGGAGAGGGATTAAAGGTGGGTTCCTGGAATGTCAATGGGCTTAACAACCCAGGGAAACTAACAAGGGTAATGAAAGAGTTAAACAGGTTGAAGTGGGAGGTGGTATTTTTGCAAGAGACACACTTGAGGCCCAGGGACGGGCATCTGCTACGAGGTAGATTGTATAAAGAGGTAGTGACACACCAAGGCATGGGGGGGGGGGGGGGGGGGCGGGAGAAGGGTGGGGGGAGTGGCCATACTGATAAGACAAACATGTAGGATGATCATTAAAAACGAATTCAAGGATACTACAGGGAGATGCGTAGCCCTTCAGGGATTGAAGGAGGTAACAATGATCAACATTTATGCCCCTAACACGGGACAGGGGGGATTTTTTCAAACATTATGGGAGGAGATTCAAGGGTTTATAGAGGGACAGGTGGGTTTATAGGTGGGAGGTGACTTCAATATAGCCCCAGATGCACGTTTAGATCACTCGGGTGGAGGAGGATATCAGTCGAGTGCGGGGAGAAAGGAACTTCATAACTTTTTGAGACAGATAGAATTGGTGGACAGCTGGAGGATGATACATGGTATGCAACGGAGATATACATTTTACTCCCATGCAGCGAGTTCCTATACTAGGATAGATGGGCTGTGGGTACACCGTAATTGTGCGCAGATAGTAGAGGACGCAGAAATAGAAACTATTCAAATCTCTGACCATGCTCCTGTGTGGATTAGACTACAGGGGTGGGGACATAGGAAGAGGAACACCACTTGGAAACTTAATGAGTCTCTGTTGGGAGAGGAACAGGTATGGGAGGAGGTAAAGGCCACCATACAGGAGTACTGGATAATTGATGACACAGGGGAAGTGGGGGATGCGACCTTGTGGGATGCAATGAAGGCAGTGGTGAGGGGAGTATTGATCAAATGGGGCACCAGGAAAAAAGGAGAGAGGGGGCAGGTGATGATGGCTTTGCAGTTGAGATTAAACAAGCTGGAAAGGACCCACCAGAGAAACCCATCAATAAGGGTATGGACAGAACTTAAAAAGATTAGGGGGGAGATGGAACGAACACAGATGGCGGAGGTTGAGTATATGAGATTGCGCCTCCACCAGCAGTATTTTGAATTTGCCAACAAATCAAGCTCTATGCTGGCCAGATGCCTGAGAGCTAAAAGGGGGAAGTCGACGATACAGAAACTAAGAGATGGAAAAGGCGGATGGGTGTATACTGATCAAGACATAGAAAAGGGTTTCTTAAAATATTACAAAGAACTGTATACAGCACAGGAGGGGGAACAGATGGAGAGTATAACAAGATATCTGGACCAGATCCCCCTGCGTAGTTTGAGCCAGGAGGAAAGCCAAAGAATTGGGGCGCCAATAGGACTGGGGGAAATACAGGGGGTCAATAAAAAACTTCCCAACGGTAAGGC
This sequence comes from Microcaecilia unicolor, assembly GCF_901765095.1. Taxonomy (NCBI): domain Eukaryota; kingdom Metazoa; phylum Chordata; class Amphibia; order Gymnophiona; family Siphonopidae; genus Microcaecilia; species Microcaecilia unicolor. The sequence goes on along the minus strand of NC_044034.1, from coordinate 197,783,302 downwards.
CCCGGGATTGGATGGATACACGGCCCGGTTTTATAAACATTTCAAGAGTGTAGTTAGCTCTATGTTGCTATCGGTGGGAAATGGGTCCTGGAGGGAAGGGAGCTCCCGAGATCTATGCTGGAAGTGGGGGTGACGGTCTTGCCTAAACCTGGAATAGATCCAACTAGGTGTGGTTCTTATAGACCCATCTCCCTATTAAATGTAGATGTGAAAATTATTGCTAAAGTGTTGGCCAACAGACTGGGCAGACTGCTACCTAAATTGATACATACAGACCAATCGGGATTTATAGACAAGTGGGGAATAATATTAGAAGAACGCTACATCTGTTATGGGAGGCCCAGAAAACAGATTCGGGAATGGCCATGATGGATGCGGAAAAGGCATTCGACAGGGTACATTGGGGGTTCCTGCGGGAGGTGTTGGGCAGAATGGGATTAGGAGGGAATTTCAACTTATGGGTGGAAGCCTTGTATAGGAGTCCGAGAGCCTGTTTAAATATTAATGGAAGTTACTCTCCCTTCTTCCCGATAGGAAGAGGGACCTGTCACGTCTGTGGCCGTGACCACCCTCAGCCTTACCTTCTTTCTGGGGGTCAGCAGCTGCTGGCTTCAGTCTGTGTTTGTCTTGTCTCTAGTCTCTGTGCTGATTGCTTCACTAGACCTCACCTGTGTGGGCTATGCCTCTCTAGGGAGCCAGCATCTAAGATGGCTGCCACCGGCTCTGTGCCAGCTTCCAAGATGGCTCCTGCTTGTCTTTCCTGTGGGCTCACTTCCTATGTGTGTCAAGCCTCTCTTTGGGGTCAGTGTACTTCCTGCTTCTGTCCTGTTGCTGGTGACTCATCAGTGAGAGCCTTCATAAGGAAGTGCTGTGCTTGCAGTCAGGGCCTTTGCATAAGTGTTATGCTCTTAGGCCAGGTCAGGTTAGTAAGTGTCTGCTGCACTACTGCTTAGCCTCTCTCTGGGTTCCAGCCCAGTTTCTTTCTGTGTCTGTGTCTCTGTTGTCCTTCCGTGGTGGGGTCTTCCCTGCCACTGTCTGTCTGTGGACTGCGGGTCCTTTCTGGTTTACCCTGTGTTTGGGGTGAAGCCTCTGTTCCTGGCTTATCCAGTGTTTGGGGTGAAGCCTCTGCTCCAGGCTTACCCTGTGTTGGGGTGAAGCCTCTGTTCCTGGCTTACCCTGGGTTGGGGTGAAGCCTTTGTCCGGGTTTGTTCTCTGTCTGTATGCGAAGCCTCAGCCTTTGTGGGTTCCCCAGTCGGTATGTGGAACGGCTGTGGCTTCAGACCCTTGGCCTGTTACTCCTGGTTTGCTCTCTTTACCCTGAACCCTGCCTTGCCTAGCCTGTGTGCCTACCCTGCTTGTATATCCTGAGGGTATATCCTGTATCTGTCTGACTAGTGTGTTTTCCTGGGTGATTATTCCTGTATCCTGTCTCCACCTAGCTAGAGGGTGTACCCTGTGGGTATTCCCGGATCCCCATTCTGCCTAGTGTGTTGCTGCCCTAGTCCTTGCTCCTGCTAGCTTCTGTACGCCTTGTGTTCCTTGGTCTGTCTTCTGGGTCTTGCTAGTGGCTGTGCAGCAGCACACTGTCTGAGTCTAGTTCCGTGCCCTGTCGCCGTCGTGTATCCCAGACCCAGGGTGGGTCCTCTGGATCTTCAGTTCCTGCCTTATCCTGCAAGTCTTGCCGGCCGCCTGCACTTCGGAGCTCAACTCCGGAGGAGCGGTGGCTAGGTGCAGGTGAAGCTGTTCCTGTCTCATCTGTTCTAGTTGTCTGCCTTGTACTACTCCAGTCCAGAGTTCCAGTACTGCTCTTCTGTGTTTCCAGTCCCGAGGTGGTCTTGCCTGCCGCTGCCGCTCCTCGGCAGTGGCCCAAGGGCTCACGAACTCCAGTCCTGCCTTGAGGACCTGACAGAATGCCAAGGCCCTCAAGAACGCAACAGGACCAGACAAGGATGCCCGCTGTCCCCACTTCTTTTTGCCCTATATATAGAACCGTTAGCAAAGAGGATCCGGGAACATCCAGGGGTGAAGGGGATGAGGATAGGAGAGCGAGAACACCGCATAGCATTATTTGCGGACGATATGTTACTTTATGTGAAAGATCCAAGTGGAACACTGCCGGTAATTCAAGGGATTTTCAAGGAGTAAAAGAAATACGCAGGGCTCAAAATAAATATGGATAAAAGTGAGATAATGGGCATATCTTTAAGCGAGGAGGAGAAGGCTGAGGTGAGGGACAGACATGAGTTTAAGTGGACACCCCAAAAAATTCGATACCTAGGGATACAGATACCTGGGGACCTGGACAAAGTATTTCAACTCAATTATGGCCGTATACAAGAGCAGATTAGAAATAACAAGTCGAGATGGAAAAATAAGTGGTTATCCTGGTGTGGGAGAATGGCGGTGGTTAAAATGAATGTGCTGCCGCGGATATTATTTTTATTTCAGACATTACCTGTGGCGGTCCTGAAACCATTTATAAAAAGACTACAGAGTTTAATAATGAAATATATATGGGGAAATAAGAAACCGTGGTTGGCACAGAGCGTATTGTGGGGGGGAGGTGGGGAGGAGGGGGCGAGCGGTTCCTAAATTGGAGTGGTATTACTGGGGGTCCCAGATGAGGATGATTTTAGACTGGGAGAGGGGAATGGAAAAAACAGCGGTTCAGGTGGAACAATCATATTGTCCACAAAGCTTGAGATCCTTGTTATGGACATCAGAGAACATAGGGAAAGGGCTAAGGGGGGAATATAGTCCATATCTTAGGCATTTATTGGACTTGTGGGGAGATATGAGGAAACGCTGGGGGAGGAAAGATGGAGTATCATCACTGGCTTCCCTCCGGTGGGAACCAAAGTTTAGGGTGGGCAGGGAAAATGCTGCATTTGTAAGATGGGAACAGAAGGGAGTGGAGAGATTTCGGGACGTGCTGAATATGGAGTTTTGAGGAGGTATGCAATAAGTATGGGATCCCTAGGGGGGATGGATTCACATACGTGCAATTAAAACACTTCATAGACAAAGAGGGGTGGAGGAGAGGATACCCACGGGAAAGGGAAAGTTTAGAAAATTTGTGGGTCATGCTGGGGAGGGTACCAAAACCTAAATCGGTGATATACCGGTTTTTTCAAGGGGACGAGGACAAGAAATATTCATTTCAGGAAGCATGGGAAAGGGATTTGCAATGCCAATTCACAGAGCGGGAATGGGAAAACATATGTGGGGAAGTGCAGAAAGCTTCGGTATATGTGCTAATACAGGAGAATGCGTATAAAGTGCTTACGCGGTGGTATTACACACCAGAGAGGTTGAAGAAGATGTATTCAAGAGCATTGGATGTATGTTGGAGATGTAAAGTACAGAAGGTAAAATTATGTATCATACCTGATAATTTTCTTTCCATTAATCATAGCTGATCAATCCATAGACTGGTGGGTTGTGTCCATCTACCAGCAGGTGGAGATAGAGAGTAATCCTTTTGCCTCCCTATATGTGGTCATGTGCTGCCGGAAACTCCTCAGTATGTCGATATCAAAGCTCCATCCGCAGGACTCAGCACTTAGAGAATTACACCCACAAAGGGACACTCTGCCCAGCTCACCACCGCCGAAATGGGGGAGGGGAATTAACCCAGCTCATCCCCACACAAGTGGGGGAGGGGAATCCGTCCAGCTCATCCCCACGGAGCGGGGGAGGGACACCACCCCGCCGATGCGGGGGGATCTGGCTTATCCTGCAACCGCAACCGCGGGAGGAGCTGACTGACCCTAACACTGCCGAAGCGGGAGGGGTACAAAGCTGCCCTACAGCCGCACGAAGCGGGAGGGAGCGCCGGCAGAATTTAGGTCTCAATCCAGCCCCGTAAAATGGAGGGGAGAGGAATGCAGCAGCTCACTGTAACACAAAATCGTCTCAATTCCTGAAGAATCCAATTGAAAAAACTTGAACACGAAGTCCTCCTGAACAGGAACTGAAGACTAAACTTGAACCTGAAATGCAACCAGAATATAAACAGTACAGATATCTGGGAGGGGCTATGGATTGATCAGCTATGATTAATGGAAAGAAAATTATCAGGTATGATAAATAACTTTACCTTCCATATCATCATGCTGATCAATCCATAGACTGGTGGGATGTACCGAAGCAGTACTCACCCAGGGCGGGACATAGAAATCCCTGACCGCAACACTGAAGCTCCAAACCGGGCCTCTGTCCGCGCAGCCAGTCAAGCGGTAATGCCTGGAGAAGGCATGAGCCGATGCCCAAGTTGCCGCCTTGCAAATCTCTGCCAAGGAGACGGACCCGGCCTCTGCCATCGAGGCCGCCTGAGCTCTAGTGGAGTGAGCCTTCAGCTGGATAGGCGGCACCTTCCCCGCGGCCACATAAGCTGCTGCAATGGCTTCCTTGACCCATCTTGCCACTGTAGGATTAGAAGCCTGCAGACCCTTACAAGGACCTGCAAACAGGACAAACAGATGATCCGACTTCCGGAAATCATTGGTCACTTCCAAGTATCTGATGATGACTCGTCTCACATCTAGATATTTGAGAGCAGAGTAGTCCTCTGGGTAGTCCTCCCTACGAAAGGATGGGAGACAGAGCTGCTGATTCACATGGAAACGAGAAACAATCTTGGGCAGGAAGGAAGGCACCGTGCGAATAGACACTCCTGCCTCAGTGAACTGCAGAAAGGGCTCTCGACATGATAGCGCCTGGAGCTCTGAAACTCTTCTGGCTGAAGTGATAGCCACCAAAAAGACTGCTTTCAACATCAGGTCTTTCAGAGATGCCCTTGACAAGGGTTCAAAAGGCGGCTTCTGTAAGGCTCTTAGCACCAGATTGAGATTCCACGCAGGTACCACTGAGTGCAGAGGAGGGCGCAGGTGATTAACTCCCTTGAGAAAGCGCACCACATCTGGCTGCGAAGCCAGGGAAGCACCCTTCAGGCGGCCCCTGAAGCAAGCCAGAGCCGCTACCTGGACTTTAAGGGAACTGAGCGACAGGCCTTTCTCCACATCTTCTTGCAGGAACGCCAACACTGAAGAAATTGGAGCAGTGAAGGGAGAAAGGGAGCCTGCCTCACACCACGATGCAAAGGAACGCCAAACCCTGGCGTAAGCAGTAGAAGTAGAGCGCTTCCTCGCTCTCAGCATAGTGGCGATGACCTTGTCTGAGAAGCCCTTCTTCCTCAGATGCTGCCGCTCAATAGCCAGGCCGTAAGACCAAAGGAGGAGGGATCCTCCATCACCACAGGACCCTGATGCAACAGGCCCTGCTCCGCTGGCAGCCGCAGAGGGCCGTCCACTGAGAGCCTGATCACGTCCGCATACCAGGGACGTCTGGGCCAGTCCGGACCCATCAGGAATACCCGGCCCGGATGCTTTGCCACCCGGTCTAGCACCCTGCCCAACATGGGCCAGGGCGGGAACACATAGAGAAGCTCCTGTGTCGGCCACTGTTGGAGAAGAGCATCTACTCCCAGAGATCGAGGGTCCCGTCCTCTGCTGAAAAAGCGCGGCACTTGGCAATTGGCCGAGAACGCCATCAGATCTAGGCTCGGCTGGCCCCAGTGCTTCATGATGTCCAAGAACGCCTGAGCCGATAACTGCCACTCTCCGGGATCCAAGGTATGGCGACTGAGAAAGTCCGCCTTGACATTCATGACTCCGGCAATGTGGGCCGCCGACAGCTGTTCCAGGTTCGCTTCCGCCCACTGGCATAGATTCATGGCCTCCTTGGCTAGAGGGACGCTCTTGGTACCTCCCTGGCGATTGACATAGGCCACAGCCGTGGCATTGTCCGACGGGACCCGTACTGGCTTCAACGCCAGTACCGGGAGAAACTCCAAAAGTGCCAACCGAATGGCTCTGAGTTCCAGGAGGTTGATAGACCACTTTGCCTCTCTGCAGGAGACCAGAGCCCCTGCACTGTCCTTCCCAAGCAGTGGGCTCCCCAGCCCGTCAAAGAGGCGTCCGTCGTGACGACAACCCACTCCGGGGTTAAAAGAGGCATCCCTGCGGACAACTTGTCTGTCCTCAGCCACCAGCTCAGCGCCTTGCGCACTGCTGGGTCCAAGGGAAGGCGCACAGCGTAATCCTCCGACACTGGAGTCCAGCGCTGCAGCAGAGAGTGTTGTAGTGGTCTCATATGAGCCCTGGCCCAGGGCACTACTTCCATCGTGGCCGTCATAGAGCCCAACAGCTGCACATAGTCCCAAGCCCGAAGAGGAGAGGCTACTAGGAACTGGTCCACCTGAGCCTGAAGCTTGACAATCCGATTGTCTGGCAGGAACACTCTGCCCACTTGGGTGTCGAAACGAACTCCCAGATACTCCAGGGACTGAGTCAGGCGCAGCTGGCTTTTCTCCCAGTTGATGATCCACCTCAGGGAGCTCAACAGAGCAATCACCCGGTCTACAGCTTTGCCGCACTCTGCATAAAAGGGGGCTCGGATCAACCAGTCGTCCAGATAAGGATGGACTTGTACTCCTTCCTTTCGTAGGAAGGCCACGATGACCACCATTACTTTGGAGAAGGTCCGCGGAGCAGTAGCCAACCCGAACGGGAGGGCTCTGAACTGGAAGTGTCGGCCCAGGACTGCAAAACGCAGAAAGCGTTGATGAGGAGGCCAGATGGGAATGTGCAAGTAAGCTTCCTTGATGTCCAAGGATGCCAGGAACTCCCCTGCCTTCACTGCCGCTATAACAGAGCGGAGAGCCTCCATTCGGAAGTGCCGAACTTTCAAGGCCCGATTGACCCCTTTGAGGTCGAGGATAGGCCGTACAGAACCTCCTTTCTTTGGTACCACAAAGTAAATGGAGTAACGTCCTTTGCCAAGCTGATCTTCTGGCACCGGAACGACCGCACCCAGGCGGATCAGATTGTCCAAAGTCTGCTGCACTGCCACAGGTTTGACCGGAGACTTGCAGAGAGAGTGCACAAACCCGTCTCTTAAGGGTCGGCAGAACCCTAGCTTGTAGCCGTCTCTGATGACTTCCAGCACCCAAGCGTCTGAAGTTACCCTGGTCCACTCGCCCAGAAACGAGGACAGGCGTCCTCCAATCTGCACTGGGCCATGGACCAGGGCCCCGTCATTGGGTACGAGATCCTGGGGGAGGACTGGAGGACGCACCTCCGGGACAGCGGTCTCTGCGAAAGGAATGCTGCTTGGGGAAGAAGTTCCTCTTGAAGGAAGAGGGGGCAGAGGAGCCCGACTTGCCCGGGCGATACCGACGGGCTTCCTGAAACCGTCCTTTGGAGGAACCGGGGCGAGCACCACTGGCCCGAGCCCTGACCTCTGGTAACCTCTTGCCCTTAGATGTGCCGAGATCAGTCACAATTTTGTCCAGCTCGACCCCAAAGAGCAGCTTGCCTTTAAAAGGCAACTTAGCCAGGCGAGACTTAGAGGCGTGGTCAGCAGACCAATGCTTCAGCCAAAGCCAATGCCGTGCAGAGACTGTCTGAGCCATACCTTTAGCCGAGGCTCTCAAGACATCATACAGCAAGTCTGCCAAATAAGCCAAGCCCGATTCCAGGGCCGGCCAATCAGCCCTCAAGGAAGGATCCGAGGGGGAAGCCCGCTGTACCATCGTCAGGCACGCCCTGGCCACATAGGAGCCGCAAACTGAGGCCTGCAAACTTAAAGCAGTCGCCTTGAAGGACGACCTTAAGGCCGCTTCCAATCTTCTATCTTGGGCGTCCTTTAGGGCCGTGCCACCTTCCACCGGCAACGCTGTTTTCTTAGTCACCGCAGTGATTAAAGAATCCACGGTAGGCCAAAGAAATGCCTCCCGTTCACTTTCAGGCAAAGGATAGAGGCGGGACATAGCCCTAGCCACTTTGAGGCTCGCTTCCGGGACATCCCATTGAGCCGAAATCAAGGTGTGCATGGCATCATGCACGTGGAAGGTTCTAGGCGGGCGTCCCCAGCATAATGGCGGAGCCAACAGAGGCTGAGGGAGAGACGTCCTCCGGAGAGGAAATCTTCAAAATGCTCTTGGCCTGCACTAACAGGTTGGGCAAATCCTCTGAGCGAAAGATCCGCGCTGCAGAGGTGTCATCCGCTCCATCCGAGCGGGAATCTGTCTCCTCCAAGGAATCCCCAAAGGACCGTTGGGAGAACTCAGATACGCTGCCCTCATCTACATCAGAGGAGACAGAGTCCTCTAGGGCCTGGAAATCTACCCGAGGGCGTTTGCTTCCGGAGGCCTCAACCCCTTTATCAGGGGCAGCGTTTTGCATAAGAAAAGCCTGATGCAGCAGCAAAATGAACTCAGGGGAGAATCCCCCCGAACTGTGCATTTCTGCAGCTTGGGCCACAGCCCTAGACGCACCCTCAATCGGCGCTTGCAAGAGCAGGGGAGAAACGTGCTGCGCATCCAAAATGGTGTCCGGCGCGAAACTCCAAGAAGGAGCCGCGCGGGAAGAACGGCGCTTAACTTTGGCCGCTTTCTTACCGTCGCCCGAATCAAGGGCGACCATATTATTAACGTCTCCCAGTTCGAGGGCAGCCCAAGAAGCCGTCCGAGCAGAGTGGCCAGCCAACATGGAGTGGGCGAGCAGCGGGGGATGGGCGCTTATGGCGGGAAAAACCGCCGCACCGGAGGAAGAACCGGGACACTGACCGGACTCCAAACTGATGCTCAACAAAGGCGATTCAGGCTTTGAAACCCCCGCATTCCCGCTAGACGCACACACGCGGTCCGGGGAGTGAATCTTCGCGCCCTCCGACGCCATAAGCCACGTGGAGACCGAACGGGGAACCCCCTGCCCGCTATAAAAAGGTAAAATTACCTGCTTCTCGCTCCGAGCTGTAACGAACTGGTGTCCCAGTGAGCAGCTGCAATAAACGTTGAAATAAACGCCCTTAAAGGACGTCCAAATTTTTTTTTTTTTTCAACGGAGCCAGCGGGAGGGGGGAGAAAAGGAGGGACCTGGCACCACCAGATTGCACTTGCTCAAGAAGAGCCCTCAACCCCAGTTACTCAACAAAACCTAAAAATTAGGCTTGGAGACCTAGCCAGAGCTACTGCTGTGTGTGACCACCACCTGCTGAGATAGAGAACATACTGAGGAGTTTCCGGCAGCACATGACCACATATAGGGAGGCAAAAGGATTGCTCTCTATCTCCACCTGCTGGTAGATGGACACAACCCACCAGTCTATGGATTGATCAGCATGATGATATGGAAAGGTACATTTATCCATGTATGGTGGATATGCCCGGGAGTGGTATTATTTTGGCAGGCAGTGATGAAAGCACTGGCCCGAACCATGGTAGTTTCCCTGGTATGCAGTCCACGCCAGTGCTTACTGGGAACGTATAATGAGCAAGAGGTGTGGGAGGAAAGTAAACTGATGCGATGGAGACTAGCAGCTGCTAAGTGTCTTATTGCGCGATGTTGGAAATCAGTGGATCCCCCCCCCCCCCCCCAAAAATATAGGGGATTGGAAGGTTAACGTAAGACTGTTGTGGTACATGGAGAGATTAACGGTATATAGGAGGGAGGGAGAATTTCAACGTAAAAGGGGATGGACAAGACTTCAACAAATGATTGAGAGACTTTAGAGGGCTTGAGGACACATTCCAGGGAGGGGGGATGGGTAGGGGGGGAAGAAGAGGGAGGGGAGGGGTAGGAGACTAAGGGAAGATACAGAGCGGTGGGGGGGTAGATTTATTTATTTGCTGCATTTGTACCCCACATTTTCCCACCTATTTGCAGGCTCAATGTGGCTTACACTATGTTGTAAAAGGTATAATCATAAACAGAGTAAGATTTAACATATTACTGTGTAAGAAATTAGGTAGATAAGTCAGTAGAATTATTTACATAACACAAAATAAAACAGGTAAGATATAATGACCAATAGTGATAATGTGATTAACATAATCAAATTAGAAGGGATCAGTATTAGTTGGTTTACATATAGAATGGAATCAAGTCATTAAGGAGGATTTTTATTGTAAGTCTCTTCGAACAGGTGCGTCTTCAATAACTTCCGGAAGGTTGTCAAGTCATGCGTTGTTTTTATAGCATTCGGTAGTTTATTCCATGATTTTGTGCAGAGGTATGTGAAGGTAGATGCGTGTAGTGATTTCTATTTGAGTCCTCTACAATTGGGGTAGTGGAGGTTTAAGAAGGTACGTGATGAACTTTTGATGTTTCGTGCAGGTAAGTCAATTAGGTCTGACATGTATGATGGAGCTTCTCCATGGATGATTTTATGGGATAAGGTGCAAACCTTGAATGCAATTCGATCTTTTAGTGGAAGCCAATGTAATTTTTCTCTGAGGGGTTTGGCGCTCTCATACTTCGCCTTTCCGAATATGAGTCTAGCTGCGGTATTTTGGGCAGTCTGGAGTTTCTTAATGTTTTTTTCTTTGCATCCTGCGAAAATGGAGTTACAGTAATCCAGGTGGCTCAGTACTAGCGATTGCACTAGTTTGTGGAATACTTCCCTTGGGAAAAAAGGTTTCTCTCTTTTCAGCTTCCACATAGCAAAAAACATTTTCTTTGTCACATTCTTCGCATGGCAATCAAGGGTGAGATTTCGATCAACAGTAACACCCAGGAGTTTTAAGTTATTCACAATAGGGAGAGTGTGGCATGGTGTATTAATATTGGCATAATAAACTTACACCAAGCCCCCTCCCTACCCATCTTCAAATCCTTGCTCAAAGCCCACCTCTTCAATGATGCTTTCGGCACCTAATCTTTATACCTTTCAGGAAATCTAGACTGCCCCTATTTGACTGACTGTACATTTGTCCTTTAGATTGTAAGCTCCTTTGAGCAGGGACTGTCCTTCTATGTTAAATTGTACAGCGCTGCGTAACCCTAGTAGCGCTTTAGAAATGTCAAGTAGTAGTAGTAGTAGTAATTAATCTTGTTAAACTGTGATGATAAGATAAGACATTGAGTCTTTTCTGCATTGAGTTTAAGTAGGAAAGCATCAGCCCATGAGTTAATGATTTGGAAGCTGGTATTAATTTTATCTGTAATTTCTGATAAGTTGCTCTTGAATGGAATGTATATTGTGATGTCGTTGGCGTAAATATATGGGTTTAGGCCTTGATTGGATAGTGATTTGGCTAGTGGCAACATCATTAAATTAAAGAAAATTGGTGAAAGCGGCGAGCCCTGAGGCACTCCACATCCAGGTCTCCATGGTGAGGAAATGGTTGACTTAGATATCACTTGATAAGATCTTACAGTTAGGAATTTGTAGAACCAGTTCAATACATTTCCACCCAGTCCAAAGTATTCAAGGATGTTTAATAGAACACCACGGTTAACCATGTCAAACGCACTAGACATGTCGAACTGGAGGAGTAGAATGGGATGGGGAAGGGGGCAATATTGTTTCCACCACCCGTGTTAGGGAAGTAAATAGCTACGTTGGGGATAACACAGGGGGGAACATGGTTGGAGGGAATTGGGTAAAGGGAATAGTATGGAAATAACAGGTTGTGCTGATGTCTTGTAATATCAGTTAGTTGAAAATATGTATATTGAGGCACTGCAAAGAGATGACAACATTAGAAGTTGTATATTGGATGTTTTGTCTGTTTCAAAATTCTCAATAAAAATTTAAAGTAAAAAAAAACAAAACAAGACAAAAAGGTGAAACCCAGAGAATACACGACTGCGAGTGGTGATTTGCCGCCTGCTACATTTCGCTCATAAAGAGGCGATACTGCAAGCTTTGAGAAGGGACCAGGAGCTGCGCTATGAGAATAAGAAAGTGCTGTGCTTCCAGGACTACTCAGCAGCTGTCGCAATGCAGCGGAGAAAATTTTCGCCTATCTGCAGTAGACCTTTTGCTTTGAAAATTCGATTCACCTTACAGTACCCGGCCAAACTGAGGGTAACTCATCAGGCAACCACAAAAATCTATACTACAACAGAACAAGCCTTTCTGGATTCGGTGGAGCTGAGATGAACGGGAATGATGACCATTAGGAGTTATCATATGGAGAATGTGATGGAGAACACAAAGCTGGGAATACAGCGGTTGGGATCAATATTTCAGTTGTTTGGATTTCTATGGTAGTCCAGCCCAGTTTGGAGGGCTGACAATCTCTGAGCTGTGGGATAGCAATGGCAGCAGATCAGAACCATCTACCAACGGCTTTTTTTTTTCTTTTGCGATGGAAACTGCAGAATGCGACCAGGAGAATACAATCAAGAGAAAACAACAATTCAAAGGATACAAGACATTAGAAGCAATTTGGTTAATTGCAGCAGCTGGATCGGTTTGAAGTTGACACACGGGGGGCAAAAAGACCCAGAAGACTTTGGAGTTCCAGGGAGGAGAAATGTTACTGTATAGAGGACATACTGGAAACAAGATGTGAGAGTAAAGAGAGAGACTCCTGTTTCTATCCTTTGTCCTCTCCACTTATATTTCCTTTATTTATTTATTTTTCTTTTTTTGGGAGTTTCTGGTTCCTATCCTTATTCCTCGTTATGAGGGGGTTTATGATATTTGATATATAAGGGTATGGTTTACGGGAGAATTTTGGAGAAGGGAGGGCGTGATGGATCTTGTTCAAGTGGGGTTAGGAGTGAAGGGCGTTAAACATGATAGGGGAGTTGGGGGAGGGAAGGGTTAGTTGGGGAGGTAAAAAGGGGGCTAGAAGGAGGGGTAGGGCAGGAACCTGGAAGATTAGGATGGCAGTACTTGGAGGGAGGAACAGGAAATTCAATAGAGAAGATGGAGGGGAGTGGAGGCTGGGACACCCCCTTCAGTTGCAGGAAAAATATATAACTGGGATAAGAAAATCATCGTTATACAAGGGATCCTGAAAGTAATCACATGGAATGTGGGAGGCATTACATCCCCTATTAAACGTACCATAATATTGCAGCATCTGCAACGACATAAAGTAGATGTTGCAATACTTCAGGAAACTCATTTATCTAATTCAGAACATGCTAAATTGTGGACATGGTGGGTAGGCGAGTGTGTGTCTGCAGCAGCCCAGGGGAAAAAAGGGGGGGTTGCCATTTTGTTTAGGAAAGGAGTAGCAGATAAGATGGATTTGCGTTTTGCGGACCTAGGAAGGAGATTTCTGTTATGTGAGGTCACAATTCAGCGTCAAAAATTTTTGGTGGGGAATGTGTACGCCCCGAATCAATATGATAGGAAATTTTATAGGGTACTAATGGCCAAACTGTTAGGGGGGACTCCCTTGCCCAAAATAATAGGAGGGGATTTTAACATGGTGATGGATCCTTCAATAGATAGCACAGGGTCAAGGATATAGGATCTTGGACTGGAAACTCGGGGGCTGCCTAATCTATGTCGCCAGGTCGGACTAGTAGATGTCTGGTGGGTACTTCACCCGCAGGAGAGGGATTACACACATCTTTCAAGGGCACACGGCACGCAAGCTCGTATTGATTACTTGTTGGTCTCAGACCAAATGTTTGGGTCGGTAGGGAGCTCAAAACTGGGTGCATATGTGATATCTGACCATGCATGGGTGGAAATGAGTTGGTTGGGAAAGGAGGAGAAGAGAACAAATAGGCGATGGGAATTCCCAATAGAGCTGTACTGGGACCAAAAATTTAAGACTTCAATAACAAAGTGCTGGCAAGATTATAAGATTCATAATGTAGAGCATGTAGGAGACCAAGTGCTGTATTGGGAGGCGGCAAAAGCAGTATTACGTGGGAAGATAATCAGCTATGTGGCCCACAAACGGAAAGCCAGAGATCGAGAAGTGCTGAGGCTGAGCTGGCTGCTAGGTATTGCGAGGAGAAAGTATGGTCAGCTGCCCTCCTTCGCAAAGAGACAACAACAACTACTGAATTTGCAAATGGCGCTAAATGAATTCCTCCATCAAAGGGCCTTGAACTCACAGATTTATTACAGGTATCAACTCTATAAGCATGGAAATAAAGGGGGTCGGCTGATGGCACGATTGGTAGCAGTTAAGCAAGGAAAAGCTAGGATATTAAATATGACGACAAGACAAGGAGAACGAGTTCACACAGATAAAGCCATTAGGGAAGTATTTTATGACTACTATAGACGGCTATATGAGGCTCCACAAGAAGACGGCTTGACGGGGGCCTTATATTTAAATCAATTGAGGCTACCTATGGTTTCATCACGTGATGAACTGCAGCTTAACCGCCCGATAAGAACAGAGGAGGTGCTTTTGGCGATTAGTCAGAGTGAGCTAGCAAAGGCACCGGGGATGGACGGATATAGAGTGGAGTTCTATAAAGTATTGGGGGAGGAAATAGTGGTACCAATGACGAACATGTTTAATGCTTTAGTAGATAAAGAACAAATACCTTCTGCCCTGAACACTGCCTGTATCATAGTGATTCCGAAAAAGGGGAAAGACCCTGAACTAGCCGAATCTTATAGGCCTATATCGATGTTAAATTATGAGGTAAAATTACTAGCTAAAGTTATGGTGAACAGATTAGCAAAAGTACTACCTAAACTAATAAAGGAATCTCAAGTAGGATTTGTGAGTGGCAGGACAACTGTTAAAAACGTTCGGAAAGTACTGGCTTCATTGGAGGCTAGGCGTCGTGGAAAACTGGACTCCCTTTTGATAAGCTTTGACGCCGAGAAAGCTTTTGATAGAGTGTATTGGAGCTTTCTATATGTCATATTGCAAAAATATGGATTCTCGGGTAGATTCCTGTCGGGGATAAAAGCCTTATACTCGAAGCCGAAGGCTAGAGTATCGATAAATGGGATTGACCCAGAAGATTTTGAGATAGGCCGGGGAACCCGTCAGGGGTGCCCGTTATCGCCCTTCTTATTCGTGTTAACTTTGGATCCACTAATTAGAGATATTGAGGAACAGCCGGCGGTGGCAGGAGTGGAGATCAGAAGGAAGGTTTTTAAAGTAGTGGCCTTCGCTGACGATATTCTGGTTCACTTAACGAAACCGCAGGAGTCATTAGTGGCTTTATTGGAGATTTTTTCCGAATATGGGGACTATGCAGGCTTACGCCTGAATCTGGGGAAGTCAAAAGCCCTGGCCTCCTCGGAGGAAGTTTGGAGGAGTTGGAGGGGTGAATTTCCTCTGAGACGAGCAGATAATTGTTTTAAATATCTAGGAATGTTACTGTCGATGAATACCCTACAGCTGCATGACCTCAATGTCACCTGGCTGTTGGAGGAGACTAAAAAACATGCTGCATGGTTGGCAAGAGATGCCACTCTCATTGTTGGGTAGAGTGAATTTAGTCAAGATGATACTATTTCCTAAATGGCTATATGTGCTACAGATAGCGTCCCTCTGGTTGCGAAGGAAAGACCTAACTAGGTTTTATAAATTAGTGTCAAAGTTTTGTTGGAGGGGTAAGAAGCCTAGAATTCGGTTTTCAAACTTAGTGGGTGGTTGGAGTCGGGGGGGGGGGGGGGGGGGGGGATAGGCATACCAGATTTTGCGTTATATAACCAGGCGTGCCAGTTGCGCCATATGGGAGACTGGTGTTTAGATACTCAGACATAAACCCCCACAAATTTGGAGGCTACGTGCTATGCGCCTTATCAATTTTTTTCGTTATTACACCATAAAACTCGACAACTTCCGGGGAGTCATAGTACAAATGTATTATTGCGGCCACTCCGAGAGCTGTGGAAGGTGGTTGTTAGACACTATGGGGGAGACCCGACTGCAACAGATCAGCTTACCATATGTGGGAATTGTGAATTTTTACCTGGAGTGGAGGAGTGGCCTAGTGGTTAGGGTGGTGGACTCTGGTCCTGGGGAATTAAGGAACTGAGTTCAATTCCCACTTCAGGCACAGCTCCTTGTGACTCTGATCAAGTCACTTAACCCTCCATTGCCCCATGTAAGCCGCATTGAGCCTGCCATGAGTGGGAAAGCGCGGGGTTCAAATGTAACTAAAATAAAATAAAATATCAGGGTCTCAATTTGATCAGTGGGCTACACGAGGGATCACACGGCTGGCGCACCTGGCGGGTGTGGATGGACAGCCCCTCTCAATTCAGGACTTGATGGGTAGGGTTGGAGATCTAGATTCACTATACAGCAAGTGCGACATTACATTGCCTCATTACCTGGGAACCTCCTGGGAAACCAGATGAGGGAGCAGTTACATGGTTTTTATCAGTCCCTTGGGGAGGGGAGGATTACTATTTCACTGCTCTATAAGGCATTAACGAAATGGCAACCCCCTAGAGATTATGGTCCCCTGAAGAGAGCTTGGGAAAAAGAACTGGGCACATCAGTGGCGAGGTGGGACATAGCCAAATCAATGGCAAGAGTGCCTTTGTTAACCTCGGATGCACGCTTGAGAGAATGCACATATTGATGTATTAACATGGGGTATGTGCCTTCTTCTCAATTGGCACATATGGGAGGGATTCAGGGCTCGGAGTGTCTTAAGTGTGGGAGGAGTCTGGGAATGCTGCTATATGTTTTGGAGTTGTCCAGCGCTGAGGAGATTTTGGACTCAAGTCCAACGTTTTTGGGAGAGACAATTAGGGGTTCCTATCTTGAGAATGGTAGAGCAGTTAATTTTGGATATACCAAGAACCTTTAGAGGCAAAAACCGCTTTGAAACCTTGATGCTCTGCAAGATGTGTCTGTTAGCAAAGAAATGTGTCCTACAGTATTGGACGGTAAAGGACCCGCCGGCATACTGGCACTGGAGCAACCAGCTGCACTTGTTGGTATCCTGGGAGGCCAGGGATGCAAGGCTTTCGCAGAGGAGGAGAACGACCTTTTTGGCGATCTGGGGTCCTTACCTACAAATATTAAATCCAAGAGGACGTAGCCTACTTTTGAATGAAGGATGAGTTCCCTCTAGTGTGCAGCTTCATTTTGATATTCAGGTTCCTGGGGGGTGGGGGGGAGGGGGGGAGATAGGGGAAGGAGAGCGGGAGGGTTAGGGGGAGTTTGAGAAAGGTTGTATAATCATCTTATACTGCTGGGATGATACTAGTTGTTAGCACTGGAATGAATGAGATTGTGTAATCAATGGGGGATCTCAACATAAGGTTTAAAGTAATGAGAGGGAGGGTTGGGCGGAAATGATCAAAAAAATAATTGTTGATGTACTCAGCATCTCATTCGTACTCAGATGGATGTTAACTATGTTTTCATATGTTAAACGCGATGATTGTTTGTTTTGTTAAATCCTCAATAAAAATTGTTGAAAATAAAAAAGACAAAAAGGTGATCAGAAGCCCTGAAGGCATTTGACATCTGTAGATACTGCAGCAGAGCCCTGCGGACATCCAAAAGACGCAATTGCCCAAAGGAATCCGGAGAGTCCTCCCTAGAAAAGGAAGGTACAAAAATGGGCTGATTCAGGTGAAACGCTGAAACCACCTTAGGCAGGAAAGAAGGCACTGTACGCACCATTACCCCGGACTCTCAGAACTGTAAAAAAGGGTCCTGACAGGAAAGCGCCTGATGCTCAGATACGCGTCTAGCCGATGTCATGGCCACTAAAAATACTGTCTTGAGAGTCATATCCTTCTCAGAAGCTCGCCTAAGCGGCTTGAAAGGTGAACGCTGAAGAGCCTTCAACACCAGCCCGGACATGGTGACCGCACAAGAGGACGGAGACGAAGTGCCCCTCTGAGAAATCGGACAATGTCCGGCGGAGCAGCAAGGGACAAGCCAGAGACTTTCCCTCGGTAGCATGCCAACACTGCCACTTGAACCCGAAGGGAATTGTAAGCCAGGCCCTTTTGTAAGCAGTCCTGCAAAAAGTCCAGAACCTGAGCGACTGTAGCCCGCGTTGGAGTGCTTGCCTTTGAAACACACCACGCCTCAAACTTGCACCAGATCCGAGCATAAGATGCGGAGGTAGACCGCTTACGGGCTTGCAAGAGAGTGGAGATGATCTTGTTAGAGTAGCCCTTGTCTCTCAATTGCGCCCTCTCGAGCCAGGCCGTAAGACCAAATCGGCAGGGATCCTCCATAGTCACCGGACCAACAGGTTCAGCACCAGAGGCAATGGAAGTGGAGTCTCCACCAGCATCTGACGTAGATCTGCGTACCACGGACGCCTTGGCCAATCCGGCGCAATGAGAATCACCAATCCTCGGTGTAGACAAATCCGCAGGAGAACTCGCCCTATCAAGGGCAAAGGAGGGAACACATACAGGAGGCCCGAGGGCCAGGGTTGAGCCAGTGCATCCAACCCCGACGGGCGAGGATCTCTCCTTCTGCTGAAAAAGCATGGGACTTTGGCGTTTGCACTTGACGCCATTAGATCCAATCCGGGAGTCCCCCATTTGGCACAAATCTGAAGAAAAACTTCTTCTGCCAGTTCCCATTCCACCGGATGATTTGATGTCTGCTGAGGAAATCGGCTTGCACGTTGCTCTCACCTGCTATGTGAGCTGCGGACAGCAGATGCAAGTGGAGCTTGGCCCAGAGGAAAATCTGAGCAGCCTCCACGGCCAGGGCCCTGCACTGAGTGCCACCCTGACGACTGATGTATGCCACCGCTGTCGTGTTGTCTGACAGAACTCGGACAGAAAGTCCCTTCAGAATCTTGTGGAAGGCCAGAAGAGCCTGGAATATCGCTCTGAGTTCCAAGCAATTGATGGACCACTCCGCTTCCACGGGTGTCCACCGACCCTGAGCATAGCTTCCCTGGCAATGAGCTCCCCAGCCCGAAAGGCTGGCATCCGTTATCACCAAGCACCAAGAAGGAAGCGCAAGCGGCATTCCCTGTCGCAGCATCCTGTCAGAGAGCCACCAATCCATACTGTGCCGGGCTGCAGGGAGCCACGTTAGTCTGCGTTGATATTCCTGGGATAGCGGAGACCATTGCTGAAGCAGAGCAATCTGCAGCAGCCTCATGTGAGCTCTTGCTCAGGGAACCACCTCATTGACCCCAGGAGCTGAACAAAGTCCCAAGCTCGACGGCGAGGCATCCGCAGGAGCAGATGGACCTGATTCTGAAGCTTGCATCACCTGTGGTCAGGGAGAAAGACGAACCCCGAGGCCGTGTTGAACCGTACCCCCAAAAACTCGAGAGAGACTGAGAGGGGGTCAAGTGACTTTTGAGCAAATTGATCACCCAGCCCAGAGTCTGAAGAACTGTTATAACTCTGGTCGTGGCAAGTTGGATCTCATCTGCCGAATCCGCCCTGATGAACCAGTCGTCGAGATACGGGTGAACTCTGATACCCTCTCGCCTGAGAAAAGCAGCTACCACCACCATCACCTTGGAAAAGGTACGGGGAGCTGTGGCTAGGCCGAAAGGCAAGGCCCGAAACTGAAAATGTTGGCCCAACACCGCAAACCGGAGAAACCACTGATGCGGAGGCCAAATAGGAATGTGCAAGTAAGCTTCCTTGAGGTCCAAAGATGTGAGAAACTCTCCTGGCTGTACTGCCGCAATGACGGAGCACAGGGTTTCCGTGCGAAAGTGTCGCACTCTTAGGGCCTTGTTGACTCTTCGTAAGTCGAGGAGCGGTCTGAAAGACCCGCCTTTTCGAGGGACCACAAAGTAAATAGAGTAGCAACCGCAGCTGCGTTCGGCGGGAGGCACCGGAACCACCGCTCCGAGTTGCAGCAAGACTTGCAAGGTCTCCTATATCGCCACCCGTTTGACGGCAGTGCCGCATCGGGACTCCATAAAAGCGTCTCTTACCTGGGCACCAAATTCCAATCATAAGTACATAAGTAATGCCATACTGGGAAAAGACCAAGGGTCCATCGAGCCCAGCATCCTGTCCACAACAGCGGCCAATCCAGGCCAAGGGCACCTGGCAAGCTTCCCAAACGTACAAACATTCTATACATGTTATTCCTGGAATTGTGGATTTTTCCCAAGTCCATTTAGTAGCGGTATATGGACTTGTCCTTTAGGAAACCGTCCAACCCCTTTTTAAACTCTGCTAAGCTAACCGCCTTCACCACTTTCTCCGGCAACGAATTCCAGAGTTTAATTACACGTTGGGTGAAGAAACATTTTCTCCGATTTGTTTTAAATTTACTACACTGTAGTTTCATCGCATGCCCCCTAGTCCTAGTATTTTTGGAAAGCGTGAACAGACGCTTCACATCCACCTGTTCCACTCCACTCATTATTTTATATACCTCTATCATGTCTCCCCTCAGCCGTCTCTTCTCCAAGCTGAATAGCCCTAGCCTCCTTAATCTTTCTTCATAGGGAAGTCGTCCCATCCCCGCTATCATTTTAGTCGCCCTTCTCTGCACCTTTTCCAATTCTACTATATCTTTCTTGAGATGCGGCGACCAGAATTGAACACAATACTCAAGGTGCGGTCGCACCATGGAGCGATACAACGGCATTATAACATCCTCACACCTGTTTTCCATACCTTTCCTAATAATACCCAACATTCTATTCGCTTTCCTAGCCGCAGCAGCACACTGAGCAGAAGGTTTCAGTGTGTTATCGACGATGACACCCAGATCCCTTTCTTGGTCCGTAACTCCTAACGTGGAACCTTGCATGACGTAGCTATAATTCGGGTTCTTTTTTCCCACATGCATCACCTTGCACTTGCTCACATTAAACATCATCTGCCATTTAGCCGCCCAGTCTCTTAAGGTCCCCTTGTAATTTTTCACAATCCTGTCGCGATTTAACAACTTTGAATAACTTTGTGTCATCAGCAAATTTAATTACCTCGCTAGTTACTCCCATCTCTAAATCATTTATAAATATATTAAAAAGCAGCAGTCCTAGCACAGACCCCTGAGGAACCTTCTCCATTGTGAATACTGCCCATTTAACCCCACTCTCTGTTTCCTATCCTTCAACAAGTTTTTAATCCACAATAGGACATTTCCTCCTATCCCATGACCCTCCAATTTCCTCTGTAGGCTTTCATGAGGTACCTTGTCAAAGGCCTTTTGGAAATCCAGATACACAATATCAACCGGTTCCCCTTTGTCCACATGTTTGTTTACTCCTTCAAAGAATTGAAGTAAATTGGCCAGGCAAGATTTCCCCACACAAAAGCCGTGCTGACTCGGTCTCAGTAATCCATGTCCTTGGATGTGCTCTGTAATTTTGTTTTTAATAATAGCCTCTACCATTTTCCCCGGCACTGACGTCAGACTCACCGGTCTATAATTTCCCGGATCTCCCCTGGAGCCTTTTTTAAAAATCGGTGTTACATTGGCCACCCTCCAATCTTCCGGTACCACGCTCGATTTTAAGGATAAGTTGCATATCACTAGCAGTAGCTCCGCAAGCTCATTTTCAGTTCTATCAGTACTCTAGGATGAATACCATCCGGGTCCAGGAGATTTGCTACTGTTCAGTTTGCTGATCAGGTCTAGGACCCATTGATCCGACGGAAGAGGGAAAGACGACCCCCCACTGCCGGAATCGACGAGTGGACCGGCGTCCCGTCATTGTGGAGGACGCCCCTGAACTCCTGGTCGTTGGCCTGCCACTGCGGAACATTTGTCCTAGCGAAAGGAATTCCTCTGCTGAAAACAGGCACGTTGAGAAACCCCAGCAAAGCGCCCCGGGCGATACCTGCGAGCTTCACGGAAACGTGGCCTGGAAGAGGAGGGGAAAACAGGAGTTTTGGAAGAAGGCCTCGGCCTATCCTCAGGTAACCGTTGGGACTTAAGAGTCTCCTAGGTCTTTAACAATCTTCTCTAATTCCTCTCCAAATAACAGAAGGCCCCGAAAGGGTAATCTCAACAGCCTTTGCTTAGATGCCATGTCAGCCGCCCAATGCTGCAGCCAAAGAAGACGGTGGGCAGAAATCGCCACAGACATCTGCTTAGCCGAAGCTCTGACCAGATCATAAAGGGCATCAGTCCATACGCGGGCCAACCTCAGAGAGGGCACCTGCACCATCCTCAGGCTGATCAACTGCCTGCTGTAACCAGGAAAGACAGGTCCGGGCTGCATAGGAACTGCAAATAGCCGCCCTTAAGGAAAGGCCCGAGATTTCAAAGGACTGCTTGAGCGCAGATTCTAGCCGCCGGTCCTGCATATCTTTCAAAGCGACCCCTCCCTCCACAGGGAGAGTAGTCTTTTTAGTCACGGCTGTGACCAATGCATCCACTTTAGGCATCCCAAAAAGGGCCAAGTGATCCTCACTCAGAGGGTAAAGCTGACCCATAGCCCTGGCTACCTTCAAAGGCCCATCAGGGTCAGACCATTGAGCTGAAATAAGCTCTTGGATGGAGTCATGCACAGGAAAAGCCCGAGAAAGCTTCTTAGTACTAGCCATCCTAAAATTAACAGAGGAGGCATCGCCCTCAGCCGAATCTTCAATAGAAAGGGCCTGCAAGGCATCAGAAATGAGAGCTGGCAGCTCATCACGGTGAAAAATCCGTACCGCTTTAGGGTCATCCAAGTCCTGTGGCAAACAGGCACCCTAATCTGGATCATCCGTCCATGAGGGCCTGCCCGACCCCTCAGACTCCCCACATCCTGACCACAGGGGGGAAAAGGGAGATGCGTCACCCTCAGACGGGGAATTTACCCGTCTACATTTAGCGTCAGTCCAACGCTCGGGGGAAGAAGTAAGCTCTGCAGCCAACACAGGGCTATCAAAACCTGGAGGTAATCCAGTCCGCAGCGTAGTGTCAGACACCTCCGGCAGAGCTCTTTTTAACATAAAGGCCTTATGCATCAACAGCACAAACTCAGGGGAGAAAACCTCACCCTGGCCCTCCGCCCCCAAATTAGGAGAAGCGGGGGAAGGAGCTCCTCTAGCAGCCTCGGAACGAGGCGTCCCCCCCGCACTCAGACTCTTCCGCAACAGCGAGGGTCGAGCCACGCGGCGCTTCCAAAATGGCGCCCGCTGCCAGCTCCATCGAGCAGGAAGAATCACCGCTCGCCATGCCCGTACTAGCACGAGCATCCAAGGAGCACGTACTGCAAAGCCCCGCTGCTGACCTGCATGTACCACAGCGGGAGCAGCGCTTAACTGCTTCAGCAGCCATCGCTGGACGGAAATATAGAAATAAAATGGCGACCTCGCGCCAAACTTACCCGCACAGAACGCTATCCGCGGGAACCTCCCCAGAGGAGCTGGGTACCACTCTCACCTCAGAAGACCGAGTCAACGAGCTCCGGTCAGGCTGCACAGAACCAGAATCTCTGGAGAAAGCCTCAGAACAGCAACGCTGAATAAGCGCGCCCTTTATTTTTTACACTGTGAGGAAAGTTGGAGGCAGGCAGCAAACGAGGGACTCCGGGAGGAGGGGGGATGGGGTAAGGCAGGGACAGGGAACAAAACCAAGTATGCCTTCAAAGTGGGCACCACCAGCCACAACAACCCCGCTCAACTGGCAAAGCACAGGAGCCACCCCAGGCAGAGATCCAGGAGCTGATCAAGCGACGTCCACACCTGTTGGGAGATAGAGATATACTGAAGGCAGGAGGAGCTAGACGTCCAGGGTCACTGTGTCTTTTCAGTGTTCTCTATCTCCACCTGCTGGTAGGTGGATACAACCCATCAGTAAATGGATTCATCTGCTGCTGATGACAAGGAAGAAGACAATAAAAATATGAAGGAACATGCCATCAAACATCTAGTGCTGGTAGTACTTTTAGCAGTATGGACTGGAAAAGTAGGCAGACTGGATAGGCCAGTGGTGGGCAACAACCCAGTTGGCTTTCAAGATCTTCACAATGAATATGCATGAGATTGCAAATTAATATCATGCGTATTCATTGTGGAGATCTTGAAAACCCGACTGGGTTGTAGCCCATCCTTGGGATTAGCCAGTTGGTCTTTCTTTGCAAGCATCTACTAGGTTTGTTATGTATAATTATCCTAGTTTTGCCCTGTCACAGAAAGAAATCTAGGGGAAGGGATGGTGAAAAGAGTTAAGCAAAAGATAGGACATTAGAGATCATGTTTAAAACACATGCAAATGGCTCTAGTGTATGCCTATCAAAAGGATAACATCATTTTAAGCCAGAATGTTCTACTGCTAATGTTCTGTTGCCCTATCAGTATCAGTTGTTCTTCTATTGTTAGTCGTTCTTCCCCACTGTTTCATTCCCCTTAACAATACCTGGACCTTGTTTTAACTTAACTCCTCACAATGTAACCATAATTGTGATGTAACAAATTGTAATTCCATCATTACAATGTATTGTAAGCCACACTGAGCCCGCAAATAGGTGGGAAAATGTGGGATACAAATGCAATAAAATAAAAAAATAAAAATAAAATTTCTGACTCACACAGACACTATACCTTAGCTGCAATTGCTAGCACACAAGCTATACCCAGATCTCCCCCTCCAATCACTGTGACTTTGTTGGTATCACCATCGTTCTTCCTTCCACCTGTTCTGCCAGCTGAATTCACATCTAGGCTAGACACACCTAGAAGAAAAAAAATAAGGATTAAAAAAATCACCAGACACTACAGTATGGTGGTCAGGGAACAGAAGTGGAAAATAACTTGAAAACTTGGGTGACAGCCAAATCTTTTAGAAGCGAAGGCAACAATATATTTTTCCTTGTAACTTTTCTTTCTGCACATTTACACCAAGATTCTCATTGTTGGAATTAAGAGAATGTGATGTCATTTCAGCCAGTCTAGGTGATAGCAGGAATAACAACAACATTTTGAGATAGAACAATCAGGATCACAGTAACAGTTAACAGGCAAGCTGACCCACCATCGGTAATCTTTGATATATAGGACAGAAGCTCCTGTTGTCTAGCTGCATCGACGGATGACAAGGAATATAAGGGAAGCTCCTCCTCAAATTTCAAGATCATTTCAGCAAACAGACCAAGGACTGTGGACTTGGGCTGAAAACACACAGTGAACATTTCAGGTTAATAGATTCCTTTTTAGCTGATTCCTATACAAGCACAGCTAGAGTTTATAACATAGGTATCCTCTTATAAAACTATCCCCTACATTTTAACAACCTATATGGGATCCATGCCTAAATTTGGCAACTTTTGTAGAATCTGGGGGTTTACATGCTAGTTGGCTCATGATGCTACAATCATACAAAATTCCCAATGATTCTTCAGGGGTATTGTTCTTTTTGTTAAAAGATGCTATTTTTGCTGTTCTGTTGTATTTCATTATTTAATTAATAAAAATGGTTTAAACAAAAAATGCAATACATTTAACAAACCCAAACAACAATTTAAAAAACAATACAAGAAAGGTAGACTAAAATGAGTCCAAATAATATCCACATAAAAAAACGTCAAGAATTTAGGCTAACCAAAAGAACTCAATATCAGGACATATCAGGACAGCTCGAAAAAGAATGTTAAGAACTTAAACTTCTTCCAGGAGCGGGCATACTCCCAGATCAGTCAAAGATCCTGAGGGAGTTCATTCCAAAAGGTTTAGGACCTATTAGGAGAAAGCCTGAGACCTAGTCTGAACCAAATATTTTTGATTGATTAAACAACCAAGAACTCCTGTCTGTGGAGCACAAAGTATAGAAGGGCCTTTTACCCACCAAGCCACTGGAAGTCAATAAATGCTAAACAGAAATGGCATGATAAGGCAGGGAACATAGTTAGCATAAGGCTTTTCATACTTCAAGAGCAAATAGCAGATGCTGTAAGGCCTGAGGACCTGCACAATGAATGCACTTATATGGAAATGGATAGAGACACAGTGAAGTGACAAGAAGAGGGGTTCCTGGAACATTTGTGGAACATAAGCTGCAGACTTTTGACAAGACTGAAAAGCAGAGAGATGATTCACTGGGAAACATTTGAGGAGCAGGTTGCAGTAGTCTAAGAGGGAAGGTTAAATAATCTGCCAAGATCACAAGGAATGTCTGCGGTATTGAAGAGGTGCGGTGAGGGGACTTCAGAGCAGGACAGAAATTCACTGCTAAGTTATTTGCTGGGAAATTGCTTTTAAACTTGGGGAAAGGTAGATTTAGAGTTAAATAAGGTAATCTCAGTGTCTAAGTTACTCTGTTTATATAGCAAAGGCAGTTTAAGGAATAGGGATTTTTTGTTTGTTTGGTTAGCATTTAAAGTCTCTAATACAGTTTCATATGCTAGCAGTTAAGGAATTATTCTAGAGTTTACCATAGCATCAGTGTACAGCAGAGCTGATAGTCAAAGGAAGCCTCAATTTAGAGTTTAATTCTCTTACCCACCCCTGGCCTGATCTCTGATTTATAAGCCCTTGAACCAACTAAAAGGCTAGAAAGTTAAATTAGCTCTTAGAAATAGTCTATTTAGGTCTATGGACTGGAACCTACAAATCTATCTATATAAAATGCACCTCCAACGTTCTATTGAAGCCTCACCTGCAAGCCGGAAACGTCTCCCTTTGTGGTGGTGTAGATATCCTGTTTGCCCATGAGTGTCTGCCCCGCCCTTGCGTCAAACGTGATGACGTTGAGGGCGGAGCACTGACACTCAACGAATCAAGGAAGCCCATTGGTTAATCTCTGTTTCCACTCAACAACGTAGCCGTGATTCCTATACACTCAAAACCAAACAAAATCGCCGCTGCATCCCGTCCCCCCACCCACAGTCCCCCTCACCCACCCTCCCGCAGCCGCTCGCTCACCGTTCCGCCGCACCCCCTCTCCTCTCCGACTCTGGCCATGCAGCAGGACAATTACTACACACGAGTGGAAGTGACCCAATCAACTACAATGTAAGCAAGGAAGCCCATTGGTTAATCTCTGTTTCCACTCCCCAACACAGCCGTCATTCCCATACACTCAAAACCAAGCACACCTAGGAGCTGCTGATCCACATTGTCGTTTTTTTTTCTTCTTCCATCTGAAACACATCTAAAGCTGTTTCTACTGGATAAACTGCGCCTTAACAGGTAAAAGACAAAAGATTTTTGTTTTTGGTTTCTTACTGCACACCTTTTTAATTTATTTGAAAGCTACCCATCTGTACATATGAATATCATGAAATCTAAATTAAATATCACTAAAACAGCTTTAAAAATCATTCTACCTGGTAGAAACAGCAATTTTAAACTCTGTATTTTCAGATCATTTGTCAACAATACAAAGTTTATCCAGGTAAGTGCCTGTGGCTGTGTCAGCCAGGCCGTTGCCTGTCAATGTGTGTCACTGAAAGAGTATGAAGGAGCTCCAGCTGCCTGTGGGTCACGACAGGACTTAGCTGCTGGACAGCAGAAGCAGTGTCTCCTTAGGTTGACAGCAAATAGCAAACCCCCCCCCCCCCCCACCAAGCAGGGAGGGGACAGGACCGTGGAATGGGAGGGAGGGGGAGGGACCCTGGAACTGGGAGGGGGACTATGGAACTGGGAGGGAGGGAGGGAAGGTGACCCTGGAATTGGGAGGGTGGGGACCCTGAAACTCTGAGGGAGGGTGGGGGGGACCCTAAAACTGGAAGGGACCCTGGAACTCGGAGGGAGGGTGGGATGACCCTGGAACTCGGAGGGAGGGAGGGGAGATGACCCTGGAACTCGGAGGGGATGGAGCGAGGGATGGAGGGGGGACCCTGGAACTGGGAGGGAGGGGCCCCTGGCACACACTCTGATTCTCACACACACACTCTCTCTCTCACGGACACACTTGCACCCAGTCTCACTCTCTCACACACACACACACTCGCACATTCACTCTCTCTCACACAGTCAATCTCACAAACACTCTCTCAAACATACACACTCCGAGGAAAACCTTGCTAGCGCCCGTTTCATTTCTGTCAGAAGGGCCTTTTTCACTAGTAACACTATAAATACAAATTCAGTCTACAAATTCCTACTCCATTAACAACTTAATTAAGAAATGATCCTATATAATAAAAAGCACCTCCAACTTTCTGAAGCTGACTGCGTGGCACAAAACCTTGAAGGCGTTCGTGCTCTCTGTAACTCCAACTGCGGAAATGATGTCACGCACTTCCGGGTCCGTCACCAGCAGCAGTGCCCAATCACAACTCCAACGGACTAAAAAAACAGCATAACACGCGTGCCTGAACTTCAATCAATGAACGAAAAAAGACAAGTGGCATCAGCCACACACGCAACAACACCTCCCCCCCCCCCCCCCGGGTTCTCTCCCTCACCGATCCAAAGTCGCCACTGGACCCCGTCACCCGCACACAGCCCCCATCACCCACCCTCTTCCCCAAAGCACACTCCCGCCTACCTCCCTCTCCGAATTCGGATAAACAAAGCTTTAAAAACATTTTACTAACCTGACTGAATCACAGTACAGCCGGCTCGCATTTACCTTTCCCCTTCTCTATCAGCGTCCCGCCCTTGCATAAACAGGAAATGAGGGTGGGACCACAGCTGAGAGAGAAGGGGAAAGGTAAATGCGAGCAGGCTGTACTGTGCTTCAGTCAACGAACAGCAACAAAGAAAAAAAACCCACGAAGCCCTTCAACGCTGCCACAACAACTTTTGTACAAGGTACAGTTTACTCAAACAAAAAATGTGACTTACTCTGACACTCCACCTCTCTCACATACACAGTCAGTCACTATCACACACACAAAATCTCTCTCATACACTCTGTGACACACACTCTACACAGTCACACTCTCTCTCTCTCACACACACATACCAGCGATAGGAAAAAAAAACAGTTCTGCAAGCACCTGCGCCACAATAAAGACAAACTCCCCTATAAAGCTTAATTTAACTAAAAAAAAAAAAAGATGCCCTCACTCTCAATGTCTGTATCACTAACACCCCAGACAATAAAACATTCACTCTATTTGTCAGACATAGAGTCTAACACTCATACACACTGTCTCTCTTTCTCTGACACACAGAGACACACAAAAAACACCTCTTATCACTAACACACACATACACTCATTCAAACGCCCCTCCCAACCTCCACTCTCCCGCCACAAAACAAACGCATAAAAAAAAAAACTCTGTCACACACACACACTTGCACATTCACTCTCTCTCTCTCACAGAGTCACTCTCACACACACTCTCCCAAACATACACACTTCGAGGGAAACCTTGCTAGCGCCCGTTTCGTTTGTTTCAGAAACGGGCCTTTTTTACTAGTCAATAATAAAAGGCAGACAGCTGGCCAACAGCAAGATGGGGGCTAGCCAGTCTTTTACACTGACTGTCACATGTTTGATTATCTCCCAGTTGGTGAGAGGTCATATGTGTGTACTCGGTGAAAAGAGCTCCCCAGCACTCAGAGAATGTGTCCAATCCCTGAAGGCTAGAGTAGAAGAGTTGGAGGAGCGGAGGCAGACAGAGAGGTATATAGAGGAGGCCTACAGAGACATAGTAGAGAAGTTATGGTGAGGCAGGAAGTGATCCTATAGGCAGGACCTGCCTCCCAAGGGATGCAATATCCTCTCGCACCAAGGATGTGTCTCTATGGGGCTTCTGCCCAGGACAGATGAGTTAGAATGGCCATATTATGTAGCGATTCAATCATTAGGCATGTAGATAGCTGAGTGGCTGGTGGACATGAGGATCGCTTGGTTACTTGCCTGCCTGGTATGAAGGTGGTGGACCTCACAAGTCACCTAGATAAGATTTTAGACAGTGCTGGGGAGTAGACAGTGCTGGGGAGAAGGAGCTGGCTCTCTTGGTACATGTGGGTACCAACAACATAGGAAAATGTGGCAGGGAGGTTCTGAAAGCCAAATTTAGGCTCTTAGGTAGAGAGCTAAAATTCAGAACTTCCAGGATAGCACTTTTTGAAGTGCTCCCCATGCATGGATGAGATGATGGTGCAGGGAGGAGGGATTTAGATTTGTTAATAACTCAGCAACATTCTGAGGAAGGGGGAGCCTACTCCGAAATGATGGACTCCATCTTAACTAGGATGGAACCAGGCTTCTGGCACTAATATTTAAAAAGGAGATAGAGCAGCTTTTAAATTAGGGAGGGGATCGGATGCTGACAGTCGCTCAGGCAAACAGTTTGGAGTGAGGTATCCTTGAAGGATACTATTAAACAGGACATTTAGGGAATCCCAAAAGAGAGGTTTCAACAAAGGTGAAAGAAAGCCAGGAGTGTTTAAGGGTAGAACAGAGCAAAGGTTGCAAATCATTCCTGTCAACTTCTAAGCAACTTGTAGATGCAAAGAAAAAACACACTTTGAAGTGTCTGTATACAAATGCTAGAAGTCTAAAAAATAAGATAGGAGAGTTGAGTATATAGCACGAAATGAAGAGGTAGATATAATAGGTATCTCAGAGACCTGGTGGATGGAGGACAATGGGACACTGTTACCAGGGTATAAATTATATCGCAGTGATAGAGTGTATGTGTGTGTGTGTGTGGGGGGGGGGGGGGGGGGGGTTGGAATGGGGGTTGGAACGGGGGTTGTGCTGTTTGTTAAAAACGGACTCGAGTCAAACAAAATAAAAATGAAACAGACAGCAATGTGGAATCCTTATGGATAGAAAGTGTGTGTGTGAAGAGAAAGAATATACGCGTAGGGCTATATGCCAGGCCAGAACGATTAGACAGAATAAGATATGTTAACAGAAATGAGAAAAGCTAGCAAATTTGGCAACTACCCCAATATTGACTGGTTAAATGCCACATCAGGGAGTGTTAGGGAGGTAAAATTCCTTGATGTAATAACTGACTGCTTCTTGCAGCAACTGGTCCAGGAACCAACAAGAGGGGGAGCTATTTTAGATCTAGTCCTTAGTGGAATGCAGGACTTAGCACAAGAGGTAACGGTGTTGGGTCCACTGGGAAACAGTGATCATAACATGATCACAGTCACTATAGAAATCTACTGTAGCAGCATTTAATTTTCAAAAGCATAACTATGATAAAATGAGAAAAATGGTTTAAAAAAGCTGAAAGGCTCAGCTGCAAAGATTAGGACTTTAAATCAGGCATGAACCTTGTTTAAAAATACCATTTTGAAAGCCCAGACTAGATTTCTAGATATCTGCACACCTTCCCAATGAGTGTGTGCTCTGCATTTTCGAATACTTTAAATTTATGACTTTATGAAACCTTGCCTTTAATCTTTGGGATTTAGGTCACAGGGGATGAGTGTATTCTGCATGGATTATTCAGTAGGGATACGTGATTGTTATTGTCTTTAAGCATTTCCTTGTTAGATCTTTCTAATCACATTATTTTATTAATGGTACTGAGTTTTTCTATTGGTCTAAAAATCTAATAAAAAATATTCTAACATAAAAAAGGTTTGGAAAAGTTCCTGGAGGAAAAGTCCATAGTCTGCTATTGAGAAAGACATGGGGAAAGCCATTGCTTGTCCCTGGGATCAGTTGCATGAATCTTGTGACTATTTGGGATTCTGTCAGGTACTTATGACCTGAATTAGCTACTGGTGGAAGCAAGATACTAGGCTAGATGGACCATTGGTCTGACCCACTTTGGCTATTTTAATGTTCTTATGTTGAAACTTGGCTTCCCTGGTTCTCAGCATTCTGCTCTAACCATCTTAAGTAGAGGAGTGTGGTAGCCGTGTTAGTCCACTCTTAAGGTTATCAATAGAATTCAAACAAAATAAAACATGGAAAAGAAAATAAGATGATACCTTTTATTGGACATAAATACATTTCTTGATTAGCTTTCGAAGGTTGCCCTTCTTCCTCTTTTCCATGTTTTATTTTGTTTGATTTCTATTGATAACCTTAAGAGTGGACTAACACGGCTACCACACTCCTCTACTTAATGGTTTAAATTATATGCAGGCAAATCTGCTGATTTTATTTATTTATTTGCTCTTTCCCCTCCATTTTTTCCTTCCATGTTCAAATTACCCCTCTCCAAATAGCATTCCTTTGCTGACCCAAGGGCTAGACAAAGGCATTCAGACCCAAGGGTTGGTCCCAACAAATGTCATAGTGCAACTACATCCCAAGGTGGAGGGCTGGCTTGTGCTAAAGATTGTTTTTAATGCTAGTAAGTCATAAGGGCTCACTTTCAAAAGAGAAAAACATTCAAAAAGTGACATTGTATTGTATTGTATTAAAACATTTATAACCTGCGCTTTCCCACTTGTCAGCAAGCTCAATGCGGCTTACATAATATAGCAAATTTACAATATAAAACAAAATGAGTAAAACATCTAAACATGTCTGCATTTGGACGTTTATCTCACAAAAACGTCTAAATCAGTATTTTCAAAACCTTTTTTTAGACTTTTTTCTCTGCAGTCCGTCAGAAGGACATCTAAATCTCAAGAAGGTGTGCCAGGGGTGTGTTCAAGGCGGGACTTGGGCGTTACTAAGACTTAAGACGTCTTTCAGCCATAATGGAACAAAACAAAAACGTCCAGGACTAAAAACGTTTTGAGCTAGACCTGTTTTTATAAACAATTGCTGCAGTGGGAACTGAACCCACTACCCCATGATCAAAGTCCACAGCACTAACCACTAGGCTGCTCCTCCACTCCACACAAAAAGATGCCCTTACTCCCCCAGTGGTCACTAACCACCCCCCAAAAATGTGATTAAAATATTACTTGCCAGACTCTGATGTAATGCATAGGTCCATTAGAATAGAATGCAGGTCCTTGGAGTAGTCTAGTAGTGGTGCAGTGCACTGCAGACAGGTGGACCCAGGCTTCTACCTTCCCCTACTTGTTACACTTGTGAAGGAAACTGTGAGCCCTCCAAAACTCACCAGAAACCCACTGTACCCACATATTGGTGCTCCCTTCACCTGTAAGGGCTATGGTAGTGATGTACAGTTGGGGGTAGTGGGTTTTGGGGGGCTCAGCAGACAAGGTAAGGGAGCAATGGTGAGATGTGTACCTGGGGGCATTTTATAAAGTCCACTGCAGTGCCCCCAAGGATGCCCTATTGCTTTCCTGGGATGTCACTTTTACACTATTCTACCTGATGCCAAGCTTTTTATTTTTTTTTTATAAAATTTATTTTATTTATTGCATTTGTATCCCACATTTTCCCACCTATGGCTTACAATGTTCCATTATGGCATTCGCCATTCCAGAGGTGTTACATAGAGAACATGGATGACAAAATAGAATTAAGCAAACAGATATAGAGAATAAACATTCAGAATATAGGTAAAGTGGTGATGTGTTATAATTAAACTATTGGATCATTGTGGTATGCCTTGTTGAAGAGATCTGAGCCTTGTGTCTATTGTTTATCAGTAGATTTGGGCTTTGAATTCAGATCTATAGATAAAAAGGAGGTCTCATTATATATATCTAAATACCAGAGTGCTATTTTTCCATACTTCATAGCAAGAGTGTACATTCCGTAATTACCTGTCCCAATACAACTGAAGCTTTTACCTCCTGTGTATGTGTGGATTCTCTGATGCCGTGTGAGGCTTTCTTTCCAACCAAAGCTCAGGACATGTAAATGGTTTCACTCCTATGTGTATTCTCTGGTGTATTGTGAGGTTTAACTTCTGACCAAAGCTTTTACCAGACTCTATACATGCAAATGGTTTCTCTCCCATGTAGACTTTTTGATGCGCTTTGAGATTTACATTACAACCAAAGCTTTTACCACACTTAGAACATGTGAATGGTTTCACTCTATTGTAGATTTTCTTGTGTATTTTGTATGTTTTTTTGTTTGAAAATGGACCAAACAATAAAACGTCCAAATCATAGAACGTTTTTCCAAACAGCATTTTCAAAAGGAAAAGATAAGCCTTTTTTTTGTAGAAAATGACCTTTCCTGTTCTGATTTTGGACGTTTTACAAAAAATGTCCAAATTCAGACTTAGATGTCATATCCAAAAATGCCCCTTGTGCGCAGCAGTGGGAATTGAACCCATGTTGCCAGGATCAAAACCCGCTGCACTAACCATTAAGCCACCCCTCCTCTGTTTTGGACAGGTTTTTTTTTTGTTTTTTTGGTCCATTTTCGAACAAAAAACGTCCAAATCACAAGACGTCCATAGTATTTTCAAACACAAAAGATAAGACGTCTTTTTTCGAAGACCTTCTTTCCTGTTCACAATTCGGACATTTTTGTAAAACGTCCAAAATTCTGATTTAGATGTTCTATCGAAAATTCCACTCATAATGTATAGCGAAGATACTTACATGTAGCAGGTATTCTCAGAGGACAGCAGGCGGCCCAGGAATGGAGCATTTTTCCCAGTAAAAATCCACAAAACTTTGCAACAGCTTCCGGAGCGCGATTCGCACCGCGCATGCGCGGCCATCTTTCCGCACACGTCCGTTTCCGCCTCAGTTATATCAAAAAGCAAATAACGAACAATAACAACAACTCCAAAAGGGGAGGTGGGTGGGTTGGAAAGAACAATCAGCCTGCTGTCCTCGGAGAATAACTGCTACAGGTAAGTATCTTCACTTTCTCCGAGGACAAGCAGGCTGCTTTTTCTCACTGATGGGGTATCCCTAGCACCCAGGCTCACTCAAAACAACAAAGAAGGTCAATTGGGCCTCGCAACGGCGAGGACATAACAAAAATTGACCTATGAAGAAAACAGCTAACTGACAGTGCAGCCTGGAACAGAACAAAAATGGGTCTAGGGGGGTGGAGTTGGATTCTAGACCCCGAACAGATTCTGCAGCACCGACTGCCCAAACCGACTGCCGCGTCGAGAATCCAGCTGAAGGCAGTAATGAGAGGCGAATGTGTGGACTGATGACCACGTCGCAGCCTTGCAAATCTCTTCTATAGTGGCTGACTTCAAGTGGGCCACTGATGCTGCCATGGCTCTAACACTATGAGCCGTGACATGACCCTCAAGAGTCAGCCCAGCTTGGGCGTAAGTGAAGGAAATGCAATCTACTAGCCAATTGGAAATGGTGCATTTCCCAACAGTGACTCCCCTTCTGTTGGGATAAAAAAAAAAAACATTTGGGTAGACTGTCTGAAGGGGCTTGTCCACTTCACATTGAAGGCCAATGCTCTCTTGCAGTCCAATGTATGCAACTGACGTTCAGCAGGGTGGGTATGAGGACGGGGAAAGAATGCTGGCAAGACAATTGACTGGCTCAGATGGAACACTAACACCACCTTCGGCAAGAACTTAGGGTGAGTGCGGAGGACTACTCTGTTGTGATGAAACTTGAGGTAAGGAGCATGCACTACCAAGGCCTGAAGCTCACTGATTCTAAGAGCTGAAGTAACCGCCACCAAGAAAATGACCTTCCAGGTCAAGTACTTCAGATGGCAGGAATTCAGAGGCTCAAAAGGAGGTTTCATCAGCTGGGTGAGCAAGACATTGAGATCCCATGACACTTGTGGAGGTTTGACAGGGGGCTTTGACAAAAGCAAACCTCTCATGAAGCGAACAACTAAAGGCTGTCCAGAGATAGGCTTACCTTCTACATGGTAATGAAAAGCACTAATTGCACTAAGATGAACTCTTACGGAGTTAGTCTTAAGACCAGACTCTGACAAGTGTAGAAGGTATTCAAGCAGGGTCTGTGTAGGACAAGAGCGAGGATCTAGGGCCTTGCTGTCACACCAGACGGCAAACCTCCTCCATTTAAAAGAGTAACACCTCTTCGTTGAATCTTTCCTGGAAGTAAGCAAGACTCGGGAAACATCCTCAGAAAGACCCAAGGAAGCAAAGTCTACGCCCTCAACATCCAGGCCGCGACAGCCAGAGACTGGAGGTTGGGATGCAGAAGCGCCCCCTCGTTCTGAGTGATTATTATTATTATTAACATTTGTATAGCACTACCAGACGCACGCAGCGCTGAACACCTGACATAGAGAGACAGTCCCTGCTCAATAGAGCTTACAATCTAAAAATACAGACAGACAAGACAATTAAAGGCAAAGGAAGTATTGGGTGAGAAGGAACAAGGGGAGGGCAACTGAGTAGTGGCTAGGAGCCAAAAGCAATGATGAAAAGGTGGGTTTTCAGCATAGATTTGAAAACAGGTAGAGATGGAGCTAGACGTACAGGCTCAGGAAGTCTATTCCAGGCATAAGGTGCCGCGAGGGAAAAGGAACGAAGCCTGGAGTTAGCAGTGGAGGAGAAGGGGGACGACAAGAGAGATTTGTCCAGTGAGCGGAGTTCACGGGGAGGAATGTAGGGAGAGATGAGAGTGGAGAGGTAATGGGGAGCTGCCGAATGGATGCATTTAAAGGTCATTAAGAGAAGTTTGAACTGTATGCGGAAGCGGACAGGAAGCCAGTGAAGTGACTTGAGGAGTGGGCTAGTGTGGGTATAACGACTTTGGCGGAAAATAAGTCGTGCTGCAGAATTCTGGACAGACTGGAGAGGAGAGAGATGGCCGAGAGGAAGACCAGTGAGAAGTAAATTGCAATAATCCAAGCGAGAGGTGACAAGGGTTTGGATAAGGGTTCTGGTAGCGTAATCAGAAAGGAAGGGGCGGATTTTGCTAATGTTGTAGATAAAGAAACGACAGGTTTTGGCGATCTGTTGAATATGCGCAGAGAAGAAGAGAAAGGAATCAAAGATGACTCCAAGGTTACGAGCAGAGGAGACAGGGAGGATGTGAGAGCCATTAACAGTGATAGAGAATGGGGGAAGAGGGGAGGTGGGTTTAGGGGGAAAAATGAGAAGTTCAGTTTTAGTTATGTTTAGCTTCAGATGGCGTTGAAACATCCAAGCAGCAATGTCAGACAAACAGGATGAAATTTTGTCCTGGATTACGGTTGAGATTTCAGGGGTGGAGATGTAGATCTGAGAGTCAGCAGAGTAAAGATGGTATTGAAAGCCATGAGATGAAATCAGGGTACCAAGGGAAGAGGTATGGATGGAGAAAAGGAGGGGTCCAAGGACAGAACCCTGGGGGACACCGACTGAAAGCGGGATGGAAGTTGAAGAGGAACCGCCAGAGTGGACACTGAAAGTGCGACGTGAGAGGTAAGAGGAGAACCAGGAAAGAACAGGGCCCTGGAATCCAAGCGAGGCCAGTCTATCCAGAAGTATAGTGTGGTCAACAGTGTCGAAAGCAGCAGATAGGTCAAGAAGGGTAAGGATAGAATAGAGACCTCTGGATTTAGCCAGTAGCAGGTCATTAGAGACTTTGGTAAGTGCAGTTTCAGTATAGTGAAGAGGGCGAAAACCAGATTGGAGTGGGTCAAGAATAGGTTGTGTAGAAAGAAAGTCAAGACAACAGCGATGAACGACATGTTCAAGTAATTTGGAGAGGAAAGGGAGAAGGGAGATGGGGCGATAGTTGGAGGGACAGGTAGGGTCAAGTGAGGGTTTTTTAAGGAGTGGAGTGGCAACAGCATGTTTGAAGGCCATAGGAACAGTTGCAGTGGAGAGTGAGAGATTAAGGATGTGACAGATGACAGGGATGATAGTAGCAGAGATAGTGTTAAGTAGATGAGTGGGGATGGGATCAGATGAACAGGTAGTACATTTAGAGGAGGAAAGAAGAAGGGCAGTTTCCTCAGTAGAAACTTCAGAGAAGGAGGAAAAAGAAGGTGAGGAAGGAGAGAATGGGGGTGTGGATTAAGTGAGAGAGAGGTGGGGAGGGTTTGGATGAAAATTCAAGGTTAATTTTACGGATTTTATCATGAAAGTGCTCAGCTAGGGTCTGAGGAGAAAGAGAAAAGAGAAGGGGGAATTGGGGACAGAGGTACTTTGAGAAGAGAGTTCAGTGTGGCGAAGAGAAGTCGAGGGTTAGAGCCAAGGGAATTTGTCAATTGGGTGAAGTAATCCTGTTTGGCCTGTGAATGAATTTGAAATGAATGAAGTTGGCAAAGGTGCGGGATTTAAGCCAAGAACGTTCAGAGGAGTGGGCACAGGAACGAAAGTAGCGGATTTTAGAGGTCAGCCAAGGCTGGGGTTTGGTACACCTAGTAGGACGGGGCATGGGAGGGGCAAGAGTGTCCAGAGCAGAGGAGAGAATAGTATCATAGGAAGAAACGGCTTCACTGACAGTGGTGGAAGAGAAAAGGTTAGAGACACAAGAGGACAGAGTAAGGGGGTCAATAGCTTGAAGATTCCTAGATGTGCGGTTGAGATTGGGTGGGACTGGGGAGAAGGGTGCTTAAGTGTGAAGGTTAACAGGTGATGGTCAGAAAGGGGGAGAGCTGAGGAACAGAAGTTGGAGGGAAAGCAGTTAGAGGAGAGGCAGAGGAGTGAAAAGGCGGATGATAAAATGAGAAGAACGGTAAAAAAAAAAACTTAGGGGGGCAACTGAGAGAGTAAAAACTGTACAACAGGCGTGGACACTGTTCAAAAATACCATCCTGGAGGCCCAGGCCATACATATTCCGCGAATTAGAAAAGAAAGACGGAACTCCAAAAGACAGCCGGCCTGGTTGAAAAGTGAGGTGAAGGAAGCTATTAGGGCTAAAAGAAACGCCTTCAGAAAATGAAAGAAGGAACCGTCTGAAAATAACAAGAAGCAGCATAAGGAGTGTCAAAGCAAATGCAAGGCGCAGATAAAGAAGGCCAAGAGGGATTACGAAAAAAAGATAGCATTAGAGGCAAAAAAACATAGTAAAAATTTTTTTCGGTATATTAAAAGCAGGAAGCCGGCAAAAGAATCGGTTGGGCCGCTGGATGACCGAGGGGTAAAAGGGGCGATCAAGGAAGACAAAGACGTAGCAAAGAGAGTGAATGAATTCTTTGCTTCGGTCTTCACCGAGGAAGATTTGGGTGGGATACCGGTGTCGGAAATGGTATTTCAAGCGGACGAGTTGGAGAAACTTACTGACTTCACGGTAAACCTGGAGGACGTAATGGGGCAGTTCGGCAAACTGAAGAGTAGCAAATCTCCTGGACCGGATGGTATTCACCCTAGAGTACTGATAGAACTGAAAAATGAGCTTGCGGAGCTACTGCTAGTGATATGCAACTTATCCTTAAAATCGAGCGTGGTACCGGAAGATTGGAGGGTGGCCAATGTAACGCCCATTTTTTAAAAAAGCTCCAGGGGAGATCCGGGAAATTATAGACCGGTGAGTCTGACGTCGGTGCCGGGGAAAATGGTAGAGGCTATTATTAAAAACAAAATTACAGAGCACATCCGAGGACATGGATTACTGAGACCGAGTCAGCACGGCTTTTGTGTGGGGAAATCTTGCCTGACCAATTTACTTCAATTCTTTGAAGGAGTAAACAAACATGTGGACAAAGGGGAGCCGGTTGATATTGTGTATCTGGATTTTCAAAAGGCGTTTGACAAGGTACCTCATGAAAGGCTACAGAGGAAATTGGAGGGTCATGGGATAGGAGGAAATGTCCTATTGTGGATTAAAAATTGGTTAAAGGATAGGAAACAGAGAGTGGGGTTAAATGGGCAGTATTCACAATGGAGAAGGGTAGTTAGTGGGGTTCCTCAGGGGTCTGTGCTAGGACCGCTGCTTTTTAATATATTTATAAATGATTTAGAGATGGGAGTAACTAGCGAGGTAATTAAATTTGCTGATGACACAAAGTTATTCAAAGTCGTTAACTCGCGACAGGATTGTGAAAAATTACAAGAGGACCTTACGAGACTGGGCGGCTAAATGGCAGATGACGTTTAATGTGAGCAAGTGCAAGGTGATGCATGTGGGAAAAAAGAACCCGAATTATAGCTACGTCATGCAAGGTTCCACGTTAGGAGTTACAGACCAAGAAAGGGATCTGGGTGTCGTCGTCGATCCACACTGAAACCTTCTGCTCAGTGTGCTGCTGCGGCTAGGAAAGCGAATAGAATGTTGGGTATTATTAGGAAAGGTATGGAAAACAGGTGTGAGGATGTTATAATGCTGTTGTATCGCTCCATGGTGCGACCGCACCTTGAGTATTGTGTTCAATTCTGGTCGCCGCATCTCAAGAAAGATATAGTAGAATTGGAAAAGGTGCAGCGAAGGGCGACTAAAATGATAGCGGGGATGGGACGACTTCCCTATGAAGAAAGACTAAGGAGGCTAGGGCTATTCAGCTTGGAGAAGAGATGGCTGAGGGGAGACATGATAGAGATATATAAAATAATGAGTGGAGTGGAACAGGTGGATGTGAAGCGTCTGTTCACGCTTTCCAAAAATACTAGGACTAGGGGGCATGCGATTAAACTACAGTGTAGTAAATTTAAAACAAATGGGAGAAATGTTTCTACACCCAACGTGTAATTAAACTCTGGAATTCATTGCCGGAAAATGTGGTGAAGGCGGTTAGCTTAGCAGAGTTTAAAAAGGGGTTAGGCGGTTTCCTAAAGGACAAGTCCATAAACCGCTACTAAACGGACTTGGAAAAATCCAAAATTCCAGGAATAACATGTATAGAGTGTTTGTACGTTTGGGAAGCTTGCCAGGTGCCCTTGGCCTGGATTGGCCGCTGTCGTGGACAAGATGCTGGGCTCGATGGACCCTTGGTCTTTTCCCAGTGTGGCATTACTTATGTACTTATGAATGGACTTCAAAGGACAAAAAGCATTGAGATTGGGGTGGAAGGTTGGAATTTGAAGGAAGATGAGAGCAGCAATCCCACACCACCGCCGCAGCCGGCAGGGCGAGGGGTATGAGAAAAAAGATAACCACCATGGTAAAGGGCTGCGACAGAAGTAGAATCATCAGGGGAGAGCCAAGTTTCAGTTAAGGCCAGTAGATGGAGGGAATGAGAAATGAAGAGGTCATGAATGTAGGGAAGTTTATTGCAGATGGAGCGGGCATTCCATAGGGCGCAAGAGAAGGGTAAGGAGGAAGGGGGGAGAAGAGGAATAGAGATTAGATTTGAGACGTTACGGTGTGGGCTGCATAGGTAGGAAGAAGGCAGGACCAGGATTGGAACTGATGTCACCAGCTGAGAGTAAGAGGAGTAAAAGAGAGCGGAGGAGAGAAGGAGAGGTGTGGCCACGAAGGCGTCGAAGGCGAGAGGTAGGTAGAATGGGGAAGGCACAATGGAGGGAAGAAAGAGATGAAGATTAAAAGCTGAGAAGGAGGAAGAGGGTAAAAGAGATGGTGAGGTGATGAAATCAATGGATGGGCAGTGGTATGGGGTGAGGGAAAAGATTGGGTAGGGACAGGGCTATGAAGAAAATGTGTAAAGGGGCCATAAA
Organism: Microcaecilia unicolor; assembly: GCF_901765095.1. Classification (NCBI taxonomy): domain Eukaryota; kingdom Metazoa; phylum Chordata; class Amphibia; order Gymnophiona; family Siphonopidae; genus Microcaecilia; species Microcaecilia unicolor. The sequence goes on along the minus strand of NC_044034.1, from coordinate 197,742,459 downwards.
TAAAGTAAGAGGTACTTTCAGGTGCTAGGCAGGAATAGTAATTGAATTTTCAGGTGCTAAGTAGAAACAGCAATTGAAACATCAGGTCAATAGCTGAAGGAGGGAGGATGGAAACGAGATTGAAGACAAGCAAGACTGGAACTAGTTGGCGCAAAAGGATCTAAGGCTGGAAGGATGGAGTCAAGGCTGAAGATAAGCAGGTCTGGAACAGGCTGGAACAGTAGGACCGAAGGCAGGATGGAGTCAAGGCTGAAGATAAGCAGGTCTGAAACAGGCTGGAACAGTAGGACCGAAGGCTGTAGCAGATAAGGCTGAAGACGAGCAGGATTGGAACAGTAGGATCGATGACTGGAGCAGATGAGGACAAGCTGAAGACAAGCAGGACAGGAACAGTAGGACCGAAGGCTGGAGCAGATGAGGCTGAAGATGAGTAGGACTGGAACAGTAGAACCGAAAGGCTGGAGCAGATGAGGCTGAAGCCGAGCAGGACTGGAACAGGCTGGAACAGTAGGATCGAAGGCTGGAGCAGATGAGGTTGAAAAACAGTGATGAGGGTTGGAAAACACTCCAAACTCCACGGTTCATCGGAGAACAAGTCCAGAAGAAGAGGGAACCAAATCTGACGCGGCCAAAAGGGTGCAATCAGAATCATGGTTCCGCGATCTTCCTTGAGTTTCAGCAAAATCTTCCCCACCAAAGGTATACGCATACAGAAGGCCGTTCCCCCAATGAAGGAGAAAAGCATCTGACGCTAGTCTGTTGTGGGCCTTAAGTCTGGAACAGAACTGAGGGACCTTGTGATTGATCTGAGTGGCGAAAAGATCCACCACCAAGGGGGTGCCCCACTCTTGGAAGATCTTGAGCACTATGCGCACCACTCGTGAGGTTGCATGATCCTGCTCAACCTGTCAGCCAGGCTGTTGTTTATGCCTGCCAGATACGTGGCCTGGAGAATCATGTCATGACGGTGAGCCCAAAGCCACATCTGGATGGCTTCCCAACACAGGGGGCGAGATTCGGTGCTCCCCTGCTTGTTGATGTAGTACATGGTAACCTGATTGTCTGTCTGAATTTGAATAATTTGATTGAACAGCCAATTTCTGAAAGCCTTTAGAGCATTCCAGATCGCTCGCAACTCCAGGAGATTGATCTGAAGACCGGTACCGAGGCAGACTGACGCAGCAGCCCTTCCAGAAGGCCTAGAAGAATGGCTCGGATGCGCTCGTCTAGAGTCGAGGAAGGCTGTGGGGTCGGTGCAGAAACCGGCATCAGAATCTGTGGAGGCCTGGGAGGCGGTACCGGGCTGTCCGAAGATCGACGCACCGACACCTCTTGTATGGAGGGAGAGCGCTCCTCCCGGCGTCAACGCTTCTCAGGTGCCAAATCCCTCAACGCCCCGGAGCTCGGTACCGTGCCTCGAAGGAGACCGATGACGATGCTTCGTTGCCTTCGCTCAAAGGACCTCACTGGTACTCTCGGTACTGACGAGGACGTGGAATCCACACGCCTCCTCGGGGTCGGGTCCGACAGCGTTCGGTCCCGGTGGGTTTGCACAGCAGGAGCCTTTGAGACAGGTGGAGACCCACTTGACAGCTCGGTACTCCCAGCTAGTTGTGATGTCCGGACAGCCATTACCTGCGCTCCTGATGGCGATGCCATCCCTGGTGCCGATATCAACTCCGAGTAATCAGTCGGAGCTCCAAAAGATGGTTCCAAAGAGCTCTTCTCGACGCCTGTGTCCGCTTTTTCAAGCTCAGATACAACTTACAAGCGTCTGGGCGATGGTCGGGCCCAAGGCACTGGATGCAGCACGCGTGCGGGTCAGTACCCAAGACAGACCACTGGCACCAAGCACACTTCTTGAAGCCGCTGGGAGGCTTCGATGACATAAGCGGAAAAACTGCGGCGGCAAAATCAAAAGGCTCGATTGTGCCAACAGAGGACACAAAAAAGAACTGCGAACGTGCGGCCTAAAAAGGCCGCGACGAAAGCGAAATAAAACTTAAAAAGGGCAAAAAAATAAGAATATAAGTAACATAGTAAACATAGTAGATGACGGCAGAAAAAGACCTGCACAGTCCACCCAGTCTGCCCAACAAGATAAACTCACATGTGCCATTTTTTTTGTATACCTTACTTTGATTTGTACCTGTCTTTTTCAAGGCACAGACCGTATAAGTCTGCCCAGCACTATCCCCACCTCCCAACCACCCACCCCGCCTCCCATCACCGGCTCTGGCACAGACCGTATGTCTGCCCAGCACTATCCCCACCTCCCAACCACCAGCCCTGTCTCCCACTGCCGGCTAAGCTTCTGGGGATCCCTTCCTTCTGAGGAGGGTTCCTTTATGTTTATCCCACGCATGTTTGAATTCTGTTACCGTTTTCCTCTCCACCACCTCCTGCGGGAGGGCATTCCAAGCATCCACCACTCTCTCCGTGAAAAAATACTTCCTGACATTTTTTTGTTTTTGTTTTTAAAAGGGAAAAAGAAAAAGGAAGCGCGAATAAACCACGCAAAGACGCCGAAGTCTTTCTCTGGGCCTGAGGGAGAGAGACCAACACGCAGCCACTCTCCACCACGGAAAAAGAAAAAACTGAGGCGAGAACGGACGCACGCGTGCAGGAAGATGGCCGCGCATGCGCGGTGCAAGTCCCACGTGCTCCGGAAGCTGTCGAAAAGCTTTGTGGATTTTTACTGGGAAAAATGCTCCGTTCCTGGGCTGCCGTGGATGCCGACCCATCAGTGAGAACAAGCAGCCTACTTGTCCTGGGAGAATATAATATTCTTCAAGAGTTATCACAGATTAGCTCATTTCTTACATGGCTCCAGTTCTGGAGGTAGGGTAAGTAGATCCTGCCCTGAGTGTCAACATGTTTTCCAACATGAATTCCCATTGTTGCAGTTGGCTTCAGGAAACAAAGAGGAGGAGCAAAAGGATGAGAGTCCAAAATCCAAAGCTGAACAGGTATGTTATAAGAATTACCTGTTGGAAACAAAGATAGCTCTTTAAAAACATGCAATGAACATTTTCAAGAGTTCTGGATACAGCCCTTCTAGTAAAGAATTGTTAAAACTCTACCATACAAGTAATGACATCACTCAAGAACTTCAGTTTCCTCCAGGGTGCTGATAGCAGTACTATGTTGCTCTCTGCACCACCACTACAGTCAGACCTCAAGGGCATTAAGCCCAGAGGGCCATCATAAAGTCTGAAATACCTGATTTGCTGAGATTTGTGAGTAACAAACATACTAGGAAAACTTCCATCAGTGGTTTTCCTTACCTTGATAAGTCATTGGAATAGTTCCTACAAAATTCAGAAGATCTTTCTGGGAGCCATCTCTGAATGCTGAAAATTAAAAAGTAAACATCATGTCATATGAGAATTTTTGTTGTTTTCTTGAACCACAAACTGTTCAACATTCTTTCTTTATAAAGTTATACTTCTTTAACAAATAGCAGCAAAAGAGAATGGGGTAATTCTATAACTTGGCACCAAGACTGCATTATAGAATACAAGTGTAAGTTGGTACTGGTATGCCAACAATTACATCAAGTCAATGGCAGTCGTCTTTTGGCACCTAAGTATGCCCTGAAATGTGTATAACTTATAGTATTCTATAAGTTAGGCACGTTTCTTAGATACATGTGCATGACCTGTCCACCTGCTACGGGATTTTGGTGCATACGTTAAAGAATAGCGCCTAGCATTTATGTGCATAACTGCCAATTAGTGGCGCCGATCACGTGCATAAATGCTATTATCATTCTATAACACTGTGCCAATTTATAAAATTGCCCTTTATGTGATGATCATTACAGTAAGCTATGAGACCTTTTCAAGGATCATCAGTACAGGTGTTAAAGTGGGTGAGATTTTCAGGAGTAAAAAAAGATCTTGTTTTGTTGGTGTTAAATATTTCAGCCTACTAAGCCTCTAGTTTTCTCTAGGACCAAATACAGTGAAAATGTTTATTTCCAATAGCAGCCAATCCAGGTCAGACAAGAACCTGGCAAGAAGCACGCAACTATGGAATGCACTACCAAACGTCATGAAGACAATGCACGACCTAACAAACTTCCAGAAATCATTAAAAACCAATTTGTTTGAAAAGGCATACCATAGATATTGCCGCCTGGATGTCCAACCGTCACCTGAAACTGAACATGGCAAAGACTGAGCTCCTTGTCTTCCCACCCAAACCCTCCTCTCCTCTTCCCCCACTCTCTGTCTCTGTTGACAACGCCCTCATCCTCCCCGTCTCGTCAGCCCGCAATCTCGGAGTCATTTTCGACTCCTCCCTCTCCTTCTCTGCCCATATCCAGCAGACAGCTAAGACCTGTCGCTTCTTCCTCTATAATATTAGTAAAATCCGCCCATTCCTCTCTGAACAGACCACCCGAACCCTCGTCCACTCACTCGTTACCTCTCGTCTTGACTATTGCAACCTTCTCCTTGCTGGTCTCCCACTTAGCCACCTATCCCCCCTTCAATCTGTCCAAAATTCCGCTGCACGTCTTATCTACCGTGTGAACCGATACTCTCATATCACCCCTCTCCTCAAGTCGCTTCACTGGCTCCCGATTCACTACCATATTCAGTTCAAGCTTCTCCTAATGACCTTCAAATGCACTCAATCTGCAGCCCCCCCATTACCTCTCTACCCTCCTCTCCCCCTATGTCCCCACCCGTAACCTCCGCTCTCAGGACAAATCACTCCTATCTGTACCCTTCTCCACCACCGCTAACTCCAGACTCCGTCCCTTCTGCCTCACATCACCCTATGCCTGGAACAGACTCCCCGAGCCCATACGCCATGCGCCCTCCCTGCCCATCTTTAAGTCCTTACTCAAAACCCATCTCTTCTCCCTTGCTTATGGCGCCTAACCACCTTCCCCATTCATGATACACTGACTACACTGACTACATAGCTTGTTACCTTTAGATTGTAAGCTCTCTTGAGCAGGGACTGTCCTTCCCCATGTTTTAACTTGTACAGCGCTGCGTAACCCTAGTAGCGCTATAGAAATGCTAAGTAGTAGTAGTAGTAGTAGTAATAACGATCCAACCTAAACACCTGAACCCTACAACACAGTGAAACTTATACCAGATCTGGACAAAACTTAACTCTCTCCTTGACTACCTAATTTACTCTGTCACTTATGTAACTTTAACGCAATGCCACTCTGTATTTCTCAAACCGGAACTGGCGATTACCAACACGGTACTATGTAAGCCATATTGAGCCTGCAAAAAGGTGGGAAAATGTGGGATACAAAATGCAATAAATAAATCCCAATAGCTAGACAAATTCCATGCTTTCCCCAGGTCTACCTTAATAATGGGTTTTAGACCTGTCTTCCAGGAATTTGTCCAAACCTTTTTTTAAAACAGCTACACTAACAGCTTTTACCCCATCAGTCAGCAACAACTCTCTGATAGTCTCTCAAATTCAAAAAGTATTTTAAAATATGAAAAGCGTCTTGCTGTTTTTGTTCATTAAATACTGTGATACCTCATCTAAAAGTCACCATCAAAACACTCTGGCCCCTTTGGTGGCTAATCTATATGTAGCTTTTTCTGAAAATACAGTTATAAGACTTCACCTTTTTGCTAAAAATTTCTTCTGGGGTTAGGTTCATAGATAACATCTTTTTCCAATGGAGTGAAACTGAATCAGAGCTTCTAACGTTTTTTGACTGGTTGAATTCAGTCCATAGACATCAATGCTTTACTGAGAATATTACATATTTGGATGTTAAAATTATCAGAAGATAACAGTACACTGCAAAGCTATGGATGGAAATACATTTCTACAGTATTCAAGCTGTAATACAAGCCCTTTGAAAGCAAGTCTGTTGTTTTCACAATTCTTAAGACGTACTCCTCAGAAGTGGAACAAAGATGGTGATAAGAAGAGATTGTATACATGAGGATATCCATGCAGGAATGTGATGAGAGATTGTATGCGTGAATTACTTAATAACTGATAGCTTTTGTTTCATCCCTCTCAGTCTTTGTAAAATGAAGATTTGAATATCATATGTGAACTGAATTCTTCATCATTGAGTAATGGGGTTATAGAAGTTTTGCACAGTCTATCCTTTCTGTTTATCCAGCTTTTCGTAACATGAAACTTAGAATTGCATATAGTTGCAGAAAGAACTTGAAAGAATATTTATGTCAATCTTATTTAGAAGATATTGACAGAAATTTAACTGAGAAGGGTCATTTTTGTTGTGAACATTGTCAAATTTGTGACAACTTAAGAAATTTGTTTACCCAGTATCGGGTAAGACATATTGGCTGAAATTTTTTATTACTATGGAGTTCACTTTTCAAAAGAGAAAAATGTCCAAAAAGTGACAAAAATCTGTATTTGGACATTTTTCAGCCATAATGGAACAAAACAAAACTCTCCAGGACAAAAACTAAGCCGTTTTGAGGTACACCTGGTTTTATAACGAATAAGGAACAAAAAGGTGCCCTAAAAGACCAAATGATCACTGGAGGGAATCTGGGATGACCTCCCCTTACTCCCCCAGTGGTCACTAGTCCCCTTCTACCCCCCCCCCCAAATAAATGTGATTAGAAACATTACTTGCCAGACTCAGATGATGAGCAGGGACTTGCCAGACTCAGATCCATTAAAGCAGCATGCAGGAGTAGTCTAGTGGAGTGTACAGTACACTGCAGACAGATAGACCCAGGCCCATACCTCCTCCTGCCTATTACACTTGTGGAGGAAACTGTGAGCCCTCCAAAACTCACCAGAAACCCACTTTACCCACATATAGGTGTCCCCTTCACCCATAAGGGCCATGGTAGTGGTGTAAGTTGGGGGTAGTGGGTTTTGGGGGCTCAGCAGACAAGATAAGGGAGGAACGGTGAAATGTGTACCTGGGAGCACTTTATGAAGTCCACTGCAGTGCCCCCTAGGGTGCCCTATTGCTTTCCTGGGGGGTCTGGGGGACCAGTCTACTAAAAATGCTGGCTCTTCCTACATCCCAATTGCTTGATTTTGTGCATTTTGCACTTGGACTTTTTTTTTTTTTATTTTTTTTTTAGTTTCAACAATTTTTTATTGATGATACGACAAGATAAACAACCAACAAGCTCCATGTACTGAGCAGTGGAACCAGAACATTCACAAAAGAGAATAGTAACATTCTCTTCATCAATATTTTACATTTCTTCTTCCCCCAACCCAATCCCCACCCCTAAGATCCACCGTTTGTTATTTTGATACCAGCTATATATAACCCATTTAAACAACTTAGGTATTGATGAACACAGATCAAAAAAAAAAGAAAGACCAACAGTGTCTATCAATCCCCTTCCCTCATTGTATTCCCTGGTAATCTATTCAGAACTTGGCTGCGAGCTCTACTGGATATGCTGTTAAGGTAAGGTTGCCATATTCCCAAGAATTTCCTCTGTCTTTTTGGTGACAATCTCGCCCCTCTAGCCTCCCAAAGCATAAGCTGGTGTAGCATATTCCTCCAGCCCCAATAAGAGGGAGGTATGTCTGATACCCATCCATTTAGTATACATTTTTTCCCCACTATACAGGCTTTATTTGTCAGCAGCTGGGCTTCCTTGTTTCCCCCTCCCTCTTGTCCCTCTACATTAAACATCATGCGTTCAAATGTGACCCGTGTCCTATGCCCCAGGACCCCTCTAAGAAAGTTCTCCACTTTCTGCCAGAATGATTTAACATATCTGCAGAGCCAGATGCAGTGTGTAAATGAGGCTCGTGGCTGCCTACATTTTAGGCAGTTATCTTCCTCCACCACTCCTGCATGAAAGGCTCTCCTCTGGGAAAAATATGCTCTATGTACCGTTCTGAATTGACATTCTTGAAGTTCTGCACTATGTACTATTTTAGGAACCCCCATCAATGACCGTCGTATAAGTATCTCAGGTATTGGTTTCTGTATGTCTATACTCCAACGTGCTGCTACTTCTGCTACTTCCCTTGGTGGTTGAGCATTCTCCATATGCCTACAGAACCAGGAGACTGAAATTTGCCCCGCTGCATCACCCTCTAAAAACTCCCTCAACTTCCTCCCAAAACTAGGGTGCAGACTGTCTCTTGGAAGGCTTTGTACATAATGAAGAAGCTGGTGGTAAGCAAAAAGTGTCATTAAGCCCCCTGAACTGGTACTCATGAATTCTTGTGTTGTCAGCAGCACCCCCTCCTCCCTGATAAAACTCTCCAGGAGAGTGACTCCTTGTTCCTTGAGTCGCCGGAAAATATTGTTATCTCTACCTGGTGAGAAGTCATCATAACCCTGCAGCGGCAATAAGACGCTGCTGGTCGGGTTTTGTCCCCATCCTTCCAACAAATCTTTCCATACCCATCTCAAAGGCTCTAATAGTATGCTGTGCCTAACCCGTATCGGCATCTTTTTCTGAGTCACATGTAACAAGTAATTCACATGCCATGGGTGAAAAAAAGTATGCTTTCTCTAGATCTATATCTGTATAAGTGTTGGTTCCCAAGATCCAATCTCTAAGGTGACGCAATAAGCAGGCCTTATTATATTTCTGCACATCTGGCAATCCTAAACCTCCATGCTTCTGAGCCCCCACCAAATGTTGCCACTTCACCTTAGGTTTTTTTCCGGCCCAACAAAATGATACCACCAGTCTTCTGAGTAGTACCAGATCTTTTCTCAGAAGTCTGATTGGCATAGCCTGCATTATGTATAGCCACCGAGGGAATATTATCATGCGATATGCATGTATTCTGCCCATGAGCGACAGAGGCAGGGCTGACCACCTAGACAACTGATCCTTCATATCCTTTAGTAACCGTGCTACATTAAGGGCATAGAGTTGCCGAGTATCCATAGCTAACTGGGTGCCTAAATACCTAAACTCTCCTGGAGCCCACCGAAGAGGGAACGCTGCACCCCAACCACTTTTTAGTTCTTCCGTGTTTGCCAGGGCTTCCGATTTTAAGTAGTTTAATTTAAAGCCAGAGAAGTCCCCATACTCCCGCAAGCTTTCCAGCAAAGATAGTAATGAGCTTCGGGGTTCTGTTAGTAACACCAGGAGGTCATCTGCAAAGGCCGCTGTCTTAAATGTGATGCCTCTGATCTGGACCCCTTTAATGTCTGCATTACTCTGTATTTCCCTTAATAGCGGATCCATCGCTAGGATAAAGAGAAGTGGCGATAGCGGACAGCCCTGCCTTGTGCCCCTCTGGATTGGGAACCACTCTGATAATTGCCCATTAGCATAAACTTGCGCTTTGGGTTCGTTATATAACGCCTCCACTGCGCTAGTAAAGAATCCCGCAATACCATATGCCTTTAGCACCCCAAAAAGGAATTCCCGCCCTACTCTGTCGAATGCCTTTTCGGCATCGAAACTTATTAGCATTGCTGGGGTGTTCTCCATCTTTACTCTTTCCAATGCTGCCCAAATCCTTCGCATGTTTTTCGCTATCACCCTACCACATGTGAACCCCACCTGCGGTTCCATCACCAAAGCAGGGAGGAACCGCGATAACCTATTTGCCAGTATTTTGGCCAGCATTTTTGTTTCTACATTTAGTAGCGATATTGGCCTGTAGGATTCAGAGCAATCCCTTGGTTTACCAGGCTTTGGCAATACGGTAATTTGGGCCCTGTTTGAATGTGCCGGTAAACAATCTCTCTGTATGGATGTATTGAATACCTTTGTGAGTACCGGGTTTATTTCCGCACCTAACAACTTGTAGAACTCAGACCGCATTCCATCTGGTCCTGGTGCTTTATTCAATTTGCTCTGTTTAACCACCCATTCAATCTCCTCTGCCATCACTGGAGCATTTAAAATTTCCAAATCTCCTTCCGAGACCTGTGGCAGCTCAATACTATCTAAATACGTGCTACTGGGTGTAACTAAGTCTTCTTGCCGTGAATATAACTTTTTAAAGAACGCAGCTAGCACCGCATTGATCTCATGGTCTTTATGGGTCCGTTTGCCTCCCTCATCTCTCATGGTTAAAATTTTTGTAGCTCCCGTTTTCTGGTTAACTAATTTAGCCATTAGCCTCCCACTTTTATTCGCATACCTATAGAGTTGGTATCTATAATAGGTATTTGATTTCTGTATTCTCTCCTGTAGGAGTTCATTTAAGGCCTGCTGCGCTTCTAATAATTGTGTTTTAATAGCCAGTGAATGCCTTCGGCCGTATTGTCTCCTCAGCGATGTCACTTGCTTTTCTAACCTGGCTACCTCCCCGTCTCTGACCTTTCTTTTGAAAGCTACATAAGATATAATTTCTCCTCTTAGGACCGCCTTTGCAGACTCCCAGAAAAGAATGGGATCCTCCCCATGTTGCATGTTATTATCTCGATAGTCCCGCCACTTCTCCATCAAATAGGGCAGGAAGTGGCTATCTCTATACAGAAAGGCTGGAAAACGCCAGGACCCTAATGGAGGCCTTCCCTCTCCTCCCCTCAAACACACCTTCACCCATGCATGGTCCGAGATCATGATAGGTCCAATATGAGCCCCCTCCACCCTGGTCAGTAGTTCAGGTGATAACAGTATATAATCTATTCTAGACATGGTGGAGTGGGCCCTGGACAGATGCGTAAAGTCTCTCTCCACTGGATGCAGAGTTCTCCACACATCCACTATGTCGAGGGTATTACATAAGCGGGCCACGCCCCTCTCTGTTCTAGCAAGTTCCCTTCCCGTCGGTGCAGATCTATCTAATTCGGGATCTATGACTTCATTCATGTCTCCTCCTATCAAAATTGGCAAGTCACCCAGTGTCCGTATTTTCCTTATGAGTTGGGAGTGAAAACGTTTGTCAATTTTATTTGGTGCGTATATATTTCCTAGCAGCAATGGTTGCCGTTCTATTATGACTGATGCCAGGACATATCTCCCTCCCGGATCGGTCAATACTTTCTTGATCTCTACATTGAGCCCTTTCCTAATCAACGTAATTACTCCACCCTTCTTTCCAACTGCTGGGGCATCAATCCATTCTCCTACCCACCACCTCTTCAGTTTGGCATGTTCTTCCCTTGGTAGATGTGTCTCTTGCAAAAATGCTATAGATACTTTCCTATCATTCAAGGCTTTCAGGATTTTTTGTCTCTTAACCGGGGAATGTATGCCCCCCACATTCCATGTGATCACTTGTAATGTACTCATGTTACCCCTGATTCAGTGTTAACATTCTATATTCTAACATGTTGTTGCAATACTTCATAATCACGCCTGGAGAGTGTCCCAGCCTCCACTCCCCAAGCAATGTCGTCCTCATGGCTCCTACCCGGGGAAACTTCCTCCATCCAAGCCATACCACCACATTTAATCCACATCCAATAACAGATCTTAGGTTCCCTCCCCCCCTCCCCTTACATTCTCCCCCCCCCTACTTCCAACTTTACCCTCCCCCTCCCCCTCCCCCTCCCCCCTCTACCCTTGCTTATGCCTCGAGGCATATCTTCCGGTGTTACCACGGCTAGAGCGCCTCCTTCAGTCAAGTCCTGACTAGAGCCATTTTCCACCTGCTGCTTATAGCGACATCTCTTTCAGGATCTCCGCAGTATTGGTTTTTAAGTCCTGTTCATAGATTTAAAAGTCTAGTCTTATAACTTCTATATGATGTCCATTTCTCCCATACTGTATTATCTGTCTGTTTTCTCGCTTTATTGTGCTGTCCATATTCCAACAAGTAACTAATACAACCATAAACATCATTGCTTTACCGGCAACATCCGATAAGTCTTAGGCTTTCCCAGATTCGTTTCCTTACCGATCTTCAGCCGTCCTGTCTTTGTGCCAGCATCTTTTCCACGTATATGTTTGCTTCTTCAACTCTTTCAAAGAAAAGTGTCTGGCCATTATCCAGTATCTTAAGCTTGGCAGGATACAGCAGGCTAAATCTGTATTTTAATCCAAAAAGCTTAGTGCACAGTGGAGCAAAGCTTTTTCTTGCCGCCGACACCGCAGAGGAGTAGTCCTGAAAACACAGAATGCGCTTCCCCTGGTAATCCAAATTTTTGCCCGCTCGTATCACTTGCAAAATCAGAACCTTGTGCGCATAGTTTAGAATTCGGAAGATGATCACTCTGGGCTTACCCATGCCTTCTCTTTTTTGACCGAGCCGGTGTGCTCTTTCCACATGGAGAGAAGAAGCGAGCTCCGCATTCTCCAAGGTCTCGGGAAGCCATTTTTCCAGGAAGGAGCACAAATTCCGCTCAGGAAGAATCTCTGGTAGCCCCACGAGGCGGAGGTTATTTCTCCGAGATCTATTCTCTAGATCTTCCAGCTTTGCCTCCACCTCCTTGAGGCGCGTTTGTACACGCGGCAGATCCTCTTTGACTTTTAAAATGTCCTCCTCCGCTTGGCCCACTCTCTGTTGTACTGCCTGCAACTCCATTATCATCTGAGTATGTCTCTCATCCAGGCCTTCTAACTTATCCAAGATGAGTTGCAGCTTCACGCCGACCGCCTGTTCGACCGCCGTCCTCACCTCCTCCGTTATCTCCGCCGCCCAGAGAGAACCCGGCGGCGGCGAGATCTTGTCCGCCATTTTGTTTTCGGCAGTCCGGGTTTTGTCTTTTGCGTCTTTGCGGGCCGTTTTCGATGCCATCCGCTTTACCCTGAGCTCCGCTACTCTCCTGGGCTATCCTCTAAGATGCTCGATGGAAGTGCTTTCCGCGTACGGCGGGAAACGGGGCAATTCATGTGCAGATTAACCGAGGCGCTCTGGAGCAGTGGTTCTCTGCGTCCTCACCGCTCCATGCCTCCGCCGGAAGTCTCCCTGGACTTTTTTTTTTTTTAATGGACCAAAAAAAAAAAAAAAACGTTCAAATCACACACACAAAAAAAAGGGAAGACTTTCTTTTTTTGAAAATGACCTTCTTTCCTATTCAAATTTTGGACGTTTTCTCAGACTTAGACGTTATATAGAAAATGCCTCTCCACATCTGTTACTGCTTTATTCTCTGCCATTGTCAGAAGTTGTATATTGGACATATGTCCCAAAAATTCCATATTTGCATGGCAGAACATAAGAGCTGTTTAAGCAGACAAGAGGCACTGTTTGTGCTACATTGCCAACAGTCTGAACATGATTTCAATTCTTTGAAATGTTTTGTTTTGGATCACGTTGTCCCAAACAAGAGGGGAGGTGATCGCAATGTAAAAAGATGTCAGCAAAATCTTTACAGTTTCGACTTTTTTAAGTCTATGCCGATCTATACCTGTCTCGGACACTACCTTATTAAAGAAGAAGGCGAAGACTAAATACACTAGCAAACAAATAGAAATTAGTAGGTCTGCTGATTCTGTTTCCCCCCCTGCTACTATGCTTGGGGGAAAGGATCAGGGTACCTCCTCAGAAGTCAAAATCAGACGCTTCAGAGGGCGCTGATATTATCACTGTGGTAACCCTGCAGACTGGCTCTCAGCTCCAAACAGCTTATTCATTGAAGTCAGTGGAACCACTGGCATCAACAGCTGTTCGCTCTCCTTCCTCAGCTCAACATCGGAGGAATGATACCTCCTCAATATCAACTTCAACCACTTCTCCTAGCCATTCTTCTTCTTCGCTTAAATGGAGACGGTGTCACTATACTTCTCATTCTAAAAGTAGTGTTTCTACTTCTCATTCAAAGCGCCAGCATTCAAGCCTCTGCTGCCGTGATCAATGCTGTCGATGCCATTGGACTTGTCCATTCATTCAAAGCATTCTACCTCGAGACAGTCTGCATCTTTATTTCATGATCAGACTCCAACATTACAGACAAGCTTAGCAGATGTGTCATCCAACTTTTTCCAGCTTTTGACTCAGTTTCTTAAAAAACACATACCAGCTCAAAGTGATAATGCTCCGCACACAACAATCTTCTTTTAAATCGACATTATCCAGGAAGAGACCATGGTTTATCTCTCCATCATCTTCTCAACCACGAGATTCACATTCACCGGTGCAGATGGGATCCTTCTGTAGAGATTCTTCCCCTACATCGCAGAAGCAAAATGATCATGTCATACAGATGTCACTCAGGATATTCCTGGAAGTACATCTATTCCCCATAGTAGAGAGGATTCCACATACCCTCAATTCTTGTAGAAAATTGCCACAGCTCTTCAATTACCAAATTCTTCTCAAACTGCATCTGCAGAACCGGAAAAACATTCAATCTTGAAGTACTTAATACCAACAATCAGTACTTCTTCCTAATGATGCCATCTTGCAGGACCAAGATAAGCACATTTGGTCCACCCCTTTTACCATTCACTCTACTAAGCACACTTTAAATAATAAATACAAGGTACAGAGTGTATTGGGGCATGGAACTCAACAGTTACCCCATCAATCTGTAGTAGTTATGTCAGCAATGAGAAAACATAGGATGGGAAAGGTGTGCACTTCTCATCCCCCAAAGGTTCTCAAGTGTATGAATTTACTAGGCAGAAAATCTTTCCAAAATACTATGATGCAAGAATAGCAGTACATTCTTTTCACTATGTACAGTTCGCTCTAGACTCTATTTTGAAATTACAAGATACTACGGATTCAAATAGCCCTGTTTTACTACCTACTATCACGCAGGATTTGGAGCTCTATTCTCACTATATGATCAGAGCAGCATTTGACAGTTATGAGACAGCAGCTATCTCTATGAGATGTATGGCTTGGCTACATTCCTCCTCATTGCCAGAAGATCTTTTTGATAAATAGCAGACCTCTCTTGTTTAGGGGACAGCCTTTTTGGACCCAAGGTAGCGGAGATGATCACAAGTGTTAAAGATGAATGCTCAACACTAGACACCTTGGAGGAAGATCAGTCAAAGACTTCCAAATCCAATCTTAAATGTGTTCCATTCTATCAATCCAAATCAAGACTGTCCAGTAAAAAACCTTATCTATACCAAACAGCAACTTACTAAAGTAAACAGTCTAGACAAAAACAATATCCCCCCCCCCCCCCCCCCCCCCACACTGAGGTAGCTTTCCAAACTCGACCTGTCACTTTTCAACAACAAAAACCTAACCCATAGTTTTTGACATATCACGGGGACTTATAAGTCCCACCCACCCCAGGGTTTTCCAGTCATATATAGACAAGCCAAAACTCATTAACTCTACTCCTCAGTCACACACAGGCAATCTTGCAGACTGTTAACCCCATCACAGTACACCTGTTCATACCCATTTCAACCAATCAGGATGACTTTTATTCTCTGTAATAATTGTGGTGCTTTAGTTTCAAGGCCAATCATCTGGAGACTTAAGGCTTGTCCTATCTGTCTTCAGCTCGCTAGTTTAAAACAGGAGCTCAGTAAAGTAAAGCAGGAATTGGATGCACTTAAAGCAGCTTCTAGGACTGCACAAAATCATACTGCACAGAATCATACCAAATTCTCACCACTGCCTCAAAGGATAAAACCACCTAAGAATAGGTGGTTCACGGTAGGCTCAGGCAGACTTCGTTATGTGACACAGAAGCTTCCACTCTAACAAGTGTTGCCCCTACAGAATTCTTTTACTCCATTACAGCACTGTGATGTTCCGGAAAATAGAACTGAGGCGGAAGAAAAAGCAATGAAGGTGGAACAAAAAGATATGAAGGTACCCAAAAAAAAGACACCCCCAAATCACTAATGTTGAAACTCTTACCAGGAAACTGTTGCTACTAGGGGATTCCATTATCAGAGGCATTAACTTTGAAACACAGTTCAAGGAGCCATGCAAAGTGAAATGCCTTCCAGGCTCTTCTGCTACCAGGAGTACCAAGCAAATAATCTCTATAATCAGAGAAGAAACTAGGAGTCAAACACTGATGCTGTTATCCACCTGGGAACAAATGACTTGTCCAGTAATACCTCATTTGCCATGCAGAGAGCTTTTCAGGAGCTGGGAGAGGGGTTAAAACCTTTGATACAAACAATAGCTTTCTGTGAAGTACTACCTACCTTTGGAAAGGGAGAGAAAAAATTGAGAATTTCAATAGCTGGCTCAAAGCCTGGTGTTGCCAAGAAGAATTTAGGTACATATGAGGATGAGGCAATACTTGGAAAAATAAGACTATACTGTAACGATGGGCTGCATCTCACTGTGACAGGAAAAAAAAATCCTTGGGGAGAAATTCAGACAATATATTTCTAGGCATTTAAACTAGAAGGTGCGGGTGGCATATGGAGGCAGTTCACTTCAAGTGGTCACCCCCAGCTAAAGACAAGATGCGTCAGTAGAAAAGAAAGCAATGAAAACAACAATCTTAGCACATCACTTCTTACCAACACAGCAGGAAGTGAGACTAAACAAGAAACTAAACAGAAGAAAAAAATTCCACGGAAATGTAGATGGAAAGCGATGACCACAAATGCTCGCAGTCTAATAAAGTTCATGACCTTCAAGCCCTGATGTTGGAGGCAGACTTAGACGTTGTTGCAATCATGGAGACATGGCTCAATGGTTTCCATGAATGGGATGCAAACATACCAGGCTATAATCTATTTAGGAAGGATAGAGACGGTTGTAAAGGTGGAGGAGTAGCTCTATATGTGAGAAATGATATCGAAGCGACTGAAATGACAGGGACCTGGGGAAAGGAAGAAGTGATATGGATCACCTTAATAAGAGATGCTAGAACCTCTGTCCACGTGGGTGTTGTCTACAGACCTCCGACACAATTGGAGGAACTAGATAAAGATCTAATCGCAGATATTTAAAAGTTGGGAAAGAAGAGAGAGGTGCTGTTGCTGGGAGATTTCAATCTGCCGGATGTAGATTGGAAAGTTCCATGTGCGGAATCAGAAAGAAGTAGAGAGATCTTGGGTGCTTTCCAAAGTGCTCTGCTCAGACAAATGGTGACGGAACCCACGAGGGAGGGGGGAAGGGAGTGATGCTGGATCTGGTGCTCACAAATGGGGATAGTGTGTCAAATGTCCGAGTGGGTGCCCACCTGGGAAGCAGTGGCCATCAAACAATTTGGTTTAATATGACACTCAAAACTCAAAGTCCTTGATTTCAAGCATGCTGACTTTAGTAAAATGGGAGAATACCTGAGGAAGGAGCTCATGGGCTGGGAGGACGTATGAGAAGTGGAAGGACAGTGGTCCAGGCTGAAAGAAGCTATAAATAGGACCACAAACCTTTATGTAAGGAGAGTAAATAAAAGAGAAAGGGGATCCAAGATGGCAGCGGTCTGAGACACAGCACCAGCAAATGCTGCTGCAGAGGGTTCCTCTTCCTCCGCCGAAATGGGGAAGAGAAGAGGCAAAGTTAGGGAGATTCCCTCCACCCCTATTTGGACTTAACCCTCTAAGATGACTCTGGAACAGTTTGAAGTTTTGTCTGGTCCCAGGACGGCTTCTACCCCCGCAGTCAAAGCAAGCATCTCGGCGAGTGCTAACAGTGTAGACGGAGTCTCCTTGAGCCCCGTCAAAAGTGCGGCTCCTCCTCAAGCAGGAAGAGGAGATTCGGAAGCAAGTCCTGTAGCTCACCCTACGAATGGGGAATGGAGCGAACAGGGGGGGAACTTGCCTATGCTGAAGGGAAAGTCAAATGCAAGCAGACCTGAGGATCCACTGGCGACTTTCTTCACAGATGAGTACATTGGAACAGGCTGTTAAAACCCCTCTTCCTGATTTTTCTTTGGGGAAAATGGAAAAGCCAGCCGTAGTGACAATGGAGTCACTCTGGGACTTGACCTTTACTATGCAATCTTCCTTACAAACTTTGATAACTAAAAATACTCATGTAATTAAGGCTTTATCTGAGACTGCTCTTACTCAGACACAGATTAGTACACAACATGCTTCTGAAGTGAAACTACTTGGTGAAAGAACTCAAAAATTGGAACTTGTGGACCAAACTACTTTAAGAGAAAGAATTTTACTTTCAGACGCTTGGAATATTTAGAGAACCAATCCAGGAGGCTTAATTTGAGACTGATAAACTTTCCTAAATCACCTTTAATTACACCGATACAAATGGTTAAAAAATATTTAGTTGAAATTCTAGGTATGTCTGAGGAGTCATTACCACCTATAACCCAAGCGTACTATTTACAAAGTAATGCTAAAATGGTATCAGGTAATTCACAACCCCAGGTAGGTGAAGTAATGAACCTCACATCCTTTTTGGAATCCTCATTAGAGGTTATAACTCAGAGAATGACTATTGTGGTCTCTTTTGCTCCGGAAATGGATAGAGATGAAGTCTTAAAACTTTCCTTGACACATTTGGATTCAAAAATAAGAATTTACCCTGATTTATCTAGAGAAACACAGAAACGACGCAAAGCTTTTTTAGCTCTGCGTCCAAGAGTTTTGGTAATAGGTGCAAATTTTGTACTTAAGTTTCCTTGTATTTGTTGTATATTGTACCAATCTAAGCAATTTCAATTTTTTGATCCTAAACAATTAGAAGAATTCTTATTAAGTAGGGAAGAAGTTAATGTAACTGTCTAGTCAAGATGGAACACTGTATGACAGCTTGGGGTAAGCCATATGGGTTAGCTGTATCATTAGTTTAACTATGAGATGTATATGAAGAATAAGTATATATATCTGTTTATTTTTTGTTAATTCCCTTTTTTTTTTATTTGTACCCCGCGTATTCCCACTCATGGCAGGCTCAGTTACCTATTATTGTGGTCGATAAGATGAAGAACTTTAGTTAATAATATGATTTCTTGTAATACATTTCCTAATTTCGTGTATTTTCACTCATAAATTGTATATTATGATTGTTATAAAACTTTATAAATAAAGTGGAAAAATAAAGCAAGAGAAAAAGGAAACCGATATGGTTCTCCAAGCAAGTGGCTGAGAAAATAAAGGCTAAAGAGCTGGCGATCCTGAAATACAAAAAAACTCAAAAAGAGGAACACGGAGAGGAATACCGGATGAAACTGAAAGAAGCCAAGAGAGAGATACGTCTGGCAAAAGCGCAAGCGGAAGAACAAATGGCTAGAAATGTAAGGAGGGGTGACAAAAATTTCTTCAGGTATATTAGTGAAAGAAGGAAGACTAAAAAGGGAATTATAAGACTGAAAGATGCTACGAACCGCTAAGAAAAAGCTAATTTGCTAAATAGATACTTTTGTTTGTTTCCACGGAAGAAAATCCTGGAGAAGGACCGTGACTGACTGGCAAAAGTGCATATGAGAATGGAGTGGATATAGCACTGTTCACGGAAGAGAGTGTGTATGAAAAACTTGAAAATCTAAAGGTGGACAAAGCCATGGGACCAGACGGGATCCACCCCAGGATATTGAGGGAGCTCAGAGAGGTTCTGGCGGGTCCTCTTAAAAGATTTGTTTAATAAATCCTTGGAGACGGGAGAGGTTCCGTGGGATCGGAGAACAGCGGACGTGGTCCCTCTTCACAAAAGTGGTGATAGGTAAGAAGCTGGAAATTACAGGCCAGTAAGCCTCACTTTGGTTATTGGAAAAGTAATGGAAGCGATGCTGAAGGAAAGGATAGTGAATTTCCTGGAAGACAATAAGTTGCAAGATCCGAGACAACATGGTTTTACCAAAGGTAAATCGTGCCAAACGAATCTCATTGAATTCTTTGACTGGGTGAACGAGAATTGAATCAGGGACGTGCTATAGACATAATCTACTTAGATTTCAGCAAAGCTTTTGAAACAGTTCCCCACAGGAGGCTCTTGAATAAACTTGACAGGCTGAAGATAGGACCGACGTGGTGAACTGGATTAGGAACTGGTTGACGGACAGACACCAGAGGGTGGTGGTTAATGGAATTCGCTCGGATGAGGGAAAGGTGAGTAGTGGAGTGCCTCAGGGATCGGTGCTAGGGTCGATTCTGTTCAATATATTTGTGAGTGTCATTGCCGAAGGGTTAGAAGGTAAAGTTTGCCTTTTTGCGGATGATACTAAGATTTGCAACAGAGTGGACACCAGGGAGGGAGTAGAAAACATGAAAAAGAATCTGCAGAAGCTAGAAGAATGGTCTAAGGTTGGCAATTAAAATTCAATGCGAAGAAATGCAAAGTGATGCACTTAGGGAGTAGAAATCCACGGGAGACGTATGTGTTAGGTGGTGAGAGGGATCTTGGGGTGATAGTATCTGAGGATCTGAAGGCGACGAAACAGTGTGACAAGGCGGTGGCCGTAGCTAGAAGGTTGTTAGGCTGTATAGAGAGAGGTGTGACCAGCAGAAGAAAAGAGGTTTTAATGCCCCTGTATAAGTCGTTGGCGAAGCCCCACCTGGAGTATTGTGTTCAGTTTTGGAGGCCGTATCTTGCTAAGGATGTAAAAAGAATTGAAGCGGTGCAAAGAAAAGCTACAAAAATGGTATGGGATTTGCGTTACAAGATGTATGAGGAGAGACTTGCTGACCTGAACATGTATACCCTCGAGGAAAGGAGAAACAGGGGTGATATGATACAGACGTTCAAATATTTGAAAGGTATTAATCCGCAAATGAACCTTTTCCGGAGATGGGAAGGCGGTTGAACTAGAGGACATGAAATGAGATTGAAGGGGGGCAGATTCAAGAAAAATGTCAGGAAGTATTTTTTCACGGAGAGAGTGGTGAATACTTGGAATGCCCTCCCGCGGGAGGTGGTGGTGATAAAAACGGTAACGGAATTCAAAAATGTGTCGGATAAACATAAAGGAATCCTGTTCAGAAGGAATGGATCCTCAGAAGCTTAGTGGAGACTGGGTGGCAGAGCCGGTGGTGGGAGGCAGGGCTAGTGGTTGGAAGGTGGGGCTAGTACTGGGCCGACTTCAACGGTCTGTGCCCTGAAATGGCAGATACAAATCAAGGTCAGGTATACACATAAAGTAGCACATATGAGTTTATCTTGTTGGGCAGACTGGATGGACCGTGCAGGTCTTTCTCTGTCGTCATCTACTAAGTTACTATTACTATGTTACACGACATTCCAGTAGGAGGTCATTTATCACTTTTTTCAAATGTTTGGAAGACTATAACAACAGATTCTTGGGTGCTACAAATAATAGAACATAGATATCGTCTCAACTTCCCATCACATTCTACTAGACAATCCACCAATAACTTGCAAGCTTCTGTAACAACAATCCCAGCTTTTACAATTAGAAATAAACAAATGCAAGCTCAAATGATTACATTGGTACCTCAGGATGAAATCAGAAGAGGATTTTACTCAAGGTACTTCCTCATACCAAAAAAATTGGAGGGATTCCAGGCCAGCCTGGATTTAAGACGACTCAACAAATTCCTCAAAAAAGAGACATTTTGCATGTGTACTCTGATGAACATACTACCCTTTCTACAGCAAGGAACGTGGCTAGGATCATTAGACCTCAACAATGCTTATCTCCATATTCCAATATATCCAAGTTCAATTCACGGTACAGGATGTTTATTATCAATACAAAGTCCAGGCACAGCCCACCTTCGTCAACAAGGACATATCATATTTCCTTATCTTGACAATTGGCTTATTGCAGGTCACTCTCCTCAAACAGTCCTCCACACATTAAGTGACAATCGATCTTCTCATCAACGTAGAAAATTCATTTTTGCAATCCACACAACAACTGGAATTTATAGGAGCCATGCTAGTAACGCTGTTAGCCCTAGCAAAGCTCCCAGTACACAGAGTACACACTCATTCAATTACCTCAACATCTGTCCACTCTCTGAGTAACAACAGCAAGAGCAACGTTGGTGTTACTGGATCACATGGCTGCCATGGTACATGTCCTCCTTCAAACATGATTGAAGATGTGTCCTCTTCAATGGTATCTGAGAGATCATTGGTCCCAATATCATTAGCCACTCTCTACAAACATTCCAGTGGCTCCTTACCTCAGGATACTCTTACTTTGGTGGACTCATTTATCTCACCTTACAGTAGGAGCACCAATCCAGCCCCCAAAACCAACAATACTCATCATGACAGATGCATCCAAAATGGGATGGGGGGGGGGGGGGGGCAACAACATTCAACTCAAAGAGTATGGACTTATGAAGAAGTCTCACAGCATCAATTTTCTAGAGCTCAGAGTTGTAAGTCTGGCTATCAAACCATTCAGTAACTTTCTTGCCAACCAAATCATTCATGTCTAGATGGACAATCAAGTCGCTACGTCAACAAGCAGGGAGGGGTAGGATCTTGCCTCCTGTGTCAAGAAGCGATCTAAATTTGGTAACTAGTTCTCGGCATGAACTCATCCATCATAGCAACTTATCTACCAGGAAGATTAAATTGCATAGCGGATTCTCTCAGTCGAAGACTGCAACCATACAAATGATCTCTAAAAATCACAATTACTCAAGACCTTTTCAAACTTTGGGGTATCTCCACAATAGATTTCTTCATGTCCCCTCAAAACAGGAAATGTTTGGAGGAGGAAGTGACATCACCGCATGATATAGCAACCTAGCTCCTTTGGTCCCGCTTCACACATGCTAATAATTGCTCTATCCACCTCCATCGCCTCCTTTTTTGTAGAATAACAGCAAGCATTGGTTTGCAGAACCCTGAAGACTATGAGCAAATCCTCTTCACAGAAAAAGGAGGCGGATCATTCGCCAGGACGAGCGGGAGGTAAGGCCCTGGGGTGCTATGTGTCACTGGTGCGGCTTTCCCCTTCCAACTCCACATTATCTCTAGCAGAATCACTGCTGCCTCCCTTGAAAAAGGGCATTTCCAGTGAGTTGTGGCAGTTCCTATCCAGGATACAAGCAGACAGAGTCTCTAAAGAGGAAATTTTGGACTGCATAGCTACGTTAAGCTCTGACCTCCGAGAGCTGGGGGAAGGGTGGAACACACTGAATTGAAACTACTACTACTACTTAACATTTCTAGAGCGCTACTAGGGTTATGCAGCGCTGTACAGTTTAACAAAGGACAGTCCCTGCTCAAAAGAGCTTACAATCTAAAACGTGAAATGTCAAGTGTCAAGTGGGGGCAGTCTAGATTTCTGAATAGAGGTATGGTGGTTAGATGCCGAAGGCAACATTGAAGAGGTGGGCTTTGAAGATGGGCAGGGAGGGGGCCTGACGTATGGGCTCAGGGAGTTTATTCCAGGCATGGGGTGAGGCGAGGCAGAAAGGGGCGGAGCCTGGAGTTGGCAGTGGTGGAGAAGGATACTGAAGGAGGGATTTGTCTTGAGAGCGGAGGTTAAGGGTAGGAACGTAGGGGGGAGATGAGGGTAGAGAGGTAAGGAGGGGCTGCAGATCGAGTGCATTTGTAGGTTAGTAGGAGAAGCTTGAACTGTATGCGGTACCTGATCGGAAGCCAGTGAAGTGACTTGAGGAGAGGGGTGATATGAGTATAACGGTCCTGGCGGAAGATAAGAAGTGCAGCAGAGTTCTGAATGGACTGAAGGGGGGATAGATGGCAAAGTGGAAGGCCAGTGAGGAGTAGGTTGCAGTAGTCAAGGCGAGAGGTAATGAGAGAGTGGATGAGAGTATGGGTGGTGTGCTCAGAGAGGAAAGGGCGAATTTTGCTAATGCTATAGAGGAAGAAGCGACAGGTCTTGGCAATCTGCTGGACATGCGCAGAGAAGGAGATGGAGGAGTCGAAGATGACACCGAGGTTGCGGGCAGATGAGACGGGAATGATGAGGGTGTTGTCAACTGAGATAGAGAGTGGAGGGAGAGGAGAAGTGGGTTTGGGAGGGAAGACAATAAGCTCGGTCTTGGCCATGTTCAGTTTCAAGTGGCGGTTGGACATCCAGGCAGCAATGTTGGTTAAGCAGGCCGATACTTTGGTCTGGGTTTCTGCAGTGATGTCTGGTGTGGAACACACTGAATTGAAACTAGATGAGCATGCGGATCTGATCTCGACTCACACCTCCAGCATCCAAGAGTTGGGAAAGCAGTATGCAGATTTGTCCTATAAGTTGGACGATCTGGAAAATATGGGCCGTTGGAAAAACCTCCGGTTTCGAGGTATGCTAGAAGGTGGGCAAACTGAGGATGTCCCAGCCATAATCCGCCTCCTCTGTGCTAATCTGTTGGGGTCTGAACCAGGCTCGGCCCTGATCGAATTGGAAAGAGCTCACTGATCCTTGGGTCAACGTGTAGATAACAGGCCACGAGACATAATTGCAAGCTATGCTAAATTTGCCAATAAAGAACTCATACTTACTTGTGCTCGACAGACACCCAACCTGAAGTACAATGCTTCTGGGGTCGCTGTGTTCCAGGATCTCTCACAATTCACACTGCAGCAGTGGAGGGTGATGAAACCCATCTTGGATATCTTAAATAAGGCACAGATCTCGTACAGATGGGGATTCCCCTTCTCCCTCAACTTTGCCTTGCAGGGCAAACATCATCGTGTCTCTGGCGAGTGCTTGGAAGCTTCTACATGCAGCGGGTTTGGATGTGTCAGCTGCTCATCCGAAAGTGCTGGCTCTTGCAATAAAAGCCAGACTTCAGCGGTGGCAGAGGGTCCCTGCATCTTCTAAGAAGAATGTGGAGAAAGTTGCAGCAATGGCTGTGGAGAAATTACTTGAACCTTTTATGTGGACAGAGATGTTTATCTCCTCAATATACCGGAGAGACTTCTGAGTTATTTTTTCCCCCCTACAAAATGGGGAGGGGGGAGATCTCCCTCTCTTGATTTGTTGGTTGTGTGTGTAAGTATGTGTATGGAGTGGGTGTATTTCCTCAATAGGGTATTTGATTGAGTTGTAGTGAACTTGGGGTACTATGGCTGGAGAGTGATGGAGAAAAGGGGGGGGGTGTAAGCTTTAGACTGTGAATGCGTGTGTTGGGTGGGGGGGAGGTGACGATCTTTACAATTAGTTGTGTGTGAGGTAATATGTATGAGGATGTATGATGACATAAAACGCAGGGAGGGAAGGACAATGGGTTGGTACTATGAATTTCTGTATGGGGAAAAGCATGCGGGAGCAGGGAGTGTATGTGGGCGGGCTTGCCTGAGGTGTGGTGGGTTAGTTCCTCGATATCTCATTCAGGTGTTATATACCTGCTGTCTGGAGTAGATTATATGGGTAAAGGGGAGGGTGGGTCATGGGGGGTGGGGTTAAGGTTATGGCTCAGCGTGGGAGGGTTCCTTTTGGTTATACACTTTACTGTAGTCACAAGAGATTCAACATGGTTTGGGAAAAGGGGATTGGATCTATTAAAATATTGTTTATATTTGGAATTAGCATTAGGAAATGAGTGCTGATTTAAAAGTCTTGTCCTACAATGTAAAAGGACTAAATATGCCTCAGAAATGTCAAAAGCTTTCTAGAGAATTCTACAGTTTAAACCACATATTGTATTTTTGCTGGAGACACATCTTTGCCATGTGAATGAAAGGCTTCTCTCTCATCCTTGCTATCCCACTACTTACTTTGCCTCAGCTGTCGATTCCCCTAAGAAATGTGGGGTAGCTATATTGATACATCCCTCACTGCCAGTTCAGGCGTTAAGGTGGGCGTTCCTTATTTTTACACATTACTATTGATGAGGTAGATGTTAACTTGGCATCTATATATGCCCCAAACAATCACCAAGGGGCTTTTTATGCCCGTCTACGGGAGGATCTTGCTCCATTTCTTCAAGGTACTTTGATAATGGGTGGGGATTTCAATGCTACACTGAACCCTGATCTTGATCACTCTTGTGGGTCTCCTAGTGTAGACTCTAAGATATCTTCTGGCCTGGGCTCTCTCATATATTCTTTGGCGTGTGGCGTCTCTCCCATCCGTGGATGCGGGACTACTCTTCCTATTCTCATGTACACAACTCATATTCATGCATTGACTACATTTTTTTAAAATTCTAGATTGGTTGAAAGGGGGCCGGATGCTGGTATTGGTAACATTACTATATCAGACCATGCACCGGTTTGGGTCTCACTACCCTCCTTTAGGGAGGAAGTCAAAGACAAGCAATGGACTTTAAACACTCGCTTGTTGCAAGAGGCTGAGGTGGTGGGAGGCTACAGAGCTGTTCTAAAAGATTGTTTGGAACACAACATTGATTCGGGCCCCTCTTTGAGTATAGTGTGGGATGCTATTAAGGCAGTATCTCGGGGAAACCTTTTACAGTTGGCTAGCAGACACGCCCCTCTCCAAAAGCCACAGCTTGCCAGCTGTCTAGATAAAATTCAATGTCTGGAGTCTAGTCACAAGGTCAGGGGTTCCCCTGAAACACTGCAGGAATTGCACGCTCTTAGGCTCCAATTAGACGTCATTTACTTTGAGCAGTTAAGTCTGTTACAAGCACGGCAGAAAGTGCATTCTTATGAATTTACTAACAAAGCGGGTTGTACCCTTGCCCTTAGACTGCCCAAACAAAGTGTTGATTGAACAATTGTGCATGTCCGAGACTGTAAGGGTAGGCCCTTGAACACATCCTCTCAGATACGCCTGCGTTTCCAAACTTTCTATCAATCCCTATTGTGACACTTGTGAAGGGTTAGGTAGATCCAGGAGCCAGAATTCCGGACTGGGGCGCTGGAAAGGCCGGCGCGGGTGGGAACAATGGAGGGACTACCAATCCCAGCATCCTCGGGAAGGATCACCTGAACCCTCTAGAAAGGCTAACCAGCGCTGCAATGCCCCTGACTCCCAGAGAAGGCCACTAGACTCCCTTAGAAAAGGTGAACCAGACTACAACTCCCAGGTTCCCAGGGGGGAGGAGGAGGAGGCTTTTGAGCAGGCTCATGATAAAGACTGGGAGCAGCTGGGGAGAGGGAGGAGACAGATAAAGCCTATGGAATGGATGCTTGAGGAGGTGAATACCGCCAAAGAGGTTGGTGAAGGAATGCAGGTACAGCCCATGGATATTTCTGCCTTAGCCCGGGTGGAAAAGGGGCAATCTCAGGGCCTGTTAGCAACCTTGATGAATCGGTTAATCAATTAATTGAGAAAAAAACCCAGATAAGTATCTGAGTGGGTTCCCTGAGGAAGTAGCTTCCACCTGGCCCTGGGCTCAAGCATGACCCTTGGGGACGATACCAGGAGTTAATGGCTGGTATGAATGGGAGGGGGTCCCCTTTCCTCAGGTTGCTCTGAGGTGAGGGTTTGCTAGGGTGAGTGTGAAGAGCGCAGAACCTTTTTGGCTGAATGAACTTTGAGGAACTTTTGGGAGAAAAAAAACAAACTTTGGGGCTTTTTGCTGAATGGACTTTCAGAACCCTTTTTGCTGGGGAAAGTGCTGGAACTTTTGCCCAAGGATTAATGGACTTGATGAACTCGGGGAGGGAAGGATTTGGACTGTGGGACTCAGGGCTGGGTTAATGCCTGTTGGAAAAGAGCTTGTTTTTTTTGTTTTCCTTTTTTTTGCTGAGTTGAAGCTATAAGAGTGCTGGAGCTGTGTACTAAGCTCGGGGAGGCATGTAGCCCCAGGGAAGAGACTATTCCTAATTAAATCCAGGAAATTTCTGACTGGTTTGATATTGTTTGAACTGCCAAGTATCCAGAGTTACCTAGTAAACCTGGTGTGGAGTTGGGCCTAGGTCTGGGAAAGTCGAAGCACAGTCAAGTGGCGTGGGAAGTGTTTATACTCGCAGGAGATTCAACCCTGCCAAGAGGCAATTTCGGAGTACTTAACATCTTCCAACTTACCTTTGCTAACCCCTGCACAACAAGCTGATCTGGACAGGCCGGTCACTTAACTAGAGATTCAAAAGGTCTCCCTTCTCAGAAATCACCTGGTCTAGATGGCTTTCCTAATGAATTTTACAAGATATTTGCCCCAGATTTGGCTCCTCTTCTTGCCATCTTACTAAATGAGATTCGAACTGGGGCAACTTTGCCGCCTTCTATGATGGAGGTCTGGATCGCGGTTATACCAAAGCCAGATAAAGACCACATTGATTATGCCTCATATCGTCCCATATCCACTCTAAATGCAGACGTTAAGATCTTAGCAAAAGTTCTGGCCAATCGTCTTGCAGCTGTCTTACCACCTCTGATACACCCTGACCAGGTGGGGTTCGTGGCCCACCGTCAAGCCACTGACAACATTAGAAGAGTTGTGGATTTGTTATACTTATCCAGACATGACCAGCTTCCCATGTGCCTTCTTAGTGTCGATGCAGAGAAGGCTTTTGACAGGATCCATTGGCCATTTATGTACCAGGTCCTGTATATTATGGGTGCAGTTATGAACTATGAAATATGAACCATGGTTAAGACCTGTAAGAGCAAAGGCTTAATAGAGCATATAGGCTGATAGGCCTAAGTATTTGAGTGTCTCTTAGTTGACCTCCTTACTGAATCAGAGCTCATGGTCTGCTAGTACCTAAGTAAACACTATAAACTTAGTTGTGCAACCTAGAGCAGAGTCAAAAGGGGCAAAGGCCATAAATCGTGAGGCCCAGGAACTTATGATCTGATAAGACATTCCTATATGCAAACTGGCCTGGGAAAGGTGCAATTATGGATGAACAGAAGAATGTGTGATTTAGTGACGTGGAGATAGATGGTGTGAACAGAAAACAGAATGATCTCTCAGGAAAAATATGTGCTGAAGTAATGTAAAACACAAGTGTATAAAAGTAGCCGTCTCAGTTCTGTACTTTGGAGTGATAGATACAGAGAGCATGGGTATGCAGCAGTTCTATCCTCCCATGAGAAACTAGCATTTGTATTTGATCTTGCTAAGAAATTAAAGAATTGCATTTCTCATATGCTGGCCCTCAGTCTTTTATCTCTCTCTAAAAATACTCGGAGTCACAATCGAACACAACCTTACCCTTGAGAGCCAAGTAAACTCCGTAAAACAGAAAATGTTCTACTCAATGTGGAAACTTAAATGATTAAAGCCTTTCTTCCCTGCAACGGAATCTACGCGGGATGCAAAGATCAATTCACAAAAAAACTCCAGACCGCACAAAACACAGCAGCCAGGCTGATATTTGGCAAAACACAATTTGAAAGTGCCAAACCCCTCCGAGAAAAGCTGCACTGGCTCCCAATCAAAGAAAGGATCACCTTCAAAATCTGCACCCTGGTCCACAAAAGTATCTACGGCATAGTCCCAGGATACATGATAGACCTCATAGATCTACCAACCAGAAACAGAATCCGATCATCACGATCATACCTTAACCTACACTACCCTAATTGCAAAGGACTTAAATACAAAACAACTTACGCATCCTTCTTCTCCTACATAAGTGCACAACTATGGAATGCACTCCCAAAAGCTGTGAAAACAATCCACCACCATTTAAACTTCAGGAAATCACTAAAAACCAACCTCTTCAAAAAGGCCTACCCCACCGATCCACCGTAAATCCCCAAACCCAGCAACACAGCATAACCAATGATTTTACTGGACAATATACAATCTACATTCCATTCGACCCTCTTGTTGCCTGATACACACCTACCTCTTCAGACCACAATACAACCTGCATTTGTTATCAACTGAATCGGCGAATGCCATTACGGTACTATGTAAGCCACATTGAGCCTGTAAATAGGTGAGAAAATGTGCAGTACAAATGTAACAAATAAATAAATAAAAAATAAATTGCGGGTGGTTGGTGAGTACTAATTTGAGAGGTGATACAAGCAGCCTTACTTTCCTAAAAACAGTCCTTTTATATAAGTACATAAGTAATGCCATACTGGGAAAAAACCAAGGGTCCATCGAGCCCAGCATCCTGTCCACGACAGTGGCCAATCCAGGCCAAGGGCACCTGGCAAGCTTCCCAAACGTACAAACATTCTATACATGTTATTCCTGGAATTGTGGATTTTTCCCAAGTCCATTTAGTAGCGGTTTATGGACTTGTCCTTTAGGAAACCATCCAACCCCTTTTTAACTCTGCTAAGCCTTCACCACTTTAATTATACGTTGGGTGAAGAAAAATTTTCTCTGATTTGTTTTAAATTTACTACACTGTAGTTTCATCGCATACCCCCTAGTCCTAGTATTTTTGGAAAGCGTGAACAGACGCTTCACATCCACCTGTTCCACTCCACTCATTATTTTATATACCTCTATCATGTCTCCCCTCAGCCATCTGTTCTCCAAGCTGAATAGCCCTAGCCTCCTTAATCTTTCTTCATAGGAAAGTCGTCCCATCCCCGCTATCATTTTAGTCGCCCTTCGCTGCACCTTTTCCAATTCTACTATATCTTTCTTGAGATGCAGCGACCAGAATTGAACACAATACTCAAGGTGCGGTCGCACCATGGAGCAATACAACGGCATTATAACATCCTCACACTTGTTTTCCATACCTTTCCTAATAATACCCAACATTCTATTCGCTTTCCTAGCCGCGGCAGCACACTGAGCAGAAGGTTTCAGCGTATTATCGACGACGACACCCAGATCCCTTTGGTCCGTAACTCCTAACGTGGAACCTTGCATGACGTAGCTATAATTCGGGTTCTTTTTTCCCACATGCATCACCTTGCACTTGCTCACATTAACGTCATCTGCCATTTAGCTGCCAGTCTCCCAGTCTCGTAAGGTCTTCTTGTAATTTTTCACAATCCTGTCACGATTTAACAACTTTGAATAACTTTGTGTCATCAGCAAATTTAATTACCTCGCTAGTTACTCCCATCTCTAAATCATTTATAAATATATTAAAAAGCAGCGGTCCTAGCGTAGACCCCTGAGGAACCCCACTAACTACCCTTCCCCATTGTGAATACTGCCCATTTAACCCCACTCTCTGTTTCCTATCCTTCAACCAGTTTTTAATCCACAATAGGACATTTCCTCCTATCCCATGACCCTCCAATTTCCTCTGTAGCCTTTCATGAGGTACCTTGTCAAATGCCTTTTGAAAATCCAGATATACAATATCAACCGGTTCTCCTTGGTCCACATGTTTGTTTACTCCTTCAAAGAATTGAAGTAAATTGGTCAGGCAAGATTTCCCCACACAAAAGCCGTGCTGACTCGGTCTCAGTAATCCATGTCCTCGGATGTGCTCTGTAATTTTGTTTTTAATAATAGCCTCTACCATTTTCCCTGGCACTGACGTCAGACTCACCGGTCTATAATTTCCCGGATCTCCCCTGGAGCCTTTTAAAAAAAATCGGCGTTACATTGGCCACCCTCCAATCTTCCGGTACCACGCTCGATTTTAAGGATAAATTGCATATCACTAACAGTAGCTCCGCAAGCTCATTTTTCAGTTCTATCAGTACACTAGGATGAATACCATCCGGTCCAGGAGATTTGCTACTCTTCAGTTTGCTGAACTGCCCCATTACGTCCTCCAGGTTTACCGTGAAGTCAGTAAGTTTCTCCGACTCGTCCGCTTGAAATACCATTTTCGACACCGGTATCCCACCCAAATCTTCCTCGGTGAAGACCGAAGCAAAGAATTCATTCAGTCTCTCCGCTACGTCTTTGTCTTCCTTGATCGCCTCTTTTACCCCTCGGTCATCCAGCGGCCCAACCGATTCTTTTGCCGGCTTCCTGCTTTTAATATACCGAAAAAAATTTTTTACTATGTTTTTTTTGCCTCTAATGCTATCTTTTTTTCGTAATCCCTCTTGGCCTTCTTTATCTGCGCCTTGCATTTGCTTTGACACTCCTTATGCTGCTTTTTGTTATTTTCAGACGGTTCCTTCTTCCATTTTCTGAAGGCGTTTCTTTTAGCCCTTCCTTCACCTCACTTTTCAACCAGGCCGGCTGTCTTTTGGACTTCCGTCTTTCTTTTCTAATTCGCGGAATATGTATGGCCTGGGCCTCCAGGACGGTATTTTTGAACAGCGTCCATGCCTGTTGTACAGTTTTTACTCTCTCAGTTGCCCCCCTAAGTTTTTTTTTTACCGTTCTTCTCATTTTATCATAGTCTCCTTTTTTAAAGTTAAACGCTAACGTATTAGACTTTCTGTGTACAGTTACTTCAAGGTCGATATCAAAACTGATCATATTATGATTACTGTTATCAAGCGGCCCCAGTACCATAACGTCCCTCACCAGATCATGCGCTCCACTAAGGACCAAGTCTAGAATTTTTCCTTCTCTTGTTGGCTCCTGCACCAGCTGCTCCATAAAGCTGTCCTTGATTTCATCAAGGAATTGTACCTCTGTAGCGTGTCCCAATGTTACATTTACCCAGTCTATATTTGGATAATTGAAGTCACCCATTATTATCACATTGCCCATTTTGTTCGCGTCTCTGATTTCTTTTATCATTTCTGCGTCTACCTGCTCATCCTGGCGAGGCGGATGGTAGTACACTCCTATCACCGTTTTTTTCCCTTTTATACATGGAATTTCAACCCACAATGATTCAAAGGTGTGATTTGTGTCCTGCTGAATTTGTAATCTACCTGAGTCAAGGCTCTCATTAATATACAATGCTACCCCTCCACCAGTCTGGTCCACCCTATCACTACGATATACTTTGTACCCCGGTATGACAGTGTCCCACTGGTTATCCTCCTTCCACCAGGTCTCATTAATGCCTATTATATCCAATTTTTCATTTAGTGCAATATATTCCAACTCTCCCATCTTATTTCTTAGACTCCTAGCATTTGCATATAGACATTTCAGAGTATGTTTGATATAAAGCTCCTAAAGCATGTGTTAGGATTAATGGGGAAATTCTGTCTTGTTCTCCTTATTTAGGGGTACCTGTCAGGGGTGCCCCTTATCTCCAATTTTCTTTGCGATGGTTATGGAATATTTTGAGTTGAAAGTGCGCTTGAACCCTGATATATCCAGTATCCGCCTTGTGAATTGGGATCACAAAATGGCCTTATTTGCGGATGACGTATTGTTGTTTATTACTCGACCACTAACCTCACTCCCTAATCTTTTGCAGGCTATTGGTGAGTACTCTGCTGTCTCTGGGTTTAAAATCAATATGAACAAATCAGAGGCTTTAAATGTTACTTTACCTATGAAGTTTGTGGATTCATTGCAGGCTTCCTTTCCTTTTCGCTGGGCTACAAGGGGGATTCACTATCTGGGGTTTTTTTTTCCTGACTCCATGCTTCTCTGATCTATTCTCTGCTAACTATTCAGGACTGCTCAGAGCTATCGCTGGTGATCTGGATCACTGGGAAGACCTAGCCCTTTCCTGGTTCAGTCGCAGAGCCACTGTTAAAATGAATATCCTCCCCCGCTTACTCTACTTGTTTCAGGTTCTCCTTTAGAAGATGCCCGGGGGGGGGGGGGGGGGGGGGTTCTCTCTAAGTTACAAGACCATCTCACACATTTTATTTGGTCTGGTAAGCGTCCGCGTTTGCCTCGATCCTTCCTGTATCAAGACAACAGGCAGGGAGTGCTGGGAGTCCCTAATATTTATTGGTACTACAGAGCAGCTCAAGCACATGCAGCTTTAGAATGGTATCAAGCACATCCTCATAAACTCTGGATGCACTTGGAACAATTTTCATTAGGTTCAAGGCCATTAGGGGCTCTTGTGTGGCTCCCAAGTAAACATAGACACCTTGGGGCAGGGTTGTGTCCCTCGATCTACACTACCTTTTATTATTGGGACAGTCTCTTCCTCAGCCAGGATCACATCTTGTCACATCTTTCGCCTATAGCCTTCAATCCTCTGTTCCCCCCTGGCAATGCTCAGGGGGTCTTCACCTGAGGTCAACTTTTTGATGAAGACTCCATTCTAACTTTTTCTTTCCTTAGCGGAGGAATTTCCTTTTGTGTCAAAAGATAGATATGCTTATCTTCAGATATCTCATTTCCTTCCTTGTCACTTTTCCGCTGTGCAATTTTACGGGAAGATTTTTTCTGGAGGACCTATGCAAGGCTCCAAGACCACAAGAGGTTTGATTTCCTGCTTATACAAACACCTGTGTTCACAATCCCCAATATACACCCTGCATAGAAGGAATTGGCAGCATGAGCTGGGTCTGGAGCTGGGAAAAGGATGAGTCGGGGATATTGGAAAGGGCACTGCGAGGATGTCTCTCTATGTAACCTTTCAAAAGAGAATGCTGTAAAAGTTTTGTTTCGCTGGTACCTAACGCCTGCACATCTTCAACGCATCTACCCAGTTCAGGTGTGTGTTGGAGAGGCTGTGGGGAACTTGGTACAATGAGTCATATCTGGAGGTCATGTGTTAACATTCATGCTTTTTGGAAAGCAATTCAACATAGACTCCAGAGTGGTTGGGACGCCCCATTCCTTGGTCACCAGTGCTTTTCCTTTTTCCCTCAAGAAGGTCCAGGATTAACACCTCCTCAGGCCACTTGGTGTGGAACGCCATGTATGCTGCCCGTGTGATCATAGCAGCACACTGGAAGCAACAATCTGGTCTTCCATTGGTAAAGTGGCTCAACAAGCTGTGGTATATCTGTGAAATGGAGTGTTTAATAGCAAAGCGTAGGCACCAGATACACAAATGGGAAGTCATTTGGGACCCTTTTACTTCTCATTGCTCCGCTTAAAACTTACTTGCTTGGACCGTGTTGGACTCTAATTGGGTGGGGGTTTTTCTATACCTCCGTGGCCAGTTGAGAGGTGGGCGGGTTTGGGAGGGGGGGGGGTTAACTTTCTTTACTATACAAAAGGTTTCTTAAAGTTTTGAAGTTCCATATGTCTAACTCTATCCGGTTGGGGTTGGAGGAAACTCTGCCTTTACTTTGAATTATCATCTATGTTTTTTATATGCACACTCTAGCTGATATCACATTGTTGTTAAATGGCTGAGCGTTTCTGTTTTCCTCCATGCTTGAACTGTAATAAGACTTCTTACAAATTAAAAACAAAAAAACCAGGAAATGTTCGCAATATTGCTCAAATTGGCCAAGTTGCAACAGACTAGCCTCGGATGCATTCCTCATCAGTTGGACACGCAATCTCCTTTATGCTTATCCTCCTCTTCCTTTGTAGAAGGTAATAACAGATTTGACTCGAATGATACTTATTGTACTGCGATGGCCGAGGCAACCGTGGTTCCTGACACTTTTATCACTTCTTCAAAGTACACCAATCCTTCTTCCACTCGTGCCAGATCTAATAACTCAAAATAACGGCAAACTTTTTCATTCAAATCTACCTTCTTTGCATCACATGGCATGGCTATACCAGAAAAAATAGATACCTCTAATACTTTTTTCTCCGGTGGTGCTCCAGATACTTTTAGCAGCTCATAAACAATCTGCAAGGAAATCCTATGCTGCTAAATGGAACTGCTATGTCCAATGGTGTAACAATTAATGTTATCATGCTCTATACCTCGAGTTCTCGACTATCTCTTGCATCTTTCGGATACGGGCCTATCTTATTCATCTATCAAGGTGCACCTTGCAACATTATCTCTTTTACATGATCTTCCACTTATTCGTCATCCAATTGCAAAGAGGTTTATGAGGGGTTTACTTCATTCGAGGCCATTGACATGACTTCCAATTACAGCTTGGGATGGCAACCTAGTTTTGAATGCACTTATGCATTTGAACCTTTGTAATCAGCACCCTTGAAATTTCTTTCATGGAAAACACTATTTTTGGTCACTATTACTTCTGCAAGGAGAATAGGTGAGATACATGCCCTAGTCCACTACTCCCCATCCTATATAATAATTTCTCAATCTGTGTCCCTGGATGGCTGGCTGGCTGGCTGGCTAGGTTCATAACCGTATGCAAATGAGCTACTACGTAAATCGGCTCGCCTCCAGTCTTCCCTTGCATTCCCTCTCAGTGTCCCGACCTCTTGGAAAGAGGAAATTACATCAGAGGAGGGCGGGACACTGAGAGGGAAGGAAAGGGAAGGCTGGAGGCGAGTTGAGCCTGCCGCCGCTGCAACTTGAGGTAAAGTAAACATTTTTAAGGCAGGGCGGCAGGAAGGAAATGAGGGCTGTTGTGGGAGGGCGGGCAGGTGAGGGCTGGGGTTGAACTGGAACTCAGGTGCTTAAAAGGGGGCAGGTGGGGGCTGGGGCAAGTCACTGGACACGGATGGGAGGGGAGGGAAGAGGAGAATCACTAGACATGGAGGGGAGGGAAGAATCGCTGGACATGGAGGGGAGGACACACAGGAGAATCACTGGACATGGATGGGAGGTGTCAGACTGTGAGCCCTTGTGCCTTGATCCCACACCTTAGCTGAGTCTAACGTCAGTGTCGGAAGGCGGCTGGACAGCCCTGAATCTTCGCCTGGGAAGGCCACTGTTCCCTGGAAGTTGAGCCTCCAGGTGCGGGCGGTCTACAGGTCTTCTGGAACCACGCGGGGTTGTCGCCCAGGGAAGACACGGGTGGAAAACAGATACCCAGAAGGAGGTAGTCAGGATCTGGTCTGCGGTCAGGGCAGGCAGCAAACAAGCAATGGTCAGGATTCGGTACGAGGGCAGGCAGCAAACGAGCAATGGTCAGGATTCGGTCCGAAGTCAGGGCAGGCAGCAAAGAACAGAGTCCAAAACAGACAAAGGTCAAAAATCAGGAACAAATACAAGAAACCAACTGCACTGCAACTACCCAGGAACTGAATAGAAGCCAAAGCACAGAAGGACTGAAGGCAAGGCTTTAAATAGTAAGGCAATCCGAGTCAACCATCCTCAGCTGAATCCAAATGGCTGCCCCCACAGATCTCAAAGGACCAAATATGGGCTTCCTTCCTGTCCTCGTTACTCCAAGATGGCTTCCTAGGGATGATCTGTCCAAGATGGCTGTACCCCTTGAGCTATCCAAGATGGCTACGACTATTGAGCAATCCAAGATGGCTGCGGCCATTGATCCAACCAAGATGACGGCTGCTATAGAAATAGGAAACAGAAACAGACCTCCCTACGACTGATCCTGTTCCTTTCAGACGGAACTGCGGGATGACCTAGCCGGGAGGAGCAACGAACAGGTGAGGGACGTGGACAGTACCTCCCCGGAAGCCCCCCTCTTCGTCCCGGTCCAGGTTTCGAGGGATACTGGGAGTGGAATTCCCGGACTAACTCTGGAGCATGTATATTGCTAGCCAGTTCCCAGGAGTTGTCCTCAGGCCCGTAATGTTTCCAGGAGAGCAGGTAGAAGAGTTTCCCCCTCTGTAGTTTGGAATCCAAAATCTCAGAGACTTCGTACTCGGGATCCAGCTCTGTCTCCGGGATGTTATCTCCTCTCGGCTCGGGATGCCACGATAACCTGGTATATGGCTTTAGTAAGGATACATGAAAGGCATTGTGGACACGCAGATTCTTGGGTAACCTTAAACGGTAGGTCACAGCTCCTACCCGTGACTGGACAGTGAAAGGTCCAAGATAACGTGGCGCAAACTTGGATGAGGGCAGCCAGAGTCTTAGGAATTTGGTACTGAGCCAAACCTTCTGGCCCGGGAGGAAGATAGGAGCCCCCCGTCTCTTCCGATCCGCAAAGTGTTTGTATTTGGCGGCCGCCTCTTGGAGACGGTCTTGGACCTCCCTCCACATTTCATGGATGTCCCTCAGGGTAGACTGGAGCTGAGCTACAAGTGGATCTGCCGGTAATGGAGCTGGCAGCCGGGGATCTTGCCCATAAAGGATGAAGAACGGTGACTCCTTCGCGGCCGAGTGGAGACTGTTGTTGTACGCGAACTCGGCCCATGGAAATAGCTGAGACCAATTGTCCTGTCGGTTGTTCGAGAAAGCCCGCAGATAGGCCTTGAGGGTCTGATTTATCCTCTCCACCATCCCATTAGTTTGGGGATGGTAGGCAGAGGAAAAGTGTGTAGTCATCCCCAATGTTGAGCACAGAGCCCTCCAAAATCGAGACGTGAATTGTGGACCCCGATCACTGATGATCCGTTCTGGAAGACCGTGTAGGCGGAAGATGTGTTGTATAAAGTTTGCAGCAAGCGTTGTGGCTGAGGGTAGTGTCTTCATAGGACAAAGTGCGCCATGCGGAAAAACCTGTCCACTACTACCCAGACCACAGTGTTCCCCTGGGAACGTGGGAGATCCGTGACAAAATCCATGGAGATCTCTTGCCAAGGTTCAGATGGCACAGGAAGAGGCTGAAGGTCTCCCAGGGCTTACCACCTGCAGATTTAGTTCGAGCACAAGTAGGACAGGTAGCAACGAACTGCCGAACATCCCGCGCCATGTGAGGCAGTAGTACTGTCGGGAGATTAGATGTAGAGTCTTGTGGTAGCCAAAGTTGCCCGGCAAGGTGAAAGAATGACCCCACTGCAGTATCTTCTTTCGTGCCCCAAGTGGCCACACGGCTCGGCCGGGGAGTGTGGTCGCTAGGACAGGAGCCAGATAAGCTGGATCCAGCATAGGTCGAGGTTCCTCAGAATCTTCCGGGCTCTCGAAGACTCGGGACAGGGCGTCCGCCTGAGTGTTCTTTTCAGCTGGGCGAAACACTAGATGAAATCGGAATCTTGCGAAAAATAGCGACCACTGGGCCTGCCTTGGATTTAATCTTTTAGCCTCTTGCAGGTACAAAAGATTCTTGTGGTCAGTGACCACAGTGAAGACATGGTTGGCTCCTTCTAATAGATGTCTCCATTCCTGGAGTGCGAGTTTCAGTGCCAGTAACTCTCGGTCCCCCACCGTGTAGTTTCGTTCTGCTGGGGTGAACTTTCGGGAGTAAAAGAAACACGGAAGCCGTTTACCTGTCTCTGTTACCTGGGATAATACTGCCCCTGCTCCCAGAGACGAGGCATTGACCTCCACCACGAAGCGTTTACTGATGTCTGGACTGCGGAGAATAGGAGCTGTGAGAAAAGCCTTCTTCAACGTGGTAAAAGCTGTAAGGGCTGCAGCAGACCAATCTCGAACCTCTGCCCCCTTCTTGGTCATGGAAGTCAATGGTGCCGTAACCTGGGAATAGTGAGGAATAAATTGGCGGTAGTAGTTGGCAAATCCGAGGAAACAATGGAGAGTCTTGAGACCTCGAGGTGCCGGCCATTCTTGGATAGCTTGTAATTTACTGGATCCATCTTAAGGGCCCTCAGGGGTAATGATGTAGCCTAGGAATGGGGTAGATTCTTGATGAAAAGCACGTTTGCTGAGTTTGGCGAACAGCCGGTGCTCCCATAGACACTGTAAAACGGTGCGCATGTGACCCACATGTACATGAGGATCTGGCGAGAAGACTAGAATGTCACCCAAGTAGACGATCACGGAGACAAGAGAAGGTCTTGTAGGATAAAGTTGATAAATTCTTGGAACACTGCTGGGCATTGCACAACCGAAAGGCATAACGAGATACTCATAATGGCCCTCGTGCGGATTAAATGCAGTTTTCCATTCATCGCCTTGATGAATGCGAATGAGGTTGTAGGCCCCCCGGAGATCCAATTTGGTAAAACTCTTAGCTCCCTGGAGGGCGATCGAAAAACCCTGGTATTAAGGGAAGCCATAGGCGTAGTTTGACTGTTTCATTTTGGGGGGGGGGGGGGCAAAGGATGGACGGAGCATATTAGCATTTTCATTTGCACATATACATATGCAAAGGATATGCTAATATGGAAGAAGGAATTGAAATTTACAGGCAAAATATCACAGATGCACATTTCAAAAGCTGACATATTTCAATTAATAAATTCTGAATAAAATACTTTTATCTACCTTTGTTGTCTGATCATTTAGTTTTTCTATTCGCTTTGGTCCCAGTGTCTTCTGTTTTATGCAGTGTCTTCTTTCCAGTAGGCTTCCCTCTGCTCCCCACCCTCCCAGTCCCATCCATCTCTTGCTCCTTCCCTCTGCTCCCCACCCCTCCCAGTCCCATCCATCTTCTGTTCCTTCCCTCTGCTCACCATCCCTCCGTCCCATCCATCTTCTGCTCCTTCCCTCTGCTGTGCCTGACATCTCCCAATCCCATCCATCTCCTGGTCCATCCCTCTGCTCCTCACCCCTCCCAGTCCCATCCATCTTCCCTCTGCTCCCCACCCCTCCCAGTCCCATCCATCTCCTGCTCCTTCTCTCTGCTCACCTCCTCTCCCAGTCCCATCCATCTCCTGCTCCTTCCCTCTGCTCCCCACCCCCATCCATCTCTTGCTCCTTCCCTCTGCTCCCCACCCCTCCCAGTCCCATCCATCTTCCCTCTGCTCCCCACTCCTCCCAGTCCCATCCATCTTCCCTCTGCTCCCCACCCCTTCCAGTCCCATCCATCTTCTGTTCCTTCCCTCTGCTCACCATCCATCCATCTTCTGCTCCTTCCCTCTGCTGTGCCTGACGTCTCCCAATCCCATCCATCTCCTGGTCCATCCCTCTGCTCCCCACCCCTCCCAGTCCCATCCATCTTCCCTCTGGCTCCCCACCCCTCCCAGTCCCATCCATCTCTTGCTCCTTCCCTCTGCTCCCCACCCCTCCCAGTCCCATCCATCTTCCATTTGCTCCCCACTCCTCCCAGTTCCATCCATCTTCTTTCTCCTGCCCCCCCCCCGCGAGGTCCAGGATCGTGGACTCCATTTACCCCCTCTCTTCCTCCCTCCCTCCGGCGCAGGCAGCAGTCTTCTTCAACCTTTCTGTGCTCCTGGCAGCGGTAGCGACGTACACGCTGCCTTCGGGCTGCCCCGGAAGCCTTCTCTTCAAGTTCCTGTTCCCACCTATGCGAGAACAGGAACTTGAAGAGAAGGCTTCGGGGCAGAGCCGAAGGCAGCGTGTATGTCGCCACCGCTGCCAGGAACACAGAAAAACTGAAGAAGCATGCTTGCTGCCTGCGCTGGAGGGAGGGAGGAAGAGAGGGGGTAGATGGACACGCTCGTCTCCGTCCACTTCGCTTCCTTGCCCTCTCTGTCTGCGTCCCGCCTTCCTCTGACGTCAGAGGAAGGCGGGACGCAGACAGAGAGGGCAGGGAAGCGAAGCGGACGGAGACAAGCGCGTGCCTGCTTGTTTTTTTTTAAACTACTGGCGCGGCGGCGCCAGTCTCACGTCGTCGTCGTTTGGGGGGGCATTGCCCCCCTCGCCCCCCGGTCTACGCCCATGAGGGAAGCGGGTACCGATTCTTTATCGTGATGTTATTTAATCCACGATAATCGATACAGGTCGAAGTCCCCCATACTTCTTCGTCACAAAGAAGAACCCTGCCCCAGCAGGAGATGAAGAGGGTCAGATGAATCCCTTCTGCAATTTCTCGTGAATATACTCTTATAACTTGGGATTCCTCCCGGGAGAGGGTGTACAGGCGGCCGCGAGGAGGCCGTGTTCCCAGCATGAGGTCAATAGGACAGTCGAACACCCAGTGAGGAGGTAGGACCTCCGCCTCCTTGGGGCTGAATACATCTGCAAAGTCTTGATATTGCGCAGGTAGTTCCTCTGGCGAACTCCTGATGCGGCCACAATACTAGACAAGGGTGAAGTGGCCATAGCATCCGTAGGAAAACAGCAACCAGAACACTGAGTGCCCCAAAAGCTGATCTCTCCGGTGGTCCAGTTGATAGTGCGTGAAGACGGAGCCACGGAAGACCCAGGACCACAGGATGAATAGCCTGAGGAAGAACCAGCAGCTGGATCTCCTCCAGATGTTGAGATCCCACCCGCATCTGGAATGGTGGCGAAATGGAGGTAATAGGCATGGGTAGCGGTGACCCCTGGATCGTGGTCACTCGTAACGCAGGCTGGCAGGGCATCAAGGGATTTCCCAGCTGCTCAAGCAATTCTGCACTAATAAAATTCCCACCAGCCCCGGAATCCACCAATGCCTGAGTGTTAAGATACCCATCCTGCCAGCACAGGGAAATCAGAATAGTAACAAGATTGTTCAGGAGGGGAGAGGATCACCCCAAGGCCACCCCCCTCATGGGGCCCTGGGGTTGTCGTCTCCCGGTCGCGTGGAACATGACTTCAAAAAAATGCCCAGCCTCACCACAGTACAGGCAAAGCTTGTTATTCCTTCAGTGGGCTTTCTCAGATGCTGAAAGTCTTTGCCTGCCCAGTACCATGGGTTCCTCAGACCTATGGGAGGACGGTGCTTCCTGAGATGGTCCAGGTCGAGTGGATCATTTCCCAGTCTTGGGAACCGGTGGCTGATTATTCCGCTCTCACGCTCGCTCCTGGAAGTGTACATCCACCCGAATGCAGAGTGTAATGAGCGCCTCCAAAGTGGTCGGAAGATCCCACCCGACTAACTCATCCTTAATATCACCGTTCAAGCCCTGCCAGAAAACAGCACTGAGAGCCTCTGAATTCCATTTAACCTCCACTGCTAAAGTTCGGAATTGAACTGCATAGTCCCCCATGGATCCGCTACCCTGCTGGATCCGTAATAGATTAGCTGCAGCCGAGGAGGGTCGTCCAGGAACATCAAAGATCATTTTGAAATGACGCAGAAACTCCCCCAGGTCGGACAATAGAGGATCTTGTTGTTCCCACAGGGGTGAGGCCCATGCCAGCGCAGGCCCAGTGAGGAGTGAGATGATGTAGGCAATCTTCGTCGAATCAGAGGAAAACGCCCCTGGATTCATATGAAACAAAATCGAACATTGGTTTAGGAACCCTCTGCATGCCGCTGGGGTTCCATCTAACCGGGGTGGCTCAGGAAGACAGAGTCCAGGCCCCGGGGAACCACGGGAGGTGTCAGACTGTGAGCCCTTGTGCCTTGATCCCACACCTTAGCTGAGTCCAATGTTGGTGTCGGAAGGCGGCCGGACAATCCTGAATCTTCGCCCGGGAAGGCCGCCGTTCCCTGGAAGTTGAGCCTCCAGGTGCGGGCGGTCTACAGGTCTTCTGGAACCTGGGTTGTCGCCCAGGGAAGACACGGGTGGAAAACAGATACCCAGAGGTAGTCAGGATCTGGTTCGCGGTCAGGGCAGGCAGCAAACAAGCAATGGTCAGGATTCGGTCCGAGGTCAGGGCAGGAAGCAAACGAGCAATGGTCAGGATTCGGTCCGAAGTCAGGGCAGGCAGCAAACAAGCAATGGTCAGGATTCGGTCCGAAGTCAGGGCAGGGAGCAAAGAACCGAGTCCAAAACAGGCAAAGTTCAAAAATCAGGAACAAATTCAAGAAGGTCCAACTGCACTGCAACTACCCAAGAACTGAATAGAAGCTGAAGCACAGAAGGACTGAAGGCAAGGCTTTAAATAGTAAGGCAGAGTCAACCATCCTCAGCTGAATCCAAAATGGCTGCCCCCACAGGAGATCTCAAAGGACCAAATATGGGCTTCCTTCGGGATGATCTGTCCAAGATGGCTGTACCCCTTGAGCTATCCAAGATGGCTACAACTCTTGAGCCATCCAAGATGGCTGCGGCCATTGATCCAACCAAGATGGCGGCTGCCAGAAATAAGAAACAGAAACAGACCTCCCTACGACTGATCCTCGTTCCTTTCAGACTGAACTGCGGGATGACCTAGCTGGGAAGAGCGTTGAACAGGTGAGGGACATGACAGGAGGATAGGGGAGAAAGGAGAAATCACTGGACATGGAGGGGAGGGCAGGGGAGAGAGGAGAATTGCTGGATATGGATGGAGAAGGCAGGGAAGAGAGATTTAAAGCATAATTGCGATTAGACGATAGCCTTGCTAGGGCCCGTTTCATTTTTCATGAAATGGGCTTTTTTGCTTGTACCTACAGACACATCACGATAAAGTTCTCCTCAGACCACATCCTTGGTTATTACCAAAAGTAGTTTCACCTTTCCATATTAATCAAACTATTATACTACCTGTCTTTTATTCTCCACCTCATTCCTTGGATCAAGACAGAGCTTTTCTTTCACTTGACTGTGCTCGAGCCTTGGCTACATACTTGCGCAGGATGGAATTTCCTAATCTCCCTTCACAGCTTTTTCATTTGTTTACAATCAACTCAACAACCAACTTCAGTAACTAAATCCACATTATCAAGGTGGATAGCAAGCTGCATTTCATTTTGCTACAAACATTCCACTCACAGGATGCTTTCATCTCACGTCATAGCACTCAAGCTACGATCAGTGGCAACATCTTTAGCACTTCTTCAGCAAACTACTCCATTGGAGATCTGCTGAGCTACTACATGGACATCTGTGCAAACTACTACTACTACTAAACATTTCTAGAGCGCTACTAGGGTTACGCAGCGCTGTACAAAATAAACAAAGAAGGACGGTCCCTGCTCAAAGGAGCTTACAATCTAAAGAACGAAATGTCAAGTTGTGCAGTCTAGATTTCCTGGGTAGAGGTGTAGAGAGGCTAGGTGCCGAAGGCGACATTGAAGAGGTGGGCTTTAAGCAGAGATTTGAAGATGGGGAGGGAGGTGGCCTGACGTATGGGCTCGGGGAGTTTGTTCCACGCGTGGGGTGAGGCGAGGCAGAAAGGGCGGAGCCTGGAGTTGGCGGTGGTGGAGAAGGGTACTGAAAGGAGGGATTTGTCTTGAGAGCGGAGGTTACGGGTAGGAACGTAAGGGGAGATGAGGGTTGAGAGGTAAGGAGGGGCTGCAGATCGAGTACATTTGTAGGTTAGTAGCAGAAGCTTAAATTGAATGCGGTACCTGATCGGAAGCCAATGAAGTGACTTGAGGAGAGGGGTGATGTGAATGTATCGGTTCAGGCGGAAGATAAGACGTGCAGCAGAGTTCTGAACGGACTGAAGGGGGGATAGGTGGCTAAGTGGGAGACCAGTGAAGAGTAGGTTGCAGTAGTCAAGGCGAGAGGTAACGAGAGAGTGCATGAGAGTTCGGGTGGTGTGCTCAGAGAGGAAAGGGCGGATTTTGCTAATGTTATAGAGGAAGAAGCGACAGGTCTTGGCTAACTGCTGGATGTGCGCAGAGAAGGAGAGGGAGGAGTCGAAGATG
Organism: Microcaecilia unicolor; assembly: GCF_901765095.1. Taxonomy (NCBI): domain Eukaryota; kingdom Metazoa; phylum Chordata; class Amphibia; order Gymnophiona; family Siphonopidae; genus Microcaecilia; species Microcaecilia unicolor. Next base: position 197,697,908 of record NC_044034.1, on the reverse strand, counting down.
ACACCGAGGTTGCGGGCAGATGAGACAGGGACGATGAGGGTGTTATCAACTGAGATAGAGAGTGGAGGTAGAGGAGAAGTGGGTTTGGGTGGGAAGACAAGAAGTTCGGTCTTGGCCATGTTCAGTTTCAGGTGGCGGTTGGACATCCAGCCAGCAATGTCGGATAAGCAGGCCGATACTTTGGCCTGGGTTTCCGCAGTGATGTCAGGTGTGGAGAGATAAAGCTGGGTGTCGTCGGCATAAAGATGATACTGGAAGCCATGAGACGAGATCAGGGAGCCCAGGGAAGAGGTGTAGAGAAAAGAAGGGGTCCAAGGACAGAACCCTGAGGGACTCCAACAGAGAGCGGGATAGGGGTGGAGAAAGAGCCATGAGAGTGTACTCTAAAGGTACGATGGGAGAGATAAGAGAAGAACCAGGAGAGGACAGCGCCCTGGAACCCAAAAGAGGACAGTGTGTCAAGAAGTAAGTTGTGATTGACAGTGTCAAAAGCGGCGGATAGGTCGAGGAGAATGAGGATGGAGTAATGACCTTTGGATTTGGCGAGAAACAGGTCACTACAGACTTTGGATAATGCCGTTTCTGTCGAGTGAAGTGGGCGAAAGCCAGATTGAAGCGGATCAAGGATGGTATGAGAGGCGAGAAAATCAATGCAACGGCTGGAGAGGAAGGGTAGGAGGGAGATGGGGCGGTAGTTGGAGGGACACGTAGGGTCAAGTGAAGGTTTTTTGAGGAGAGGTGTGACAACAGCATGCTTGAAGGTGTCAGGGACAGTCGCGGTGGAGAGAGAGAGGTTGAGGATATGACAGATGGGAGGGGTGATAGTAGGAGAGATGGTGATAAGTAAGTTGGTGGGGATGGGGTCTGAGGAACAGGTGGTAGATTTCGAGGAGGAGAGAAGATGGGCGGTTTCCTCTTCAGTGACATCAGGAAAGGAGGAGAAGGAGGCCTGGGTTGATTGGTTGAGGGAGTGGGTGATAGGAAGAAGAGGAGGAGAAGGTTTAATGGTGAATTCGAGGTTGATCTTCTGGATCTTGCCGCGGAAGTAGTCAGCTAGTGACTGAGGAGAGAGTGAGGGGGGGGTGGGAGCGGAGGGCACTTTGAGGAGGGAGTTGAGGGTGGCGAAGAGACGACGAGGGTTAGAGCTGAGGGAGTTAGTCAAGTGAGTGTAGTAGTCCTGTTTGGCAAGGAATAGGGAGAACTGGAAGGAGGATAGCATGAATTTGTAGTGAATGAAGTCAGTATGGGTGCGAGATTTCCTCCATAGGCGTTCAGCCGATCGGGAGCAGGAGCGAAGGTAACGGGTGCAAGGGTTAAGCCAGGGCTGGGGATTAGTGCGCCACAAGTGCAAGGGTGTCTAGGGCAGAGGAGAGAGTGGCATTGTACTTGGAAACAGCCTTGTCGACGGACTCGGAGGACGTGATGGACGGGAGATCGGAGATACTAGCGGATAAGGTGGGGGGGGGGGGTCAACAGCCTGGAGATTCCTGGAGGTCGTGGTTAGTGTTGGGCGGGACTGATGGGGAGGGTGATGAAGTGTGAATGTGATCAGGTGATGATCAGAAATGGGAAGAGCAGAGACGCAGAGATTAGAGGGCGAGCAGGTAGAGGAGAGGACGAGATCAAGACAGTGTCCAGATTTGTGAGTAGGGGTGGTGGAGCTCAGTTGGAGGTTGAAGGAGGAAGTTAGGGTGAGGAATTGAGAAGCGTATGAGTCGGTTGGGTTATCAGTGTGTATGTTGAAGTCACCAAGAATGAGGGATGGGGATGAGGGCTCCAGAAAAACGGAGAGCCAGGCATCGAAATCAGTAAGGAAGGAAGGGAGGGACTTATCAGGGGGGCGGTAGATGATTACAAAGCACTACTGCATAGATGATGCATCAGCAGCAGATTCGTTATTTGGAAAATTAATGCTATCCTCGTCATTCTGAGGCACCAACTGTCCACCTCAGGTAACAGTTCTTATACATTGCACTTATATTTATATTATATGTTTGCTTTTCATTGTTACTTCATGCTCTTTTTAGCTTGGGAGTCTTCAGCTGTGTGGCTAGATGATTACAGTGTCCATGGAGAAATAGAAGTTGCTTAACTGTAATGGTAGTTCTCCTTGGACAGTTGATCATCTAGCCACCCTCACACCCTGAGATGTAAGCTTCAATATTAACTAATTTGACTGGTTTCAGGATTTATACTATTACATAGTGGCGAGAAGGTTGGTGCATGCGCATAGCGCTCTTTAAAGTTCTGTCCTACTGGCAGGCTAGGTCAGTAACGTCACTCAGATGTCACTTCAGCTGTGTGGCTAGATGATCAACTGTCCAAGGAGAACTATCGTTACAGGTAAGCAACTTCTATTTTTTCTTCATTTGGAAAAGGCTCACCTCCTGTACATTAATGCCATTGAGATATTTAAACGTCTCTATTATATCCCCTTTCTTTCTCCTGCCTCTCTTCCAGTGTATACATGTTGAGGTCCATAAGCCTGTCCCTATATGTTTTATGACAGAAATCGTTTACCAATTTGGTAGCTGCCCTCTGGAACAACTCCATCCTGTTTATTTTTTTCTGTAGTTGCAGTCTCCAGAATTGCACGAGTACTCTAAATGGGGCCTCACCAGAGACATACAAGGGCACTATCACCTCTTTTTTTTCCTGCTGCTCATCCTTCTCCTTATGCACCCGAGCATCTTTCTGGCTTTGACCGTCACCCTTTCTACCTGCTTGGCTACCTTAAGGTCTTCGGACACAATCACCCCCAAGTCTCGCTCTTCTTTCGTACACAGAAGCACTTCATCCCCTTCAGTTTGTGTGTATTCAGGTCTCCTTTTAAACAGGTAACATTTTTTTTTTTTTTTTAATTTTTAGAAGTCTTTATTGTACTGATTTAGATACATAACAAAGTAAACACATCGTGAAACATTTCCAGATTGTAACGATACTGGTTATACAGAAGTAAACAATGATCTTGATTCGTATCAAGTCTAACTGAGATCTTCAAGTAACTTCAACTTTTTTATGTTTATACAAACACTACCCCCTACCAACCTAACCCCCCCCCCGCCCTACAGCCCCCCTCCCCCCCTCCCTCCCCCCGTACCCTGCTGTAAAGACTCCTTCCTCTGTGTCGGTCCAGTGACATTTCCCCTACTTAGCGTTCAGGAATGGTAACCATATTCTCTCCCACTTAGGCACGATCTTAGATTTAACTGCAGTCAATCTCTCCATCTCACACACATATCGCAGCTTGGTAAGCCAGCGTACCAGCGGTGGCACCAAAGGCGACTTCCAACTCTGAGCCAGATTCACTCTTGCTGTCTGTAAGGCTCCCCTTGTCAGGTGCCATTCATGCTCTCTGAGACCCTCTGGTCGCTGACCCAATAGGAATATTAGTGGATGCCACCGCACAGGTCTACTAACCCATTTTTGAAGGCGTGCCTGCACCGCCTTCCAGTACGCTTTTGCCTTTGGACATGTCCACCATATGTGGCCCATTGTACCCACAGCCCCACATTTCCTCCAACAACTTTCAGGAACCTGCACAAACATATGGTGCAGACGCGCCGGAGTGAGGTACCAGCGGAAAAAAACTTTTATTGTATTCTCCTTCATAGACACTGACCTCGCTGAGCGCATTGTTTCCCTTTCAAGCTTCAACCATTTTTCATCCGTTAAAGTAAATCTAATTCCTGCTCCCACCTTCTCCTATGTAACAGCGAGGGCTTCTGGTGTGCGACCAAAGCCGCGTATAGAAAGGTGATCATACCCCTTGTACTATGATATTGCACACACACTTCCTCCATTGGGTGCGTTTCCCTCGTAAGGCAGGCCACGTATTCAGGTCCTTTCAAAAAGTGTCTCAGCTGTAAATAAACGTAGTAATCACTTGCCGCAACCGGAAGTCGTCCCTCAGGGCCTCAAAGGAAGCCACGTCCGCTCCTACATGCAACTGGCCCATCATGTCCAATCCCACTTCCGCCCAGCGCTCTATGACTGGGTTCCCAATGCTCGGTCTGAACAGCGGGTTGTCAGCTATTGGTGCCAAACCTGACACAGGTGGCTGCCGTTCAATAAACATACGATCCCAATAATAAAAAGTGGCCTGCACAGTCGGAGGAAACCGCTCAACCCGCCCTCTATATTTCTTGGGTAACCACATTAAGCTGCCCAGCCTGCGGGACCCCACCATGGATTGTTCCAAGTGTACCCAGAGCTTATGGTCCTCCCCCCTGAACCACTCTACCGCCGACCTAGCCTGAGCAGCCCAATAGTACAACACAAATTCGGCACTGAGAGGCCGCCTTGATTTTTACTCCGATACAAGATAGCCCGTGCCAGCCGAGGGTCTCTTCTGATTCCATATAAAGCGCAACAGGCGATCCTGCAAAGTGGACAAGTATGACCGGGGCACTCTCAAGGGAAGTACTTGAAAGAGATACATTAGCCGGGGCAGGATGTTCATTTTGATCGCCGCTATCCGGCCTAGCCAGGACAGTCCCGAATGAGACCATCTATCCAAATCGCTGTAAATCGCCTTCTGTAGTGCCGGGTAATTAACAGAAAACAACTCTGACTGTACCGCAGGAATCTGCACCCCTAGATATTGTATGGATCTAGTTGACCACTTAAAAACAAATGACGCTTGCAGCGATTCAAACACCCTTGACGGCACTCCCACCGCCATACCTTCTGACTTATTAGCATTGAGCTTATATCCTGAGACTCGCGAATAGTCCTCTATTTCCTTTAGTAGGTTAGGCAATGAGATTAACGGGTTAGTTAAAGACAATAGCACGTCGTCCGCAAATAACGCGATTTTATATTCCTGCCCCCTCACCTCAACCCCTGATATGTTCACGTTCTCTCGGATGGCCGCCGCCAGTGGCTCCATTGTCAAAGCAAACAACAACGGAGACAGCGGACATCCCTGTCGGGTGGCCCTCCCCAGCAAAAACGCACCCGAATTCCCACCGTTGACCCTAACACAAGCTTGTGGTTGAGTGTAAAGCGATTGGATCCAAGATCTAAATAAGGGCCCTATCCCAAATCTGTGCAGCACCCTATCCAGGAACCCCCAGTGGACTCGATCGAAGGCCTTCTCCGCGTCCAGCCCCAGCAGGACCAACGGACAGGCCCGCGACCGAGCCCAGTGCATCAAGTCCAGGGTTCTGCGCACATTGTCCACAGCCTGTCTCTTCGGCACGAATCCCACCTGATCCGGGTGGATCAAGGTAGGCAGCAGCCCCCCTAAACGGTTGGCAAGCACCTTGGCCAAAATTTTTACATCCGTATTCAATATTGATATGGGACGATAGGAAGCACATTCCACTCCATCCTTCTGAGGCTTAGGTATTACCGCCACCCAGGCATCTAACATGGTTCTAGGCAATGCCTGCCCATCTCTAACCGAATTGATAACCAATGTCAGGCAAGGCGCCAGTTCTCGCGCAAACTGCTTGAAAAACTCATTAGTAAAGCCGTCCAAGCCTGGCGCCTTGCCCGTCGGCAGGGCCTTTATAACCTGCAGCACTTCTTTTAATTGCACTGGGTCATCCAGTTCTCTTCTCTGCTGTTCGGATAGTACAGCCAGCCCTCTACCAGCTAAGTATTGATCTATCCCCCCAACCTGTACGGCAGCATCTTCCCTGTATAGTGACTCATAGAACTGAGCAAAGCGCTCTCTAATTTGGGCGGACTTATACAACATTTTCCCATTCACATCTTTCACACGCACAATGTGTCTATCAGCTCTCAGTTTTCTTAATTTCCGAGCCAACAACCTCCCTGGCTTATTAGTCCCTTCATAATACACCTGTTTCAATCGTGCATGAACAAACTTCAAGCTCTCCTCATGTAGCGCATTCAATTCCAGTCTCACATCTTGCAGCTTACGGTAGTCAGCTACCCGACCTGATGCCCTGTATTTTATTTCTAAATCTCCAATTTGCGCCATACATTTCATCAGGCGCTCTCTGTGGGCCCTATTTCTGTGACTAGCACACTTAATAAAATGCCCTCGTGCCACCGCTTTAAAGGCATCCCATACAGTGCTCAAAGCTGGCCCTGAGTCCATATTGATCTCAAAGTACTCTTTCAGGACCGGGAGGCAATCCGCTACAATCTGAGGATCCTGTAACAAACAGTTATTAAATGACCACCTGCGGTCTCTTCGCTCCCCCTCCAGAGAAGGAACGACAACCCAGGCCGGTGCATGGTCTGAAATTGTGATATGTCCAATGGCGGATTCCCCTCCTCCGTCCGCAAGGGTCTTGTCTAAAAAAACATAATCTAGTCTAGAATAGGACAGGTGCGCTTGAGAATAAAAGGTGTAGTCTCGCCCTCTCGGATGACATAGCCGCCACCAGTCACACAACCCCATTTCTTCTACTAAGTTCCGTAAAGCACGTGACATGTTGTAATCAGCTTTAGCAGGAGGTGTCGACCTATCTAAGCCAGGTTGCATAGTTGCATTGAAATCTCCAGCCATGAACACCCTCCCCCGGGCGAAAAGTTGCAATTCCCTATGAAGGTACTTAAAAACCCCTCCTGGTGCTCATTAGGGGCGTAAATGTTGGCCAAGGTAAACTCCTCCCTCTCAAGCTGCACATGCATAAAGAGAAAACGCCCCGCAGTGTCTCTCCTCATGTGGAGAACCTGTATATGGACATCCCTGTGAAACAAAATAGCAACTCCCCTTTTTTTCCCCCCTTTAACATCAGAGGCGCAGTATACTCCCGGATACATTTTGGAAGCCAATAGCCCCTCATGCTTTGGTAACATGTGCGTTTCCTGTAAAAACACCACCTTCGGGCACATTAAGCGCAGCTCACGCTGAAGGGCGTGGCGCTTGTATGGTGAATTAAGCCCTTTTACATTATAGGTAAGCACTTTGAAATCAGACATTATTCTTACTCAATATATCACTCCTGTAAATCAAAGCAAGGTTAACACTCAGATCATCATTTACCCAGATCCCCTCCTCTCCTTCACCGAACCCTCCACAGATAATATAACTCCCCGTCCCCCCTTCTATACCCCATAACACATACATTCCCTGATAGAGGGCCCCCCCTCCCCCCCCTGTACTCCCTCCCACCCTCCCCTTCCCTCCCTTAAGTCCACTAGCGAGGTACTGAATCCCCCGTCTAGGAATGTGAAAGGAAGAGCCCATTAACCCAATCAGCTACCCAAGACCCCTCCCTCCGCCCCCCCACAACCTTACCCCTGCTTATCACTCTATAGTCTCTCCTCTGTATTACTAAACCCCTCCCTCATATGAAAATAGTTCGCCCTTTTCCAATACATTGCAGATTCTCCCTCCCCTGCACTCTTAAGTATATAATTATATTCAACATAAACAAGTTAACACTGCTCTCCACTATAGATCACCGGTCATGATAATGCTGTCAATTCAGGTGCATGTCCGAGTCTTTTTCCCCTTGCCCTGGACTCGCTGCCATTTCTGCAGCTTGGCTCGCGTAGTCGGGTCCAATTCCGCTGGTGGGCCTTCTGTGGTCACCAGTCCCTCGGATCGTAAGTTCTTCCACACTTCCTCCAGGGACCGGGTTCGATACAAACGCCCTCCTGTCGTGAAACAAAGGGCAAAGGGGAACGCCCATCTGTAGGGAATTTTGTGCTTCATTAAGGCTTCCAACGCTGGCTTCATCCCTCTCCTCAAGGACAAAGTATGTGCCGACAGGTCCTGGAAGATTTTAATTTGTGCGTCGTTATACTCAATGTGCTGTACCTGGCGCGCTTTCTGCAGCACCTGCTCCTTTATGGTGAAAGTTGAAAAGCAGACCACGATATCCCTCGGTCTATTATCTGACCGTCTTCCTAATGCTCTATGTGCACGTTCAAAAGTAACGTCCAGAGAGTCTATCAGTTTGCTACAAAGCAACTTTACAATGGCGCCAACATCTTCTTGGTCTCCCACTTCCGGAACTCCGCGAAACCGCAAGTTATTGCGGCGCCCTCAATTTTCCAAGTCGTCTAATTTAATTTGCATTTCTGCATGCGAGGCAAGTACTTTCGCAAGACGAGTCTCAGTCTCTATCAACTTTTCGGCGTTCTCGTCCACTCTCACCTCCAGGTCTTCCACGCGGCCTCCCATCTCCCGGAGATCCACGCTCAGCACATCCATCTTTTCCAGGATTTCCTCCTTTGAAGCTGTGATTTCTTTGCGGATCTCCGCTAGAAATCTCGCTAAATCCTTGGGCAGGCTCCGCTTACCCGTTGATTTACTCGACTCACACAGGGAGGGAGCTGAATCCGAGTCGGAGTGGGAGGCGGGTGCAGAGGAGAGCACATGGCGCCGCGTGGTCCGGAGCGCTGGCTTCTCTAAGGTACGATCACTCTCCTTCCGAGCCGTCGCCATCTGTTTCGACGGGGACTTTCGCATTAAGTTCCACACACTACAGGGAGCGTTATATTACCAAATTTAGCCCGTTTGACAAGCTGAGGAGCGCTATTGTAGCTTAATTACAGAGGGTTGCGTCGGAGCTAGACCCCTAGGCAGCCATTCAGGTCCGTGACGTCACTTCCTCTCCAGGTAACATTTTTTTTTACTTCCAAAGTAGAAACTTGGTTTTAGAGATTTCACACAGCAAAGAACTTAGAATAAATGAAAATATATTTTACACTTCTTGTCAGTGGTGGTTTACCATTTTTTTTTGGTGGAAATTAATCTTGTATTTTGATACCACTATAAACCTGGGACAATTTATATGAGAGAAAGCTTCTCTTGAGTTCTGTAGGGGTATTTCCCTGTGTGTCTCACCTTGCTGGTCTTGGCCTGCCTAATCCTATGACATCAAGATGGCGTCTGCAACCTATGACCTGCACATCAGTGATTTAGCTAATTCAGCTTTCTGGAAAATCACTAGCAGTCATGTAACATCCAAGGACATGCTGTGGGCAAACCAGCCCCCCCCCCCCCTTTTTATCTCCCTGAGAAGCTGAAAGGCTCCAGCAGGCTGGGTGAGAAACAGAAAATGTATACCACAATGTAACAACTTGAAGGTCAAGAACAACGGACCCTTCTTGCCATGCAGTGAGCTGAAGAAGAGACAGATTGAGTCCTGCAGTCACCGGACGAAGAGGTACCGGGAAAAGCGGGAACAAGGAGAAATCAGTTAGTCGGAATCCTTGGAAGGTGGAAGACCAGTGAGAGCTAATAAGGTCCACCAACTGATGAACTGTGTATCTGAAAAAAAGTAACGTATGGTTCAGCTACCTGCAAGGAGTGACCTGTGCCCTCCCTGTCTGCTGCAGAGTACCGGACCTAGCTCTGACTAAGACTCGCTGCAATCTCAGCTTGAGTCTGTGAAGTAATCTGTGCCACTTCTTGAGAGACTGCCACAGAGGTCAGTCGGGTGAGAGCCATGGTGATTTATTTCCTATTAGTCTGGGGCTAGTGCGTGGTAATTACCTGAGCAAAAGACTGGGTATAGTCATACTGTGATCAGGAGATAAGCTGCTAATAACCGTACTACCTCGTAACATAGTTGTAGCATTCCAATCAGTTGTGTAAGTACCTGGTAACCAGTTAGGAACAGAGTGTGTAGTGTGACAATACAGTTTGTAATTTTATCAGCCAGTAATTTTGTATTCAGCTAAAGCTTTGCCAGAGTTTCTATTTTGGATACCTTTTCACATATATCTATAATAAAAACTAATATATATTTCAGTCTGCTTTTTCAGTTGCGTTCTTCTCTCTCGGAAGTAATTGGCTAGGTTCCAATCCAAGGTTCCCTCCCCTAGACCGAGTACAGAGTATTCTGCATGCAGATAGTTCTGTTTGGGGAATCTTGGACACAGATAATTTATTACCTGCGATAAAATAACCTACAGTTCCAGTTTTAATTCATAGACATGATAGGGCAACTTGAAATTAGGAACCACCATACCACCCTTCTTTTGTAATTGGTAAAGCACTGCTTGCTGTGCCCTGGGAGGCTTATGATTCCATATACACTGAAAAAAAATTTGATACAGTAAACGGATAAAACTGTCTGAAAGTTGAATTGGTAGGGCTGTAAACAAATACAACAATTTAGATAACATCACCATTTTTATTGTATGAACCCTTCCCAGCCAAGCTAGTTGAAGATTTCTAGTTCATCTCCCTCCAGCCAATTTCTATTATCCACCATTATGTTTATATTTTATTAAAATTTGCTCTACTGCTCAATTGCCAAGGCAGAGCAGAGCGGTTTACATAAAAATGATAACATAGATAATTTTAAAAAAGGAAAGGAACGCCATACAAAAAAAAAATAGAAAAGCTGTTCATTCATACTTAGAAAGTAGGACAACAGAAAGCTAGTGGGAGTGGAGTTGGATTCTCTACAGAACTGGTCAGAATCTCAATATAAACCGTGAGGCTCTTGTTCTGAATTACAAACTCCATATTCCCCAACAATGAAGCTTTCCCCCTTACAACTCACCATATAAAAATTGTATTCAAATTGTGATTGCCACCTCAGGAGCAGTAAACGTTCCATCCACTGCTAGACACTTTGCAGATAGATTTTTGTTTGTGTGGTGACTCTATCAGATGTGAAGACCGCTATTCCTGTGCATTTTTAATTTTCAAATAGGCTAGACAAAAAAACCCCGCAAAAAGACACTCAAAAAACTTTTATAGGAAACTTGCCAAACCATAATAGCCCAACCCACCTATGAAAAGACAGTACTATAAATATACTGGGCCCTAGAGCACCAATATACCTGTTACTGGTATACTGGAACAAGCTGGACTGTTACAGATTCCTACAGACTCTACATACCAGCACAATCCTTTACTTCAGTTGCAGGGGACCGCAAAAAAACATGCAGCCAAAAACTGAAATGGAGACAAAAACTGAAACTATGTCATGCAGCACCACAGAAATACAAAGAAATGCATGCCCTTCTGTACAGTGCAAAATAAAGCCAACACTAAACTGAAAATATAATCAATTTTCCTACCTTTGTTGTTGGGGGAATTTAGTATTCTAATCATCTTGTTCCCAGTCTCTGGTTCTGCTTCCCACCCTCCTTCCTTTCCCTTCATGTGCTGCATGTCTCTCCTTCCCTTCATGTGCAACGTCTTCCCCCTCTACTTTTCCCTTCTCTTCATGTGCAGCATATCTCTCTTTCCCTTTATGTGCAACATGTCTTCCCCTCTACTTTGTCCTTCTCTTCTTGTGCAGCATGTCTCCTCTCCTTACCACCCTGTTCCCTTCTGCAGGTCCAATCACCCTACCTTCTTCATCCTCACCCCTTGGGTCCGGTTTCTCTTCCCACGTAGCAAAAGGAAGTTGCAACAGGTGAAAGGACCCTAGGGCTGGAGGTTCAGGACAAATATATTCCACGTATTAGAAAAAAGGGAAAAAAGACTAAACGTCAGCCGGCGTGGCTAAACAGTAAGATAAAGGAAATCATTAGAGCCAAAAAACAGTCCTTCAGAAAGTGGAGAAGAGAACCAACTGAAAGTAACAGGATAGATCATAAGGAATGCCAAGCCAAATGCAAAGCGGAGATAAGGAGGGCAAAAAAGGACTTTGAGAAGAAATTAGCGTTGGAAGCAAAAATACATAGTAAAAATTTTTTTAGATACATTAAAAGCAGGAAACCGGCCAAAGAGTCGGTTGGGCCGCTGGACGAAAATGGTGTTAAAGGGGCGATCAAGGAGGACAAAGCCGTAGCGGAGAAATTAAATGAATTCTTTGCTTCGGTCTTCACCGAGGAGGATTTGGGGGGGACACCGGTGCCGGAAAGAATATTTGAAGCGGGGGAGTCGGAGAAACTAAACAAATTCTCTGTAACCTTGGAGGATGTAATGGGTCAGTTCAGCAAGCTGAAGAGTAGTAAATCACCGGGACCTGATGGTATTCATCCCAGAGTATTAATAGAACTAAAAAATGAACTTGCGGAGCTACTGTTAGAAATATGCAATCTGTCCCTAAAATCGAGTGTAGTACCGGAAGACTGGAGGGTAGCCATGTTACTCCGATTTTTAAGAAGGGTTCCAGAGGAGATCCGGGAAATTATAGACCGGTGAGTCTGACGTCGGTGCCGGGCAAGATGGTAGAGGCTATTATTAAGAATAAAATTGCAGAGCATATACAAAAACATGGACTGATGAGACAAAGTCAGCACGGATTTAGTGAAGGGAAGTCTTGCCTCACCAATCTAATGCATTTTTTTGA